>NC_133617.1:685228249-685545249 GCF_048593235.1 Sminthopsis crassicaudata | reverse complement strand
GGACATGCAGAAATCCATAGAATAGTAAGAAACAGGTTTTGTTTGGTCCTATCCAAAAAATTCTTTTGCAACCCATGACTTTCTTAGAATTTGGAAGTTACTATTAGAAATTTGCCTTAAAAACAAATATATACATACATACATACATGCATACATACATACATATATGTGTATAGTGCTTTTATTGCTAAGTCACTGAATGCTAAACCAATTGCTAAGCCAAGAAATTGTGACAAAGAAGTAAAAAAGATTAAAAGCACAAAATTGTCTTAGAACTGACAAAACCATTTAGAGACCAGTGGATAGACACAACCTTTAAAAGATGTGATCAGCCATTTCATGCAGCTACCAATTTTTGTCTGTGCTGACCCAAGCATATGATCATGCCTAGAGATGTCAATTTAGAGGAAATGGGAATAATTATGTATTAAAATAATGATGGTCACATAAGAAGCAACTGCATTTCCCAGTAAGTGTCTAAATGATTTCAAGACCCATTACTCTTTTCTCAAGCTGAAGGGTATGTCATATAAATAAGTGGTTATTGAGCTTTCAAAGATTATGGTGTAGACAGAAGAGTTATATTTGGGCCACCAATATTCCAATGACCTAAGAGTTAAAGCAGTGGCAAGTTTAATGTTCTTTTTCAGAAATGGGTGACAAGCATCATCCAGCAAAGAATTTAGCAGCTGTTTATAGGCTGTGATTTCCAAGAAGGATACATATTCCCTGTCCATAATGTCATATAAAAATTAAAGTATGCCGGTATCTGAATAAGGAATTGGAGATATGTGTAACAAACATGAAACTGATACACCTAGAAGTATATGAACTACATGAGATATGCCAACAGCATTTATGAAATTTTCTTCATTAAGCCAATATTATTTGCTTTAGTTGTCTAAGGATGAATGGTTCACTTAATTTATGGGCATCTCTAATTCTTAGCAATCATCTACCTGAGAGAGATTTCCCAGAACAAAGATGGTGGAGTAAACAGTAAATAACTAATTCACGGGAGCTACTTGGCACATGAATAAAACACCATCTTGGAATCAGGAGGAGTTAATTTCAAATTCAGCATGTGACACTTGGCAATTAATAGCTGTGTGACACTGGGCAAGTTACTTAACCCTGATTGCCTTGCTACTCTCCCATATTCACCTCCAAAAACTATATAACATTGCCCCCAAACAAATCCTGGCACAGCAGAACCAGCAAAAAGATGGGGCAAAATAATCGGTTAGCTCAAAAACTTAGAAGATGGACAAGAAAAGTCTGTTTCACTCAGCTAAAAGGAGACTATAATCCAGGGCATGAAGTATCCCAGAAAGAAAGCAGCAAGCACAACTTCTGCAGAAAAAAAAAGGGGAAATCATGAGCCTAAATGTAGTGGAGAAGGCAAATGCCCCATGACCCTCAGCAAGTACATGTTAGTGGCCAGATTTCCATGTGTTTCAGAATAGCTCTGGGAAAACATGCAGCTAACAGTGGGTGGACCACTACATGATTCAGTGTAACCATAGGAAAATGCAGAAACCCCCCACTTGCCTCAGCACATGCCAAATACCAGCATTTAGATCCTAGTTCAGAACCAGAACCCTATTATTTGAAGTAGTGCTAGACACCTCACCATTTCAGGACAGCATCAGACACAAGAGTACCTACTGGACCTCAGAGCAATATCAGTGCAACATTAGCTAAACAGTCATTACCTGTAGCCCTTGCCACAGGCACTGCCTGAGATCGTGCCCTTTTCATGCAGGGAGCAGAGCTTGAATCAAGATCAAAACAATATGCAGAAGTGGACAACAATGTCAAGATATCTATAAGCAGAGTCACAAAGAAAAATGGGAAGTTATCTGAAAAACCAGAAAGAATTTATGGAAGAGCTCAAAAGGAGCTTAAAATTATACAGGAGAGGTAAAAGAAAAGTTGGGTAAAAATGAGAGAGATGCAAATAAATTATGAAAAGGAAAAAAGTAAACAGCTTCAAGGGGAACATTCTTTTTTTTTTAATTTGGAATTTTTTTCACAGTATATATGCATGAGTAATTTTTTTTATAATATTATCCCTTGTATTCATTTTTCCAAATTATCCCCCCTCCCTCCATTCCCTTCCCCCAATGACAGGCAATCCCATACATTTTACATGTATTACAGTAAAACCTAGATACAATATATGTGTGTAAATACCATTTTGTTGTTGCACATTAAGTATTAGATTCCAAAGGTATTAAGTAACCTGGGTAGATAGACAGTAGAGCTAACAATTTACATTCACTTCCCAGTGTTCCATCTCTGGGTGTAGTTATTTCTGTCCATCATTGATCAACTGGAAGTGAGTTGGATCTTCTTTATGTTGAAGATATCCACTTCTATCATAATATATCTTCATACAGCATTGAAGTGTACAGCGATCTTCTGGTTCTGCTCATTTCGCTCAGCATCAGTTGATGTAAGTCTCTCCAAGCCTCTCTGTATTCCTCCTGCTGGTCATTTCTTACAGAACAATAGTATTCCATAACCTTCATATACCATAATTTACCCAACCATTTTCCAATTGATGGGCATCCATTCAACTTCCAGTTGCTAGCTACAACAAAAAGAGCTGCCACAAACATTTTGGCACATACAGGTCCCTTTCCGCTCTTTAGTATTTCTTTGGGATATAATCCCAATAACAGCAATGCTGGGTCAAAGGGTATGCACAGTTTGATAACTTTTTGGGCATAGTTCCAAATTGCTCTCCAGAATGGCTGGATTCTTTCACAACTCCACCAACAATGTATCAGTGTCCCAGTTTTCCCACATCCCCTCCAACATTCATCATTATTTGTTCCTGTCATCTTAGCCAATCTGACAGGTATGTAGTGGTATCTCAGAGTTGTCTTAATTTGCATTTCTTTAATCAGTAGTGATTTGGAACACTCTTTCATATAAGTGGATATAGTTTCAATTTCATCATCTGAGAATTGTCTGTTCTTATCCTTTGACCATTTATCAATTGGAGAATGGTTTGATTTCTTATAAATTAGGGTCAGTTCTCTATATATTTTGGAAATGAGACCTTAGTCAGAACCTTTAACTTTAAAAATATTTTCCCAATTTGTTACTTCCCTTCTAATCTTGTTTGCATTAGTATTGTTTGTACAGAAACTTTTTAGTTTGATGTAATCAAAATCTTCTATTTTGTGATCAATAATGATCTCTAGTTCTCCTCTGGTCATAAATTCCTACCTCCTCCACAGGTCTGAGAGGTAGACTATTTTCTGTTTCTCTAATCTATTTATTATCTCACTCTTTATGCCTAAATCATGGACCCATTTTGATCTTATCTTGGTATATGGTGTTAAGTGTGGATCCATATCTATCTTCTGCCATACTAATTTCCAGTTTTCCCAACAGTTTTTTTTTCCAAATGATGAATTTTTATCCCTAATGTTTGGTATCTTTGGGTTTGTCAAAGATTAGATTGCTATAGATGTACCCTTTTTTGTCCTTTGTATCTAATCTGTTCCACTGATCTACCGGACTATTTCTTAGCCAATACCAAATGGTTTTGGTGACTGCTGCTATATAATATAGCTTTAGATCAGGTACACTTAGACCACCTTCCTCTGAGTTTTTTTTTCATTAGTTCCTTTGCAATTCTCGACCTTTTATTCTTCCATATGAATTTTGTTGTTATTTTTTCTAGGTCATTAAAATAGTTTCTTGGGAGTCTGATTGGTATGGCACTAAATAAATAGATTAGTTTGGGGAGTATTGTCATCTTTATTATATTCGGGGGGAACATTCTCTTAAAAGTAGAATTGGCCAAATAGAAAAGATTTTTTTTAATCTACTGAAGAAAACAAATGTTTAAAAAGTACAATTGACTCAAAGAAAATGGAAGTACAAAAGTTAACTGAGGAAAGCATTAAAGGCCATAAAAACAAAGAAGGTATTCCTTAAAATGGTAAGATAAAGAAGAAACAAAACTATCATTTTTGCAGAGGATATGAAAATATACTTAGAGAATTCTTAAGAGTCAATTAAAAACTGTTTTAAGCAATGAAAAAAATAGCTAATTGCAGAATATATAATATACCCATATAAATTATAGACATGTTTATATATCACTAACAAAGCTAAGCAGCAAGAAACAGAAGTAGAAATACTATTCAAAATAAGAATATAAAAATATAAAATATTTAGAAATCCACCTGCCAAGACAAACCAGAAACTAAATGAACACAATTAAAAAACACTTTTCACACAAATGAAGTCAGATATACACAACTGGGAAAATACCAATTGCTCATAGATAGGCCAAAGCAACAGAGAGAGAGAGAGGGAGAGATACACACATAGATGTGTATGTATATTTATACATATATACATATATATATATATATATATATATATATTGATATAGATAATTCTATATAAATTAATTCACTTATTTAATACTATACCAATGAAACAACAAAATTATTTTATAGAACTACAAAAATTATAACAGAATATATCTAGAATAAAAAATCAAAAACACAAAGAAACTTAGCAATATCCAAGTATATTATAAAATAGTAATCATCAAAACTATCTGATAATGTCTAATAAGTGGTAGATCAGTGGAATAAAATGAGTATACAAGATATAGTTATAGATTACATGTAGTAAGCAAATTGAAAGATCAAGAAATAGGTCAACTACCTGTCAGATATATGGATTTATGAGAAATTCGTGACCAAAAAGGAAAGAACAATTGAAAATATAAAATAGATAATTTGATTATATTCAATTAAAATCAAATATATTCAATTCAAAAAATTCAATAAAAAATTACACAAACAAAACAAATGCAACCAAGATTTGAAGAAAAGCAGAAACTTGGGAAACAATTTTACAGCCAATGTTTCTGATATAGGCCTCATTTCTAAAATATATGGAGAACTCAAATTTATAAGAATCCAATCATTTCTTAATTAATTAGCAGTGTGCAGCAAGAGTGTCATGTTGGAGCCCAGGATGCAATGGTTGTATGCATTGGTGTGGTGGGTAGTCAAGAAGAAAGGAACCCACCCCCAACCAAAAATTAAACTTGAAATACAAAAATTAAAAGGAGAAATCAATAATATTGAAAGTAAAAAAAAAAACTATTGAATTAATAAATAAAACCAAGAGTTGGTTTTATGAAAAAGCCAATAAAATAGATAAACCTTTGGTAAATTTGATCAGAAAAAAGAAAGAGGAAAATCAAATTGTTAGTCTTACAAATGAAAAGGGGGATCTTTCCATCAATAAGAGGAAATTAGAGAAATAATAAGGAGTTACTTTGCCCAACTTTATGCCAATAAATTTGATAACTTAAGTGAAATGGATGACTTCCTCCAAAAATATAGGCTCCCTAGATTAACAGAGGAGGAGATAAATTGCTTAAATAGTCCCATTTCAGAAAAAGAAATAGAGCAAGCTATTAATCAACTCCCCAGGAAAAAAACCCCAGGGCCAGATGGATTCACATGTGAATTCTACCAAACATTTAAAGAACAATTAGCCCCAATGTTATATAAATTATTTGAAAAAATAGGGGATGAAGGAGTCCTTCCAAACTCCTTTTATGACACAGACATGGTACTGATACCTAAACCAGGTCGATAGAAAACTGAGAAAGAAAATTATAGACCAATTTCCTTAATGAATATTGATGCTAAAATCTTAAATAAGATATTAACAAAAAGACTTCAGAAAATCATCCCCAGGATAATACACTATGATCAAGTAGGATTTATTCCAGGAATGCAGGGCTGGTTTAATATTAGGCAAACTATTAATATAATTGACCATATTAATAATCAAATTAATAAGAACCATATGATCATCTCAATAGATGCAGAAAAAGCATTTGACAAAATCCAACATCCATTCCTACTAAAAACTCTTGAGAGTATAGGAATAAATGGACTATTCCTTAGAATAATCAGGAGCATATATTTAAGACCGTCAGTAAGCATAATATGCAATAGAAATAAACTGCAACCTTTCCCAGTAAGATCAGGAGTGAAACAAGGTTGCCCACTATCACCATTACTATTCAATATAGTACTAGAAACGCTAGCCTTGGCAATAAGAGCCGAGAAAGAGATTCAAGGAATTAGAGTAGGAAATGAGGAAATCAAACTATCACTTTTTGCAGATGACATGGTGGTATACTTAGAGAACCCCAAAGACTCTGCTAAAAAGCTACTAGAAACAATTCAAAATTTTAGCAAAGTGGCAGGATACAAAATAAGTCCACATAAATCCTCAGCATTTTTATATATCACTAACAAAATGCAACAGCAAGAGATACAAAGAGAAATTCCATTCCAAACAAATGTTGAGAGTATAAGGTATTTGGGAATCCATCTACCAAAGAAAAGTCAGGAATTATATGAGAAAAATTACAAAACACTTGCCACAAAAATAAAGTCAGATTTAAATAATTGGAAAGACATTCAGTGCTCTTGGATAGGCTGAGAGAATATAATAAAGATGACAATACTCCCCCAAACTAATCTATTTATTTAGTGCCATACCAATCAGACTCCCAAGAAACTATTTCAATGACCTAGAAAAATAACAACAAAATTCATATGGAAGAATAAAAGGTGGAGAATTTCAAGGGAACTAATGAAAAAAAAAAAAAAAACCTCAAGAGGAAGGTGGTCTAAGTGTACCTGATCTAAAGCTATATTATATAGCAGCAGTCACCAAAACCATTTGGTATTGGCTAAGAAATAGACCGGTGGATCAGTGGAACAGATTAGATACAAAGGACAAAAAAGGGTACATCTATAGCAATCTAATCTTTGACAAACCCAAAGATACCAACATTTGGGATAAAAATTTATTATTTGGAAAAAACTGTTGGGAAAACTGGAAATTAATATGGCAGAAATTAGATAAGGATCCACACTTAACACCATATACCAAGATAAGATCAAAATGGGTCCATGATTTAGGCATAAAGAGTGAGATCATCAATAGATTAGAGGAACAGAGGATAGTCTATCTCTCAGACTTGTGGAAGAAGGAATTTATGACCAGAGAAGAACTAGAGATCATTATTGATCACAAAATAGAAGATTTTGATTACATCAAACTAAAAAGTTTCTGTACAAACAATACTAATACAAACAAGATTAGAAGGGAAGTAACAAATTGGGAAAATATTTTTAAAAGCAAAGGTTCTGACAAAGGTCTCATTTCCAAAATATATAGAGAACTGACCCTAATTTATAAGAAATCAAACCATTCTCCAATTGATAAATGGTCAAAGGATATGAACAGACAATTCTCAGAGGCAGAAATTGAAACTATATCCACTCACATGAAAGAGTGTTCCAAATCACTACTGATCAGAGAAATGCAAATTAAGACAACTCTGAGATACCACTACACACCTGTCAGATTGGCTAAGATGACAGGAACAAATAATGATGAATGTTGGAGAGGATGTGGGAAAACTGGGACACTAATACATTGCTGGTGGAGTTGTGAAAGAATCCAGCCATTCTGGAGAGCAATTTGAAACTATGCCCAAAATGTTATCAAACTGTGCATACCCTTTCACCCAGCAGTGCTACTACTGGGCTTATATCCCAAAGAAATACTAAAGAGCGGAAAGAGACCTATATGTGCCAAAATATTTGTTGTAACTAGAAAATGGAAGATGAATAGATGTCCATCAGTTGGAGAATGGTTGGGTAAATTATGGTATATGAAGGTTATGGAATATTATTACTCTGTAAAAATGACCAGCAGGAGGAATACAGAGAGGCTTGGAGAGACATCAACTGATGCTGAGTGAAATGAGCAGAACCAGATCACTGTACACTTCAACAATGATACTGTATGAGGATGTATTCTGATGGTAGTGGAAATCTTCAACATAAAGAAGAGCCAACTCACTTCCAGTTGATCAATGATGGACAGAGATAGCTACACCCAGAGAAGAAACACTGGGAAGTGAATGTAAGTTGTTAGCACTAATATCTGTCTGCCCAGGTTACATGTACCTTCGGAATCTAATGCTTATTATGCAACAAGAAAATGATATTTACACACATGTATTGTATCTAGGTTATATTGTAACACATGTAAAATGTATGGGATTGCCTGTCATCGGGGGGAGGGAGTGGAGGGAGGGAGGATAATTTGGAAAAATGAATACAAGGGGTAATGTTATAAAAAAATATAAAAAAAAAAAAAGAAGAAAGGAACCCAAATGGGTTAGATTGTATTGTTTTTTTTCATATGAGATAGTCCCACTTTCCCTTTTGGGGAATTTGGTAAGGAGGGATGGCTAGACTTCAGATTAGAGATGTACTCCTTATGTGAGAAAAATTGTTCAGTACTCATAGTTTTGCCACTCATCATGCCATCTGGAACCAGGTAAGAAGGCTATATTTGTCAAGTCTTTTCTCTAGCTTTTCATAACTGTCTATTTTTTCACCTTTCAAGTCTTTTTAAACCAAACACATACACACACACACACACACACACATACACACACACACACACACACACTTTGTGAGTCAGTTACATATGCTTCTTTGTTGATCCATAAACAAGACACCCAGTCTCCAAGCATTTTTCTCTACCTCTTCTCAATGACTGAAATTATCTTGATCCTCTTCTCTTCAAGGCCCAATTAAAATGCCAGCCTCTACCAAAAGCCCTACTGAACTATCCATAATTCTAGTGCCTTCCCTCTGTTGATTGTCTCCAATGTATACTATATATAGTTTGTTTATATACAGTTATTTACAAGTTATCTTCCACATTAGCTTAGGAAATGCTATGAGCATGATTTATCATGTACCTTTACCTTTATTTGCTTCCCTAGTGCTTATCACAGTATCTGGCATGCAGCGGGTGCTTAAATATATATATATATATATATATATATATATATATGTGTGTGTGTGTGTGTATATATATATGTATGTGTGTATGTATGTATTACCCGACTGACTGCCTAACTAAAATTCTTTATTTTATTTTTTTTGTTCCAATTGTTATTTTTTCCTCCTCCCCATCAACTGAGAAGGCAAGAAATCTGATATCTAATGAAAACCACTATTTAAAGTGTGTTACTAGAACTAGATTCAATACTACAGATGTGATCTTACTGGGATATGGTATAAAGGAACTATAATTTCCTTTTCTGCTATACAAACTATGGTGTCTGCCCAGAAGAAAATGAAGATATTAAAAGTCTGAGATTAAACAACTTGAAATTAACAAGGAAGTCAGTTCAATATTCATCAAATGCTAAAATGTATAGATAACAGATACTATTAGAGATTATGAAAAGAAATGATCACTATATTTTCTAGTCAAACCAAAAGGCTTATATGGTATGTTTCTTAAAATTTACACACAATGCTATGTTTTATTTATTTATTTATTTTTACTTTTCTTATTGTATCTTGCATTTGAAACAATTATAAATGAGGATTCAAATTGTAACATGCCCTCCTGGCAGTTACAATTACTAGTCTGTCCTAGGCCCAACAGAGTACCTTTGACCACTGACCTTTGCAGTGTCAACTCTACCCGGCTCGCCTCCTCTGAGGCCTTCAAAAGTCTCTGGCCACAATCTCTGGAATCTACAGTTTAATAACTGGTAGCACACTCAAGAACAGCCATGTATAATCTTAAAAGCCTTTATTATACCTACTCACATAATGCCCTGACTTGATGCCCTGACTTGTCAGCTCCCTAGTGAGCACCTGGTCTGAAGACCCACGTGTTCTCTATCAAACTCCTTACCTCTCGGCTATCCATCAGCTTGGTTTGGCTCTGCTACCCCAGGCTAGGGAGCCAGGTTAAAGATAGGGATTGCTGTCTGCAGTGGGCTAATAAAGGGCCTGTGAGGTCACACACAGCCAACCAGCAAGAAAGCTGTCACCCATTATGAAGCTATCTCAATATAGACAGGATCCCACCCACAGGGCAGTCCTATATCCACAGAGAATACTTCTTGTGGCACTCAATCTCCTGTTGCGCTGTGGCACCACCCATTTAAAGGGCCCTTACATCAAATATTCCAATTAAGAGTTTTACCTCTGGCCATAAAGTCACCACTAGTAAATGAAAGTGCCAAGTATTTGGCATGGCTTGTTGAATAGCCTAGCAACTTCAGTATAGTTAACTTCTGATTTGCAAACAAAAGATAAGCTATGTTTCAATGTCAAGAGCTGCTTGTTTCAGATGCTGCCTTATTCTCTATATCTTTCAATCTCTGCTCATATTTTGTGCTCTCATCTAGCCTCTCTGTGCCTCAGTTTCTCTTCTGATATAAAGGGTTACACTAGATATCAAGCTTAGTTTCACATATTAATCCAAAATCATTTGATCTGTGAACCTTTCTATTTACCCATTGTCATAAACAGTGCATGGCAATTCCCTGGCAAATTCTGCTCAATATTATTTGCTCCATTTTTTTCATCTTAAAACCAAACTCCATGCCTGAAGTCTAATTCCTTCAAATGAGTCTTTTTACCTGCATTCCTGACTTCTGCTCTGACTTTACAGACAGCTTTTTCCCAACCTATTTCTGTAACTACCTTCCTGTGGCCTTTAAACCAATCACTGAGGCAGGATGGACTTTGCCTCTGCCCTGTGGTGAAAATTTGCCATTACTTTACTTCTGTTCTCTCAGGATTTCAACAATCTGTCTGAGAAATGGAAGTTCATGCAGAAACAGCATATTATAGGTGAGGAAAGAAAAAACGCAGATATCCTCTGGATAGGAAACTTAGGTTGTGGGATGAGGGGGAAAGGACTATAAAGTACCTTCTGTCCTCATGACTTTAAAGTTAGGCTGGTGCTGTGACTTCTTACCAGGCAATAAACATATGCTTTTTGGGAATTTTTATTTTGTTTTGTTTTTCTCATTGTTAGGCGGGAAGTTTACAGGTTGGAGTTTTGAGAGGCTGCCATTCTGTTATCTGATTTGTAGAATAACTAATCTTTCTTATCTGATTCAGTCCAAACATTTCCACTCCATGAACTCTGAACATGTAGAGAATATTCATGGAGCATTTGTGCCATTGTGCATCTTAATCACTTTAAAAGTCCAAAGGATTGGAGTAAAGCATAATTAAGAAAATAAAATTTCTAGCACTTTTAAAATAGTGCTATTCACTATCACTATTCTCAGTTTCAACATAATTTCTCTTTTTGGTGAGATATCATTTACTCTGATTTATAATCTAATAAGAGAATTCTTTAATTGCAACTGAACTATTCAATTGTGTCTCACCAGGAAACCCCCTAAACTCTGAAAAACCCTTAAAGAAGAAAACCTCCTTGGACTTGCCTCAGGGACGGGACTCCACCCTAATCACAAACAGTTTCATATTTGTTATGTGGCTCAGTCAGGGAACCCATTGAATTCAATTCAAATTTTAACCCTGGCTGAAACCCAGCCTAGAGCCAACCTGGGACTGTACCTACAAGCCCCCTTCAGCTTGTAGCCAAAGCCTCCTATTATAAAATAGCCAAGCTGGAGTCCTCTCTTTGCAGAGGTCCCAAACATAAAAGCTGTGCCACACTTGACACGCCAGAGGATCTCTGTCCACTAGAACCCTGGTTTCTGTGTCTTTTATCTCTATCTTCAATTTTACTAACTAGACTTTACTTACAAACCCCATAATAAACCTCTTTTATCAATCTATGTTTTCTGGTCTGTAAATTCCTTTACAGGGGACTCTTGTACCACTATTAGACTCATTTAACTCTGTACCTTGCGCCAAATCCAAAGGGGTTGCAGGGGAGCTCTATTTGACTACTTGTACCCCAAACCTGCCACTAATCCTTAATTAAACCTAATTTCATTTAGGTACCCTCAATTATAAACCTCATCATGCCCATGATTCCAACTGTATATTTTTAAAAAGAATATGTTTTTGGCAAACAAGATATATCATGTCTTCATATAGACATATCAACTATGAAGATCTTGTCAATGTGAAACATACAGTTTAATATTACAGAATATTATCTCAGATTTCCTACATTTTGATTTTGAGCTGAGAGGGTCTTTTGAGATCATTTATGAAGTAACTGAAACTGTGTGAGATTAAATACCTCAAGGGAGAGCACAAAGGGAGTAAGTAAAAGAGTAAGGATATCTAAATTAGACCCTCTGATTCCAAATCTAGCATTCATGTTTAAGGAATGAGATCTCTTTGGATTTCCATTATCTATGCACAAAAATAGCTTTTCCTTAAAGATATTTGGATTAAAAACAACCTACAAAATATTCAATTTTCATTTTCATTGAAAAAATTCAAAATATTTTATTTCCTTTCTTTTTCTTGATGTCTATCACCCTGCTTCCTGGACTTGCCCTCTGTGTTTTGGTTACGTAGAAACTCTGAAAATAGGTGTTGTTTTCACTGTTTTATTCATGTCATCAATGCTTAACTAAAATGACTTGAAAGGACATTTAAGAAATCAAACTATCCCCATTCCTCATTTTAGTTATGAGAAGAAAAAGGCCTAAGAAGATTGTGTTAAACATGAAAAACAGCTAGAAGTTTGTTTTTCTTGTTGTTTGTTTTATTTGCAGAAATACCACAGTGCCTTCCTCTGCACTATAATGTTTGAGCAAATCATAATTTTCCAATTTAAAACAGAAATAAGTAATTAGAAGCACTTCTATGTAGCTGAAAATATATTAAAACTTTAAGGTTTACATTCTATTATATATATTTATACAAAACTAAAGGGGGAAAACAAATATTGACTATAAATGTATTTATCTCTAATAATGTTTTTATGTGGAAATGTATTTATGGTCACTTTCTTTGATTTTTTTTTCTTCCTTTTCAACATTATTTAGGAAATTCTAAAGATTTCATTAGCTTAAAATGATTTCTGTATTGAGTGATTTAGTGGGCATGTATTCTTTTCTTTTTGCTAATGCTTAATGCTAATGTAATGCATTTGCTAATACATTCAGAAAATATAATATTTTCTAGAATATTACATTGTTGTTTGATGGTGTGGTATTGTTAAAATTATTGAATTGTGTTGTGATTTTCTCAAAAAACAAAACAGCAATTAGCAACTTTTTAACTATGATGAAAGAAGTCTTTATGTGACCTTGTATAAGTTATAATTTTATTATATATGCCAATGTTTAATAATTCTAATAATGCTGATTGAAATTATTTACAGATTCCCCTAAATAGAATCAATCTTATGTCTACTAATAATTTGTATTTAATCTATAAATAACCTCAGAACTATATCCAGAAAATATGAAGTCAACTTGACATCAGATTGTTTCATTGAAACAATAAGAATAAATTGAACTATGAATTATTGTGTCTTGGACTTAAAAAAAAAAAAAAAAAAAAAAAAACTACAACTGAGTCAAAGTGAGTATAACTATCCTAAAATCAAAGTAGTATTTTATGATGAGGAAAATGAATAAGGAGTTGTTTAAAACAATTTTGTTAAGCTTGACAAGTAGCTGTTATTGTAGTTTCTAGGTAACTGAAAGAATACACAAATTAAATCTGTACCTTCTGTATTTCAGTAACCTATTGAAGATTGCCAGTTTTCCCATCCTACTTGTGGGTCTGGAAATCAATCAATTGGAAGTTATTTAGTGATTGCTTATTACATTCCAATTTTTAAAATTATATATTTTTTTCTTTTTGAAATGATTATATAGTCTAATTGGATCAAATCAGTTCTATATTTCGTACTATGTAAATGAAAATAAAAATTACAATAATGACTGAAATTTTTACAAAAAAGAATAATATTGGGAAATGGGCAGCTAGATAATACAGTAGGTAGAGCAATAGTCCTAGTTAGGAAAGATGAGTAAAAAATTGATTCAGTAATCAAATAATGAAAAAAATGTCAAATGGATATTGATTCATTTTGTTTACTTGTGTTAGGTTCTGAAAAAGCAAAGATCACAGAAAATTCTTGAGTTTGAATCTTGTTTCTGACACTTAATCCTTACTACCAGCTTTATGATCCTGGGTGAGTCACTTAACCCCAACTAACTCTCAAAAAGAAAGAAAGAAAGAAAGAAAGAAAGAAACAAAAGAAACAAAAGAAAGAAAAAGAAAAATGTTGGGACCAATAAGTGATGGATAGCTAAAGAATATAGCAGAATTTTATAGAAAGAATTTTTCAGTAAGAATTTTGTCTATAATGAAGTTCAAGAAGAAAAAATAACATTTCAAAGCATGTGGAACTTATTAAACTTTGTAAAGAGAAAGTGGAGAAATGGAATAGGAGAAGCTCTACTCTCAAGCCTATGTTGATTCTAGGATAGCTGACATTCATAGTTTAGACAATATGTACAGACATGTACATACACACAAACATACATTTACATGACATCTAGGCCACAGGGAGTTTATAATCACATAAAATAATGTGACCACATATATATACCTATATGAATATATATAACTTGTTGACTGGGTCTATATAATACAATAAATATTTATTGAACATTTTCTATTTTCCAGTCACTATGTTTAATGTTGCCAGTACAAATAAAAAAAAGCAAGACAGTCCCTAAACTCTAGGAGTTTAGAATCTAAGAGGGAAACACAGTACACAACAGGAAGTTGTTTATGTTTGTGGGGCAGGGCAGTGGAGATTGTTCCTGGTGAGGAATACCTCTTTATATGAAGGCTTTGGGAGCATGTGCTCCTCCCCTTCAGTCTTCTGATAGGAGGAGCAGAAACTATTAGAGTTTCTGATGAGGTATGAACACCAAAGCTAAAGCAATCTCATTTATGGTGAACTTCTTGTGATTTATTATTTTTTTTCTAAGGGCAGTTTAGATAGATAATAATATAGTGAAGAGTTCAATCTGAAGAGTGTAGCTGTTGGGAAATGAAGTCTTTCCCATATACTCATTCTTTTCCCTGAAAATTATTTTGCATCTTCATATCCTTTTTCTTTTCCCTCTCTCTCCCTCCTCTCTCTCTTCCTTTCTTCTCTCTCTGTCTTTCTCACACATGCACATATATCACCAATATCTCTCCCAGATGAATTGTAAGTTACTTGAAGGGAAAGATTTTTCACTGATCTTTGCTTTTTTCAGCACCTAACACAAGTAAACTAAATGAATCAATATCCATTTGACATTTTTTTTTTCATTATTTGGTTACTTATTCAATTTTTACTCATCTTTCAAATTACAATTTGTATGTTACCTCCACTGGAAAAACCCTACTCAATAGTGAGGAGGAAGAGAAAAATGAAGAACAAGAACAAGAAAAACAACAGCAACAACAACAACAATAAGAATGAGAAAAAGAAGAGGAAGAGGAAGAAGTAGGAAAAAGGAAAAAGAAAAAGACAGTCGTAGTCCTCTAAGAGCTTTCAAAGAATATATATATATATATATATATATATATATGTGTGTGTGTGTGTGTGTATATATATATATATATATATATATATGTGTGTGTGTGTGTGTGTGTGTGTGTGTGTGTGTGTGTGTGTGTGTGTATATATATATATATATAATGAAATGTTATACAGGGAAGGTTTTAGCAAATCAGAAGATTTGTAAAGGCCTTTTGTAGAAAGTATTATTTGTTTTGGTGGAATGCTTATATTTTGAAAATAGTGTTTTTCATCAGATATTCCATGATCATAAGGAAATAGACAACCATAAAAAATAATTACTAGAGGAGTGGAAAATTAAGAAATTTCATGAAGAACTTTATGAGGTTCTCTAAATAAAGTCAATATATACTTGTTTTCCTATGATTAATACCAAAAAAGCAGCATGGGGAGAACAAAAAAATCTACTTTGGAAAATATAGCTTGAGATCAAGAAATTAAGAGTTAAATGTTTGTGAACTATTCAGCGTCGTATCTAAACATGAAAAATCCTTTCTTTTAAAAATGGAGTCAAAGTTAATATTACACACACACACACACAAACACACACAAACACACATACACACAATGTCAATTTGTGTATTTGTGTCAATATCAAATTGACACTAGGTATATAACAATATGGCAGCCATGATATAGTAGATTTACAATTGATACATAAAAGAAAAAAGTACCAGTATCACATACTGGTTTTGTAAACTTTGGACAAGTCAACTACCCCTCATTCAACTTTCTGAGGCTATAAATTACAAAGCATTTGTGTATCAGCCTTAGTAGAGGGAACTTCTTACTGGGTACTGCTTATAGCACTTATATAACAGATTGAGTCCCCTGCTTAAAAAAAAAGAAAAAAAAAAGGAAGGAAGGAAGGAAAGAAAGAAAAAAAAAAGAAAGGAAAGGATAAGGGAAAGAGTAGTTCCAATACTAGAGAAACATTAGTTACAGACATACAATATTCCTGGTAAAGAATTAAATTACTTTTGCAAGAATGAATATTGAAAACTATCTCTGCATGTTTTTCAAAAATAAAAAAGCTATTATTTAAAAGAAAAAGAACTAAATTCCCTCATATGATTATAGGTATGGACGATAACATTATTTTTATTCAATTATTGAGTAAGAAAAGGAATCCAAGCCACTAAAACCTAGAAATACTAACTGGAAGAAATGATATTAAAATGTGAATGATCTATTGTTATATATACATCAAATAACTTGTTGAACTTACCAGAATGATCCTTTTTATTTATATATGTGGTATTTATTCCTTCTTAGTGTATTATATATTCAGGATATCCCAAAAATTGTAGTTCAGTTTTAAAAGAAACATTTATATTATTAAAAATAATTAAAGGTAGAAAAGGGCTAAATATCAGAGGACCTGAATTCTAGTTGATAATACTAGTATGACATTGAGAAACTTACTTAACCTCTTTAGGCCTGAGTTATCTTACCTGGAAAATGTATCATTTGGACAAGATAGGACATGAGGTCTTTTCCAGCTCTAAATTTATGATTTTATCTCTTTTATAATGAAATATAATCTCTTAGTATAAGGATATCTTTTATTTTAATATTGTAAAATATTACAAATTTTAGACAATTGAGAGACAGAAAGTACAGCTGCTTAGGGGATTGAGGAATATCTTAATATGCTTCAAATCATATCATAGATTAGCTGTCTATTTGGCATATTCATGCAGCTGATCCTGTTCCAGCATTTTCTCTTTTAATTCCCTCACCAGAGAAATACCCAAACTTTTTTTTTTTTTTTATCAGCTACAAAGTTAGATTATCTGTAGCAATGGCATTTTCTCACAATAATTTAGAGCATGATACAGAAAACTGGATTCAGTGATCATTTTTCTATCAATTAGAGCACTGCCTTCATCCCTTCTATTTCCTTTCCTATGACATAAATTTCTCCTTCATCACATATGCCTTTTGACGTGAAGCTCTCATTCTCTTGCTTCATGAACTACCTTCCTCCATTTAATTTCTCATTTTTCTAAGCTATTCACAAGACATTTGGTTGGTTAATCTAAAAAATGCACAGATCTGAACATACCATTGTGTTATTCAAAAATCTTCAATGACTTACTATTACCTGCAGAAATTAGACTACTTGATGTGAAAAGAGAGTTAGTTGTAAAATAATAAAATCTAAGTTAGACCCTCAGCTCCGTACCTAATACTTGGGTGGCCCTTGAGCAAGTCATCTTAATGTGTTTGTGCCTCATTTTTCTCATCTCTGAGAAAGGCTCAATAAAACTTTGTATCTTAATTCTTTTGAGAACACAATTTATAAATCATAAAATGTCACATAAACATACAATTGTTATTATTATAGAGGAATGTTCATATTTATTCAAATTATAATCAATACTCAGAGTATTTGAACCCATTAATGAAGCATATATTCTAATATTCCAAGAAAAATGGGCTATGTCACACTATATTGTTCATGCTTGTCTTTCTCTCCAGGAAGTCTGCATCTTTAGCTGTCAAGACTGAGCAACAACAGTCTAATCAAATTATTTTAGAGATAAGGAAAATGTTTTCTTATTCCTCAGTAGTACTTGATTCCTCCTGATCACATTTAAGGTTTTCTTAGCAAAGATACTGAGGTGGTTTGTCACTTCCTTTTCCAGCTCCCTTTACAGAGGAGAAAACTGAGGAAAATAAGATTAAATGACTAGCTTGGGGTAAGTGTGTGAGCCCAGATTTGAACTCAGGAATATGAGCATTCCTGACTCCAGACCCTAGCTGTCCATAATGAAAATGAAATCAAGGCTATATCAATAGTAAGCTGAAGAGTTGGCTATGAACTTAAATCCTCTGAATCCATTTCTAACACCCTTTCTATTGATCTCTACTGAATCTCAAATAATGTTTCTTGCACAAGATTACATGGGCTATGCATAGCACAACTAGAATTTGAATCCGAATCTATGACTTCAAATCCAGCACTTTATTCTCTTCCTCACTGCTTTGGTGAAGTACTTTGAGTCATTTCTTTATTCTCATAGTACTCAACTCCCCCTACCCACTTCTCCCTTGCATTTTCCCCTGAATGCCCTCCCTTCTAATACTAGCTCCCATTTCTAGGAAAACTACAGCTTCCAGGAGCTCTGTCTCTATACACAGACTGCCTGAATGGGCAGGAAAATGCTGACTCTTGTGTCTGCTTTTAGCAGCAGGCCTGCTGTGGGAGGGAATTACACTGACTATGGCAGTGCCAAAAGGCAGCAGGGTGCAGTCTACTTAAGGAAAAAAATCCTCTCTGAGGAAGCCACAGTTCTCTCATCCCCAGCTGTGCTGGGAGGGGGTCACACTTTCCTTTTATGCAAAGATGTTGATTATCTATCAAGCTGATGTGTTTGCCTTACAGACTGGCAGAGGAGCTGTGGGAGGAGGCTGAATTCACAACCTTCTGGGAGCCGCAAATTAACTGTGGAAGAGCTGCTGGGGCTCTCCAGCTTCCCTTTGGTCAGGCCCATCTGCTTTTGCTCCACAAGAGAGATGCGGTTTTCACAGCCTAGGGACAAAATGCTTGAATAGAAACATTTCCAGTTCTGCAGAAGGAATATTTACCTATTTCTTTCCTTTTCCCCTTCTTCACATAATACAAAAAACAAAAAACAAAAAACAAACAAACAAAAAAAAAAAACCTTTCTTCTCATTGCCAATTCCCTACCCCCCACCCCAGCTCCTCTGAATAAGTATATGTTTGTATAGTGGAGTCATGGGTGCAAAACATCACATATATAATTTCTCTTTCCCTCCCCCCCACTATATCAATGCATTTTGTTGAATTTATCTTTTCCTGTAAATAAATAAATATATGCATTTATATATTTGTTATAAGGGATGGATCTCTTGGAGGGAAATGAGAAAGGAGGAAAAGGAGAAATTTAGGGATAATTTAGTAAATGTAAAAAATGTCAATAAAGTTTAAATTATCTCCTTCATAAAAACACATTCTTATATTTTATAAAAATTAGCCCTTGGTTTAATGTTTCTTTAGACTTTAAGTTTTTCAAATAACTTTTTCCTCATGAAATCTTATGAAGGACATAGATTACTCTTTTAATTATCAAACATTTTGTAAAACAAATTATTGAAGCTTAGAAAGTTGAATTCATTTAGGGTTCTAGAGTACAACATCCACCAGTCAAATCCCAGTCTTGTGAGTCTAAGACTAGAAATCTTTCAGATGCCTCTATTCTTTTTGTTTAATAACACAAATTCTCAACCAATGTTTATAATGACTAAAAGAAAATGAAAGAAGGGACAGAAGTTCTATTCCCCTGTGGCACTTGTTGAAGATTACTTTCAATTTCCTGAATCCTGATTTGATTCATTTATACTCTAAGTCTTACTTCAAACCCGTTTCTTTTCCAGGGATCATCTTTGTCAGAGTAGCCAATATATTAATAAGATGACATATATCAGGGGAAAACGATTGCAAAACAAAAAAAAACAAAAAAAAAAAAAAAAAACATCAAACTCAACAGCCACAGTCCATTCCTGCTCTGTCACTAAATCATTTTTTCAGTCCACACCAAATTCAATCCAATAAAAAGACAATAATTATCTACCTGCTCATCAGGCAATCACAAAATGTGCTGTTGCTCAATATTCCTTGAGGTTGCCATTAATTCTCCCAACTAGATGGGGAAGCTTAGATTCTTTACTGCTACTTCCAGTGCAGAGGGGTGAGAATTCAAAGAAGCAGAACATCAAATTCTAATTCTAGTAACAAATCCTATGAATAGCATCGCCAAGTACAAGGAAAAGTCTAATGAACAGCAACAGCAATACAGCTGCATTATAAGTGGGAAACTTATGTGTCTATAATACTCATTTTCAACAGAAAGAGTTGTAGGTCAGCAAACTCAACAGCATTACTTTCAATGATCACAGAGAAGACCAAAATGCCAACTCAGATAAGGATAAAATATCCACAGAGGAAATCTCAAAGAGTGATATGAACTGGTCTCAAGCCCAAAGGGACTTTATGGAAGTGCTCATAAAAGACTTTAAGAGGCAAATAAGAGAGGTAGAAGAAAAAAAAATGAGAAAACAAATGAGAGTTATGCAAGAGAGAGACACCAACTTGGAAAAAGAAGACAATTTCTTAAAAAATACAAATGGCCAAATGTAAAAAAAAAATCCACTGAAGAAAATCATTTCAAAAATAGAGTTAACCAAATGGAAAAAAAGATACAAAAACTAACTGAAGAAAATCATACATTAAAAACCAGAATGGAGCAAATTGAAGCTAGTGACTCTATGAGATAGCAAGAATCAATCAAAAAAACAAAAAAAAAGAATGAAGAAATGGAAAAAAATGTGAAATAACTCATAGAACAGTCAACCTGGAGAATAGCCGCAGAAAAAACAATTTAAAAATTGTTGGTCTACCAGAGGTAGACCCCCCCCCCTCCAAGCTGCAATTTCAAGGAAAAAATACTGTAAACTGTTATATAAAAGCAATTCAAGCAATCAAGGATCAACAATCAGGATTATCCAAGATCTGGCAGCTTCTACAATACCATATCCCAAAAGGCAAAAACCTGGGATTACAAGTAAGAATTAATGACAAGCCAGACTGAGCATCATGATTCAGAGGATGCAATGTAACTTCTTTTTATTTGATTTGATTTTAATTTTTTAATTAAAACTTTTTTTCAAAATATATGCATAGATAATTTTTAACATTCATCATTGCAAAACCGTGTATTCCAAATTTTTTTCCCTTTCCCTTCTTCCTACCACCAATCTTTGACAGGAAATAATCCAATATATAACAAGAAAAAAACATGAATTTCTTTCATGTGTTTCCACAATTATCATGCTGCCAATGGAAAAAAAATCAGATCAAAAAGGACAAAAATATTGAGAAAGAAAACAAATTGGAATCAAACAACAAAAAAGTGAAATATTATGTTGTCATCCACACTTAATTCCCACAGTTCTTTCTCTGAGTGCAGATGGCTCTCTTCATCACAAGAGCAATTGAAATTTGCCTGAATCATCTTATTGTTGAAAAGAGTCACATCTGTCTGAATTGATCACTATATAATCCTGTTGTTGCTATGTACAATGTTCTCCTTGTTTTATTCACTTCATTTTGCATCAGTTCATGTAAGTTTCTCCAGGTCACTCTGAAATCATCCTGCTGATTATTTGTCAAAGAACAATATTAATCCATAACGTTTCTACACCATAACGTATTTACCCATTCTAGAAATGATGGGTATCCACTCAGTTTCCAGTTTTTTGCCACTACAAAAAGGGCTGCTACCAACATTTTTGGACAAACAGGTCTTTTTTCCCCATTTTTATAATATCTTTGGAATACAAGCCCAGGAGAGACATGGCTGAATCAAAGAGTATGCACAGTTTGATAGCCCTTTGGGTATAGTTCCAAATTGCTCTCCAGGATGGTTTTATCAACTCCACCAAATCCACCAACAATGTATGTGTGCCAATTTTCCCACATCCCCTCCAACATTCATCATTATCTTTTCCTGCTATATTAGTCAATCTGAGAGGTGTGTGATGGTACCTCAGAGTTGTTTAATTTGCATTTCTCTGATCAATAATAGGCTGTTAGGTTCTTACTAAGTGCTAATGATAAATAATGATTAAATAGGGCATTAATAATGATAAATAATGATTAAATAAGGCATTTTCTCATATGACTATAAATGGTTTTATTTTCTTCATCTGAAAACTGTCTGTTCATATCCTTTCACCATTTATCAATTGTAAAATGGCTTGAATTCTTATAAATTTAAGTCAGTTCTTTATATATTATAGAAATGAGGCTTTTATCAGAAACTTTACATGTAAATTTTTTCCCCAGTTTATTGCTTCCCTTCTAATTTTGTATGTATTGGTTTTCTTTTTACAAAACATTTCAGTTAATACAATTAATATCCATTTTTAATTCCATAATGTGCTTTAGTTATTCTTTGGCCAAAATTTTCTTCTTTTCCCATGGATATGAGAGGTAGACTATGCTTTCTTCTTCTAATTTGCTTATAGTATCATTATTTGTCTCAATCCTGAATCAATTTCTATTTTATCTTGGTATAGGTCAGAGGTGATGTTTCTTCATTGAAATAAGAGACTTTCAATCATTACTATTGAAAAAAAAAACAGAACTAAACAGAAATTTTAATCTTCAAAGAGAGGGCCCAATATAAACATAGAAAGATAAACAGAGGGAAAATGTATATTATTTAAAGGTTAAATTATTTACAACCATAGATGGGAAAATGATATCTGTAATTCTGAGAACTATATCTGTAACTGGAGTGGAGGGTGGGAGACCGATGGAGGACATGTTGGGAATGGACTCTGATGTGATGAAATAAAAGAAAAATGCATTAAGGAGTATAATAAGGATTGTATTAGGAAAAGAGGAAAGGGAAGGTATAATGGGACAAATTAAATTACACAAAGAGGCGCAAAAGACCTATTACTTTGGAGGGAAAAAAGGGAGAAGGATAAGCATTGTCTGAAGCTTGATTTCATCAGTTTTGGCACTAAGAGGGAATAACTTAATCATTCTGTTAGTTATAGAAATTTATTTAAACCTATATATAAGTAAGAGGAGAAAGAGGAAAGAAAAGGGAGGGGCTGAAATACTAGGGAAAAAGGTAACAGAAGGGGGAAAGGTTATTAGAAGATAAAGTGGATTAAAAAAAAAACAAAACACTGCTAAGGCAAAGGGGGAGGGGTGATGAAAAATAAGGTAGTGGAGGCAGTAGATAAAAAAAAAAACACTACTAAAGACAGGATGGTGTGAGCAAAAATATATATAGCAGAGAAAATAGGCTGAAGGGGAATATAGAACTGGTAATCTTAACTATGAATGTGAATGGGATGAACTCTCACATAAAATGGAAGCAAATAGCAGAGTGGATTAAAAAATAGAATTCTACTATAAATTATTTACAAGAAACACATTGGTCCAGAGATGCACACAAGAGGAGAGACAGCAGGCTGGAGCAGAATTTATTATACTTCAGCTGAAGTAAAAACAACAACAACAACAACAACAACAACAAGGATATCAATTCTGATCTCAGAAAAAAGTAAATGTAAAAATATATCTAATTAAAAGAAATAAAGAAGAAAGTCATCTTGATAAAGTATATAGTAATCTATGAAGCAATAAATATATTAAAATGATAGAGCATACAAATTGCTAGAGAAGATATTAAGTCACTTATGGAAAGAAGAAATAGACACCAAAACTAGATTAACAAGGAAACTCAACTTCCCCTCTCAGAATCAGACAAATCTAACCACAAAATAAATAAGAAATAAAGTAGGAAGGTTAATAGCCTCCCAGAAAACCTAGATATAATAGAGTGCTAAAGAAAATTGGAGACAAAGGTTTACAACTTTTTTCTCAGCACTACATGGTATCTACACAAAAACTAAACTTTAATGTCATGAAAACCACTCAATCAAATGCAGAAAGGCAGAAAAAATAAATGTTTCTTTTTAGAACACAATGCAATAAAATCATATTCATCAAAAGAGTCAGGAAAAGACAAGAATATAAACCAATGGGAAATTAAATAATCTAATTCAAAAGAATGAGTGGGTGAAACATCAAATTACAGAAAAGAATCATAAGTGAGTGAATTGGTAATACATCTAAAAAAGCTAGGGGGAAAAATTTAAACTCCCAATTAAATACCAAATTAGAAATTGCTCATTATCTTTCCCTGTCATTCTAGCCAATCTGACAGGTGTGTAGTGGTATCTCAGAGTTGTCTTAATTTGCATTTCTCTGATTAATAATGACTTGAAGCATCTTTTCATATGGCTAGATAGTTTCAATTTCTTTGTCTGAGAATTATCTGTTCATATTCTTTGAACATTTATCTATTGGAGAATGGCTTGATTTCTTATAAATTAGAGTCAATTCTCTATATATTTTGTAAAGGAAGCCTTTATCAGAACCTTTGACTATAAAACTGTTTTCCCAATTTACCGCTTCCCTTCTAATTTTGTCTGCATTAGTTTTGTTTATACAAAAACTTTTCAATTTGATATAATCAAACTTTTCTATTTTATGATCAATAATGATCTCTAGCTCCTCTTTGGTTACAAATTCCTTCCTCCTTCATAGGTCTGAGAAGTAAACCATCCTATGTGCTTCTAATTTATTTATAATCTCATTTTTTATGCCTAGGTCATAAACCCATTTTGACCTTATCTTGGTATATGGTGTATGGTGTTAAGTGTGGATTAATGCCTAGTTTCTACCATATTAATTTCCAATTTCCCCAGCAATTTTTGTCAACCACTGGGTTCTTATTCCAAAAGCTGGGGTCTTTGGGTTTGTCAAACACTAGATTATTAAAGTTATTGACTGTTTTGTCCTAACCTATTCCACTGATCAATTTCTCTATTTCTTAGCAAATACCAAATAGTTTGGATAACTGATGCTTTATACTATAATTTTAGATCTGCTAAAGCTAGGCCACCTTCATTTGATTTTTTTTTAATTAATTCACTCAAAATTCTTGACTTTTTGTGTTTCCATATGAACTTTGTTGTTATTTTTTCTAGGTCATTAAAATAGTTTTTTGGGAGTTTGATTAGTATAATGCTAAATAAATAGATTAGTTTAGGTAGTATTGTCATCTTTATTATATTTGCTCATCCTAGCCAAGAGCATTTGATATTTTTCTAATTGGTTAGATCTGACTTTGTTTGTGTGGAAGGTGTTTTGTAGTTTTATTCATATAGTTTCTGACTTTCCCTTAGCAGATAGATTCCTAAATATTTTATACTATCGGTAGTTACTTTAAATGAAATTTATCTTTGTAACTCTAACTGTTGGATTTTTTAGTGATATATAAGAATGCTTATGACTTACGGGGGTTCATTTTGTATTCTGCAACAATGGATTATTTCTAATAGCTTTTTAGTGGAATCTCTGGGGTTTTCTAAGTATACCATCATATCATCAGCAAAGAGTAATAACTTGGCTTTGTCATTACCCACTCTAATTCTTTTAATCTCTTTTTCATCTCTTATTGCCAAAACTAGCATTTCTAAGACAATATTGAATAGTAATGGTGATAGTGAGCAACCTTGTTTCACTCCTGATCTTATTGGGAATGGTTCCAGTTTATCCCCATGCATATGATGCTTACTGATGGTTTTAAATAGATGCTACTGATTATTTTAAGGAAAAGTCCATTTATTCATATATCCTCAAGTGTTTTTAATAGGAGTGGATGTTGGATTTTATCAAATGTTTTATCTGCATCTATTGAGATGATCATATGGTTTTGTTAATTTGGTTATTAATATGATCAATAATACTAATAGTTTTCCTAATTTTGGACCAGCCCTGCATTCCTGGAATAAGTCCTACTTGATCATGGTGTGTTATCCTTGGGATGATTTTCTGTAGTCTTTTTGCTAATATCTTCTTTAAGATTTTGGTATCAATATTCATTAGGGTGATTGGTCTATAGTTTTCTTTCTTTGTTTTCAACCTACCTGATTTAGGTATCAGTAGCTTTTCTGTGTCATAAAAGGAATTAGGTAGGACTCCTTCATTCCCTATTTTTTCAAATGACTTATATAGCATTGGGGCTAACTATTCTTTAAATGTTTGGTAGAATTCACATGTAAATCCATCTGGTGCTGAGGATTTTTTCTTAGGGAATTGGTTAATAGCTTGTTCTCTTTCTTTTTCTGAAATGGGATTATTTAAGCAATTTACTTCCTCCTCTATTAATCTGGGAAGCCTATATTTTTGGAGATAGTCATCCATTTCACTTAGGTATCAAATTTATTGGCATAAAGTTGGGCAAAGTAACTCCTTATTATTACTCTAATTTCCTCTTCATTTGGTGGAAAGATCCCCCTTTTCATTTTTAAGACTAACAATTTGATTTTTCTCTTTCCTTTTTTCTGATCAGATTTATCAAAGTTTTATCTGTTTTATTGGCTTTTTCATAAAACCAACTTTTAGTTTTATTTATTAATTCAATAGTATTTTTACTTTCAATATTGTTAATTTCTCCTTTTAATTTTAGAATTTAAAGTTTGTTATTTGATTGGGGATTTTTAATTTGGTCTTTTTCTAGCTTTTTAAGCTGCCAGCCCAATTCATTTATCTTCTTTTTCTCTTATTTTATTCAAGTAAGCCTGTAAAGATATAAAATTTCCCCTTATTACCACTTTGGCTCCATCCCACAAATTTTTGCATGATGTCTCATCGTTGTCATTATCTTGAGTGAAATTCTGATTGTTTTTATGATTTGCTATTTCACCCAATCATTCTTTAAGATGAGATTATTTAGTTTCCAATTACTTTTTGGTCTATTTACATCTAACTTTTTGTTGAATGTAGTTTTTATTGCATCGTGATCTGAAAAGAAAGACCTTACTATTTCTGCCTGCTTGCATTTAATTTTGAGGTCTTTATGTCCTAATATATGGTCAGTTTTTGTATAGGTTCCATGGACTACTGAGAAGAAAGTATACTCCTTTCTGTCACTATTCAGTTTTCTCCAAAGAGTTATCATACCTAATTTTTCTAATATTCTATTTACCTCTTTAATTTCTTTCTTATTTGTTTTATGGTTTGATTTATCTAATTCTGAGACATCTGCAAAAAGAGGCTGAATATAAGCATATCCACTGAGTACAGCCAAGCACTGAGTACACCACCACATTGGCACTTTTCTTTTCAGTGGTTACTTTTTTAGTGAGCTCAACTTTCCCTTTTGGTTAACCTGTTGCTGTCTCTCCCTGTCCTGATAAAGCTATTGTCATAATCCATTTCTGATAGCTGACATTCCATTCTTTGAGGCCCTGGGGAAGTTGCACTTGACATAAGACTTTTAAGAACTCATAATTTGTAATGTCTGGGCTAGCTTTCTGGAGGATCTCAGGACCAGCCCCATTCCTTGGTCTTATTTGCGGAAGCAGGAGAGCCACCAGGATAGTCAAAGATAGAATGTCTCTCTTCTAGTCCTTCTTAACCCTTATATACCTTATTGTAATTATATCATTACAACGTACTGAATATGTGTGAACTAGAAAACCATTACATCACCTTGCTATGTACTATGTATATGTATACCATCATTTCTTCAATTCCACTGAATTAACACCTTGTTTCAAATATACTTCTCCAGAGTTCAGGCCCTCTAAATAATGCTTTATACCAAAGACAATAATACATAAAAAAGAGGTAGTCCAAAACCATACACATGATCCCTTAAACATTTTAAAATCAATGGTTGGCCCAGTAGGTAGAGGGCCTTCCAGAGCTCATAAAGTCATCCTTCAGTGTTGAAGCCAGAAGAAAGGGCACCACTTTAAACTATCCAGTTAATTAATTTGCTAACAAGCATTTAGTAAGTGATTATTATGTGTTGCCACCTGTTCCTAAATAATCAGGATACAAAAAAAAAGGCAAAAACAGGACCTGCCCTTAAAAAAACTCACAATTTAATGAACAAGACCTGTGAGGAAATAAATAGGCACAAATTATCTATAGGATAATTAAAAAGAAAGAAAGAAAAGTTGAAAGGGATTGAAATTCAAAAGAGTTGAGAAAGACTTTCTGAAAAAGATGGGATTGTGGCCTATAGTTAGATAGTTCACACAGGCATTAAAGGAACCTCAATAGCTGATAGTCTATCTCTACCTAATTTAAAGTGGGGAGAGTTACTTTCCCTCTATAACACTCATAAATAGAATATGATTATTAATTGTGTTTTTTTTTTGTTTTTTTTCTTTTTGGGGGGAGTGCTTTTTTATTTGCTTTGTTTATTTGTTTTCCCAAATGAGTAGGTCTTTAAATATTTGAGTGTAACTATACTTAGCCTTTTTCATACTATTTTTCTCCAGAATAAATATTCCCCTATCTAATCTTCAAGTGGCATGAAATCGAGAGATTTTTAACATGCTAATCTCTGTCTCTTGGATTCTCTTGAACTTGTCAACATCTTTTCTCAAATATGGTATCCAGAAATGAGTACCAAAGTACAAATGCAGTCTGAGCAGAACTGAATCCAGCAATCCTACTACCTTATTTCTAAGTATTAATACAACAAAAGATTGCTTGAGTTATTTTTAAGTAGTAATACATTATTGCCTAATTTTAATAAGTTTATGGTCTATGAGCTATGTAACTTAAAAAAAATTCCCAGTCTTTCCTCACTTTATAATTGTGAAGTCAGTTATTCACAGTTATATACTAAATTATAAATTCCTGGCTTTTCAGTTATGTACATAAAATTTAATATTATTTGGTTTGAATTAGAGTTTTAGTTTTTAATAAATATTTGAATCCTATCTCCATGTACTTTACTCTTCTTTCACAGATCGGTCTCATCTGCAAATTCAGCAAATATGTCATGTGGACTTTTCCAAGTGATTGATAAAAATGGTAACAGGCACAATCTTTAGGTGCTGTTAGGATTCCTGTTTAACTGTTTTAGGTGTCACCAGTGGGTTAAATGTATAGTTACTCTATGGTGCTGTAGTTTAATCAGTTTTCAAAATTTTGGACACTTCTCTACTCTCTGATCCTAATTTATCTGCTCATAATATACAGTGTTGAAATAGCTAAGCTTATATTTGATACTGTTACATCTTTAAAGAGAACACAAATAAGTAATATGGAAAGAGGTTTCCCACTAACAATTTCATGTTTGCCGCGTTTGCTGTTACATTGTTGTATATTGCTTGTTTCTTATTATCATCAGCTGAAGAAATTTAAAACTGTTTTGTTTAGTTTATCCATTTTTACTATAATATAGTAGAAAATAGATTTTGAAACAGGACCCCACCATGTTAATTCTGACTAAACTAGAACTCTTGTGCAAAACTTTAGTTCTTCAATTAAGCAGTTCAGTGACTAAAGACAGCTACCTTTTTTTTTTTATCATATTGAGTCTCAATTTTTGCACCTAAAAAAGATGAAAGATTGAATATAGGCTCCCCAGTGATTGAACTACAGAAGAGTTCTTAATATAGGTTCATATTTCAATCAGTCTATCAATCAATAAAATTTTACTTGTTCATTTAGTTTTGGCCATGTTCAGCTCTTCATGACCTTATTTTGGATTTCCATGGCAAATATACCAGAGTGGTTTGCCATTTCCTTCTCCAGTTCATTTTATAGTTGAGGATACTGAGGCAAATGGGATTAAGTGACTTGTTCAGAGTCATACAACTTGCAAGTGGCTGAGATCAGATTTGATCTCTGAAATATATGATTTATTAAGTATTTAAAATATGTCAGGCACTATATTGAGTGTTATATGATAATCTCTGTCCTCAAGGAGCTTATAAACTAATGTAACAGTTTTACCAGAAAATGATTTTATTTTTTAACTCATTTCACATTCACTAAGTCATTATTTGGTATAAGGCAATGGTTTAAAAGTATGTGTGTGTGCATGTATGCATTTATGCAAACATGCAAATAACTTAATTATACTTTGGGGCAAGTAAGTGGCAAAGTGAATACAGCATCAGGCTTAGAAGTTAGAAAAACTGGAGTTCAAAAATGGCCTCAGATATTTACTTCCTGTGGGTAAGACAATTAACTCTTTACCTCAGTTTCATTTGTAAAATTATCTTGAAAAGAAAATGGCAAACCACCCCAATATCTTTGCCAAGAAAACCCCAAATGGAGTTTCAAAGAGTCAGAGGCGTTGAAATCATTCAACAACAACAACAAAAATATACATTCATTTTGGTTTCTATTTCTTTCCTAAAATTCCTCCACACTAAAATTAGATTCAGAGAGAAGCAATTTTGAGGGCAAACGAAAATTTCATTATTGTGCTTTTTGTAGTGTTTATGAAATAATGCATAAATCAAATATGAAATAATGAGGGATATTTTAAAAATTCATTGAAACTTTGTTTTATTGTCTTTTGTTTTATTATTATTCTTAGGGAACATTCTAAATGTTTCCCATTTTACATTTATGAAAATATATATGAATAATGCTGTTTGGATATTTGCCATCTTTACTCTCTTCTACATCTCATATTTTCTAATTTTTTTATTGTAGGATTCTATTTTTTTTAATCCACTCTGCTATTCATTTTTATTTTATGGGAGAATTCATCCCATTCACATTCACAGTTATGTTTGCCAGCTTTATACTTCCTTATATCCTATTTTCTGTTTCCCTTGACCTCCATATATATATATATATATATATATATATATATATATATATAAATGACACCACTAAGAACAGGGTGGAAAGAGAGAACAAAATTATATATATATATATATATATATATATTACCTACCCAATCAATTATCTTATTTTCTATTACCCCTTTCCCCCCTTCTCTTACCTATTTTCCTAGTATTTTTGTCCTCTCTTTTATTATGCCCCTCCCTTTTCTTTCCTCTTTATCCTCCTACATTTCTATAGGGTTGATAAAGTTCTTTATCCAAATGAATTTTAAATTATTTCTTCTTAGAACCGAAACTAATGAAACCAAGCTTCAGACAATACTCATCCTCTTCCCCTCATTCCCACAGTGTTAATAGGTGTTTTGTACTTCTTTATGTGAATTAATTATCCTATTATACCTCCCCTTCTTCTTTTTCCAGTACACAACTTTTTTTTTTTTTACTCCTTAATATCTTTTTGTTTTAAGTTATCACAAAAGAGTCCATTCCGAAACACACCCTCAGTCCATGTGATGCCCCTCTGTCCCAGTGATAGTGTTAAGAGTTACAGATATTGTTTTCTTATCTAAGAATGTAAACAATTTAACTCTTAAACAAAATATATTTTCTCCTGTTTACCTTTCTATGCTTCTTTGCAATCCTGTGTTTGTAGATTATTTTTTTTTTAGCTCTGTTTTTTTTTTTTTCAATAGAAAGGATTGAAAGTCTTTCACTTTATGGAAGATCAATAGCCTCCCCTGAAAGATGATGCTCAATCTTGCTGGGTAGTTAATTCTTGGTTGTAAGCCTAAGTCCTTTGCCTCCTGGAATATGGTATTCTAGGCCCCCTGATCCTTGATAATAGAAGCAGCCAGATCCTGATCAATCCTGACTATTTGTCCTTGATGTTTGAATTGTTTCTGTCTGTCAGCTTGAAGTATTTTTTTCTTGAAGTTGTAGTTATGGAGTTTCACAACAATGTTCCTTGGGATTTTTCTTATGGGATCTCTTTCTGAAAGTGATGAATGAATTCTTATGAGTATTTCACCCCCTGTTTCTAAACACTTTTCCTTAGATCTAGTGGAGAATGCTATCCAGGATCTTTTTTTTTTCTTTTTTGGTTATAGTCTTCAGGTAGGTCAATAATTTTTAATTTGTATCTTTTGGATCTATTTTCCAGGTTAGCTGCTGTGACAATTTCATATTTTCTTCCACTTTTTATTTTTTTTTTTTAGTTTGCTTGACTGATTCTTGCTGTCTCACAAAGCCATTAGCTTCCATTTGCTCTGTTCTCATTTTTAATGTGTGATTATCTTGTTATTTTTTTTATCTTTTAAAAAAAATTTATTTATTCTACTGTTTAAGAAGTTTTTTTCTTCAGACATTTTTTTCTTCTGTTTCCAAGCTGTTGCCTCCCTCATGCATACATTTCATTAGCTTTCTCACTTTTTCTTCTATCTTTCTTTTTTGCCTTTTAAAGTCTTTTTTTGGCTTGAGTGTCTTTTGGCTTGAGACCAATGCATATCACTCTTTGAAATTTCTTCTGTGCACATTTTGTCCTTATCTGAATTTGTGTTCTAATCAAGGTTCTTTTCTGTTTCTTGCTTATTTTCTTAACTTTTTCTTTTGGTATTTGTTCTTTTTATACTTTTACAGTTGAGCTCTGCTCCTGGGATGAAGGAAGTGTTGTCCTAAGATTTCTGTGCAGCTCTGAGCCTTGGCTTTACAGAAGCCCTTTTATTTGCAGGTGGTAGCTCTGCTTGCTCTAGTAAGGAAATTCCAGAGCTTGGACTGGAAACTGATCCACTGATTTGCATCTCTACTGATTCAGAATTGAAAGTGATTTGTTGTGGTTAAGACTTTCTCACTGGCCTTCCCAGAGTCTATCTGAGCTGGCCTGAACACCATTTTTACCACAGTGAATTTGACCTTTATTGAAGTTTTTCCAGTTTATCTTGAGCTGAAGAGTGGTTTCATTCCATCAGAGTCAGAAGCTTGATTTGATGTGGATTTTGAAGGGAAATGGGAGAGATCAAGCAGCTTTCTGACTTCACTCTGCCATCTCAAATCTTTTTTTTTTTTTAAATGAGATAAAAATAGAAATGTTTCTAGGACAAATCATTCTCCAGTAACTGAATTTTAAAATTTACATATATTGGAATATTTAAGATTACTTATAGTTCATTTTAGAGTCCTTGATGTTCTTTTTTTGGCAACAGTATTTTTTTCCAGATATGTGCAAAGATATTTTTCAATATTCACATTTGCAAAACCTTTCCATGACATCAAACAATCTGATATAGCTTAAACATGTGCAATTCTTCTAACCATATTTCCAAATTCATCATGCTGCACAGGAAAAAAAAAATCATATCAAAAGGGGAGAAAACATGAGAAAGAAAAAAAATCAAATCAATTCTCTATACATTTTAGAAAAGAAACCTTCACATAGATTGTAAAAAAATTTTTTCCCAGATTTCTGATTCTCTCCTTATCTTGGTTATATTGGTTTTGTTTGTGCAAAACCTTTTGTATTTAATGTAATCATAATTATCCATATTTCATTCCATAATGTTATCTAATTTTTCTTTGGCCATAAATTTCTCCCTTCTCCACATACATGAATGCTATTCAAGATTAGTATTATATAGATATTATTTGCTTCAAGCATAATCTACCCTTGTACTTTTTGATTTGAGCATGACAGTTTATATCTATACATTTTCACTACCTCATTTATTATTGATATGTGAATTCAGCATGTAATTTACTCTGTTTTGATTAATTGAATCAAATAGTTGGATCCAGACTAAGAAAATCAAAGTATTTCAGACTAAGTATATCTATCTACATTTCATAACTAATTCAAATGTAGGTGCTATTTTCCTGATGCATTGTATAAAATTTATGGATTTTGCATTAAGGTAAGCCTTTCAATAATGTAGAGTCTTCTACTTTCACTTCTTTAGATTGCAGTAGCTTGTAGATTTTATTTATTATTAATAAATACATTTTACTTACTTTGTCTAAATTTGCTTTACAGATGAATGTGTGTCTGTAAACTGATCAGCTGACATATACTAGCCAGAAACATGCTATTATCTAACTTATACCTGATTGTATGATTGATCAAAAAAAAATCCATTATGAATACTTTGCTTATAATATATATTATAAAATTTCCTCCCTATTTTGTTTTTATAAAGTGCTGAGGCAGTGAAAATTTTCATGACTTCAGTCCTTATCATGGATATTTTTGATTTGTCCATTTTAGAAACTAATGTCATCTGCACAGAATTTTTTCTTTTTTTCATTTTCCTTATCTTAGGTTAATAGTCCTGATTATTCTAAAATATATGCCTTCTTTGGAAACAGATTATTAAGAACTGTTATTAGTTCTAATCAAATGAAGTTTTCACATGATCAAACAGAACCAGGTCAACTTTGCATGTTTCTTGGAACTTACTCATACTGACCAACACATGGGCATTATGACGTCCCTATTGAGCTGAAAACCATAACATGTTACCAAGTGCAAGCTTTAGCAAGGCATAACAAGGATACAGTGACCAGAACATAATCTTCATTGTGTCCAATACAAAACCTTGGGTGTGTAGGCACTCATTAAAGTCGTGTAAAAGCCCTGGGACTCAGGCTCAAAAATAGAACTGCTACCTAAGTAAAATGAAAATCCTTAGTGACATATGTAATGACTCTATGGAACTTCTCTATCCTTTGTTTGATTTCCACAATTATCATGGGATTTGGGAGGAAGGGCTCTTTTTGGGCATCCCTTGAATATTCTGGCTGCCACCCCAGACTGCATACAGGGATCTGAGATCCAATGAATTATCTGGCAACCACTCCCAGACAGTGCCAACATAAATAACCCATTATAATTTGTGAATCATTCATATAATCATAATGGAGCTCCCTGCCTCTTTCTTTGGTACAATTAGCTTGCACTTTGGTTGGGGATAGATAGGAGAAGGCTTAGAGTTTCCCCTTGTTGGGGAATTCCAGACCCTACAATTGACTTTTTAATTAATTTATTAAATGTAACCTATTGTAAGAGAAATCATTGTACTAAAGTTAGAACCAGAAAATGTGCTAAATTAGAAGCAAGTAATGAGTTTCAGAAAGAATTATATGATTATATATGTAATCCCTATTAGCATTTTTAGACCAATGAAACTACAGATAAAATATCATGGAGCCCCTATTCATTCAAGGCCACTTGAAAATAAAGTGGCAATATCAGTTTAGGAAAAGTATTTATTACTCTTCCATTTATAAACACATCTGTTCCATAAAACCAGGTAAGTCTATACACAAATCAAATTGAATATCAAACGTAATATTCATCTCATACATAATTTTTACTTAACATGTTATTTTTAAAATGCTGAAATCAGAAAGGCCTGCTTCTTCTACAGTCTGAAAAAAAAATTAGATTGATGAGACAGAATTTGCATTGAGGACAGTAGCCTTTCCCTTCTCCATATGCTTTTACACTAACTAAATGTGGTGTGTGCCCAGTGCTAAAATCTAACAATAATATTTCAAAAATTTACCATATCAAGAAATCATTTTGTCATTGTGTAGAAGCTTCACTTATTCAAAAGCAATATCATTGACACTTTCACAAACAGCAGTCAAAGCCCAGACAAAGGGCAATGGACTCAGCTGGCACACAGTTTGTCACAAAGGACAGGTATTTTCTTAAGCTGATTTTCTGAATATGAGCTGTATATATTTGTCAATGGCCCTCCATAAATGAGAATTCATGAACTAAAATAAAAGTCAGGAAGGAAGGAAAGAAGAGGGCGGGAGGGAAGGAGGGAAGGAGGGAAGGAGGGAAGGAGGAAGGGAGGGAGGGAGGGAGAAAGGAGGGAAGGAAGGAAGAAAGAAAGGAAGGAAGGAAGAAAGGAAGGAAGGAAGGAAGGAAGGAAGGAAGGAAGGAAGGAAGGAAGGAAGGAAGGAAGGAAGGAAGGAAGGAAGGAAGGAAGGATCCCAATTTAAGTCCTAGGGGTAAACTTGCCCTTTTTCCTTTTTTTTTTTCACCTGAACCAGCATACTTTTCATATGTATTATTTCACAAAAAAAAAAAAAAAAAAAAAAAAAAAAAAAAAAAAAAAAAAGCTTTAATAGCTTGTAGTTGTTGCTTTAGACTATCCCTATTTTCTGTAGGAATTTGGGTTTGAAATATTTTCCCATGTGTAAGCTGATTTGCATTTCTGGTGGAAGTACAAAGATCAGATCAGGAATATTGCTTCTAAATATGGGTTCCAGTTCTTACATAAACAGAGGAATTTGCTATTTCCCTGCAAAATGGTTGGACATGTCTTGGGCAATTTTGATGAAGTGACTGGCAATAACGGGTTTAGGCAGAGACAGAAAAGGAAGGACAAAGAAACACAGAGCATAGCTGCCTGAAAAGTACTTAAGAACCCTTTGTGAATCAAGATATAGTGACTGAAATTCCCAGGCTATTTGATTGCTGTTATTTGTAAAGTAGCTTCTACCCTATAATTATCCCTGCCAAATAGTACAGATTAATTATGTGAGCAGAATGTTGCATATTATAGTATGTGACAATAGCAATATTTTATAATATTGCTGAGTATAATACCTTGCATTTGTATAACAGTTTTTACATTTTCAAAGTAAGAATTTGAATTTTGAAAGCATTATCCTACAATGTTTCTGCAAAGTGATTGACTATAGTTATGGAGCATAGATCATAGATGTATAGCTGAAAGACCTTTGAGATTTAATCATATCATTTTAAAGATGGGGAACTAAAGCTCAGATATTGGTAAGTTGTAGAAGCCAAACTAGATAAAAAGTAGCAGAATTAAAATTTGAACCTGATTCTTTGGGGGATTTGACGTCAAATCCCCTTCCAAATGTGCCATGCTCCCCCCCCAAAAAAAGCTCTTATACTTTATTAAAAGAAATAATGAAAAAAAAAGAAATCATGGAAGAGAAAGTACTATCTTTGGTACTTATCTTGCTCTCAGACCATCATGCTAAGTGCTAGTGATAAAAATACAACCTAAGACAGTTGATGTCCTCAAAGACATTTAGTAGTGAAAATCAACACACCAAGGGGATCTAGAATCAGGGGAAAAAAGTGCTTTATGAGCATGTCACCTGATTTGGAAACCCCTAGAAAATGAAATGAAAACTTCTTGTTAATAAGTGGAAGCTGAATCTCATTAATCCAAAAAAAGAGCCCTGAAGGGTGAGGATACTTCTGGGTTCTTTGAGGCCAATATAGTCCAAATTCACACAACTATTACTAAATATTAAAGTTTTCAGGTATGATCCCAGTGACATATTTCATGTCTGTAATCCGAGGGATCAGAATTATATTCTTGTCTCAGGCCATGGAAGATCTCAAAAGGGATTTTGAAAGTCAAGGAATAGAGATAGAGGAAAAATTAGGAGGGTAATTGATAGGCATCCCAAAGGAAATACAAATAAGTATAGAGCAAAAGAATTCCTTAAAAACTAAAAGTGGCCAAATATGAAAGGAGATACAAAAGCTCACTTAGGAAAGTAATTTCTTAAAAATTAGAATTGAGCAAATGAAAGCTAATAACATTATGAGAAATCAAGATACAATAAAGCAAAATCCAAAAATATGTGAAATATCTCTTTGAAAAAAAATTGACCTGGAAAATAGATCCATGACAGACAGTTGAAAAATTATTGGTCTCCCTGAAATTCATGATCCAAAAAAGAGTCTGCACATCTTCTTTCAACAAATAATCAAGAAAAACTGCCCCGATGTTCTTGAACCAGAGGATAAAATAGAAATTGAAAAAAAAATTCACTGATCACCTGAAAGAGATCCCAAAATGAAAACTCCCAAGAAAATTATAGCCAAAGTCCAGAATTTTCAGGTCAAAGAGAAAATATTGCAACCATCCAGAAAGAAACAATTCTAATATAAATGAGTCAGTCAATATAACACAAGATTTAGTAGCTTCTACATTAAAGGACTGGAGGGCATATAATTTGATATTTCAAAAAGCATTGGAGCTAAGAGTATAACCAAAAATCACCTACCCAGCAAAACTGAATATAATCATTCAAAGGAAAAGGCAGACAGTCAATGATATAGAGGATTTTCAAGTATTTTTATCATTCTGAAGAAAAGACCAGAGCTGAACAGAAAATTTAATTTTCAATTATAGAACTCAGGAGATGCATATGAAAGTAATTAGGAAAGTTATATCATAAGAGACTTAATAAGGTTTATCTGTTTACATTTCTACGTGGAAGGATGATACTTGTAATTCATTAGAACATTCTCATTGTTATGACAGTTAAAAAGAGTATACAGACAAAGGGACAAGTTTGAGTTGAATATGAAGGGATAATATCTTTAAAAAATGAAAATTAAGGGTGAGAGAGGAATGTACTGGGAGAAAAGGAAAAGAAAAGAGGAAGAACAATTATAGTGGAGGGGAAGAGGGAGAGAAAAGGGTGAATGAATAAACCTTACTCTCATCAGAATTGGATCAAAGAAATAACATACACACTCATTATGAATATAGAAATCTATCTTACCCTGCAGGAAAGTTAGGGAGAAATAGGATAGAGGAAGTGGGGAGAGTGATAGAAGAGAGGGAAGATTGGGTTAGGGAGTGGTCAGTAGGAAAGCATTTTTGAAGAGGGATAGGGTGAAAGAAGAGAAAAAGTAGAATAAATGGGAAGGGAATACAGTTAGAAATACTAATTGGAAAAATAATTTTGAAGCAAGTTTCTAAGTCCTTATGTATCAAACTTAAAGGTAATGGAGTAACATTTATTAAAAAATATAAGAGCCATGCCCCAATTGATAAATAATCAATACATATGTTTTGATCTAACATTACCACTAATAGACATAAATCCCAAAAGAGATTTTTTTTTAAAAGGAAACGGAACTACATATATTTTGCATATGTTTGTGTGTGTGTGTGTGTGTGTGTGTGTGTGTGTGTGTACAATACCCCTATTCTTAGGCAAATATTTAAAAATTGAGGGGATGACCATCAATTGGAGAATAACTGAATAAATTGTGGTATGTCATTATGATGGAATATTATTGTTCTATGGAAAATGTTGAGCAGAATGCTTTCAGAAAAGTCTGGAAAATCCTCCATGAACTCAAAGAGAGTGAAATGCACTCTGTACAAAATAATATCAATGTTCTGCAATCATCAGCTGTAAATGACTTTGCTATTTTCAGCAGTATAATGATCCACAACTATTCTGAAGGACATATGATGAAAAATCCTATCCATTGCCAGAGGAAAAAAACAAGATTGTGTCTGAATACAAACTGAAACTTTCTGTGTGTCTTTGTATCTTTTTGTCTCTGTCTCTGTCTCTTGTGTTTCTGGCTCTGGCTCTGTTTCTGTCTCTCTATCTTTCTTGGGGAAAGGGTTCTTAAGATATTTATGTTTTTTTTTTTAATAATATGACTTTTATGGAAATGTTTTGCATAACTTAACATGTGTTTTCTTAATGGAAGCTGTGGTGGAGATAAGGGAGATAATGTAGAGCTCAAAGTTTTCCAAATAAATGTAAAAATTGTTTTAAATGTAACTGGGAGAAAAGAAGCTTCCCTCCTCCAACTAAAGATATTCCCAAAGGCTCTGTAGTGCAGTGAATTTTAATTTCTTACTATATTACTTGATGAATTCATAAATCCTCATGGATTTATAAACTCTGCTTATTCTTATTATATTTACTTATTTAACACTAATCTCTTTTCTGATTTCCATTCTACTAAAAATATAACTTTAACAGTGATCATTTCTTTCTTGAATTTCTTTATGTGTTTAGTGAAATTTCTACAAAAACAAAAGATTAACAAAATTTAGTACAACAGAAAGAGCATTAACTCTGAAATCAGAAGATCTGGATTCAAAGGCCACCATTGAAACTAACTACCTTTTTACTTTATACAAGTCATTTAAGCTCCCTCAGAAACATTTTTTTCTCATTATATAAAGAGGCAATTAGGCTAGATGCCACCAGCATCTGTTCCATTGTCAGATCTATAATTCTATATAACCTATCCAATATTTTAACCATCTTAGTAATCAAGTTGGATCTATTTTAAAGCTAAATAAATTTCTCCTGTGGTGTTAATTAACATAGCTAGAAATTACAGGGAAAATATCTTTAAAGAGAGATGCTTATTTCCCTCTGACAGAAAATTTGAGTATATACTCAAAGTTAGCAAATCAAGCATAGCCACAATCACAACATGAATCAGGTTCTTCCAGCAGCAAAAATTCATCTCCTATTAATAGTATTTATTCCATTTGACAATAGCTACTTCATTAATTATCTCTTTAAAATTCTTAATTCTCATTCCCTTAGTTTAATTTTAATATATTCATTCTTTTTATTTTCAAATTCTTTCTACCAGTTCCACTCAAGATGACAAAGTGTTGGGAATATTTTAAATGTATAGATCTACCAACAAGAACAGCATAATAGCTTATATTTGCATAGAACTTACTATGTGCCAGCAACTGTACTGGGGCTTTACATTTATTATATTATTTGATCTTCACCAAAAGGCCAGAAGGAAGGTGCTATTATTATTCCCATTTCATAGGTGATAAACTGAGGCAAAGAGAGGTCAAATGACTTTCTTAGGATGACACAGCCTGGAAGTTATCAAGGCAGGACTTGAATTCAGATTCTAGACTCAGTGCTTTACCCACTGGACCACCAAGCTGAGTCAATTCTATAAAATTCTATGGAAATGTTCCATATTGAAAATACATACTTTAATTTGAAAGAAACAATCAAAGCAATTTTCAGGTATATTTACCTGGTTCCAATAGATATACATTTTAGTTAAAAAGCATTATATGCATTCATAAATGACATATTTTGAATATTTATTCATGACAGTGAAAAATGTCCAAGGCCCAAGGAGGTAGATTGACTCTTATGTGAATTTGAAATATTTGAACATTGCCTCCAACACTAAACCAAATCAATTAAATTTTAAAATGTAGATAAGCAGCATTGAATTATTTGAAATATTTATTCATTCTTAAGGAGAATATATATCACAAATAGTCATATCCCATTTATATAAGGAAATACATGATTTTTGGAAGGTTTCTTCCATTTAAAAATGTATTATGTGTATATGTATATCTGTGTGAGAATACCTACATAGGTATTATATAGATGCATATATGTATTTGCATATCTATTTGTTAACATATACATATATGTATAAAAACACTTATATGTTGGTACAGAGATAGTGGGTAAAGAGGGGAGTCTCACACTGCATAAAATTTTTAGTCACAGGTAAGTGCTGTACTTTACCTCAATTTTCCTCAGTTTTCTCATTTGTAAAAGGAGTATAATAATGATACCTATCCCCAGGATTGTAGGGAGAATCAAATGGGATAATAATTATAAAATACTTAGTATAACACCTGCACATAGGAAGAACTATACAAATATTACAAATCATTATTATATTTTTTAATGATTATGATGATGATGGTCCTGAAGAGGCATTTCTCATTTCGCTACATGTTGTCAAAGATTTACATAAATATTACTTTTGTCACTGATCCAGTGATTCAAGGTAAACCGCAAGTCTTGCTGGAAGAAACTGGGTCCAATTATACCAGAGTGCCTATATCAATATAGAATGGTTAAAACATTGTGAAACTTAGAGATAAGTCAGTTGAGTTTATACAGTGAGTCACTCTGTAATACTCAAGACTTTTAAAAGTAAAACCAAAGTCAGAGTCCTGGATTTCACATAAATCTAAGAGACATGAAGGATCAATTTAGACCATTAACTGTCACCATATATTTCTGTTCAGTGTTTATAACAATGTCCCTTAGTTAGCAAGCAGTGCTATATGCTGGGGCCACGAGGCATCTGTCACTACACGTCCTACATTATGTAGTGTCATATGGACTGAAAGTGATCATACTAAAAGACATTCTTGACCCACCTCTTCTGGATGATTAAATCACTCAATTAACTGCATCAGATTGACCTATGTCTTAAACTAGGTCTGGAGGCAATAATTAGAGAAACTGCCTGAGAAATTCAAGCCATTCACAAGTTGTCAGAATGAGTTATCTGACCATAAAGGATGCCTTTTATGGGGAAATTACATTGTTATTCCAGAAAGAAGTTGTCAAGTAAGTCAGCCACACTTGATACAAAGCATATAGGAGTTTTTCACATGAAAGAATTGATTACAAGCAATATAAGATGGTTGTTAAAATTAATTGACATCAAAGGAATTGTCAAAAAATAGAGCACATGTTAAGTTACTTGGTTTAACTCATTCAATTAAACATAGAATGTAAATATGCATACTTACGTGTAAAATAGATATGTACATTTTTACATGCAGATAGATTGATAGATAGTTTCAAGTGCTAAATATGTGTATGTCATCACATTTTACTGGGAATACAAAATAAAAGACAATATCACTTTTGGCATCAAAAATTTATAATTCACAAAATATATTATGCATACAAAAATATACAAGATAAAAAGTGATGAAAGTGAATGGTCCAAATAGAGTTCTCAAGAATAGAATAATGCCATGCTGTAGATCACATATTTAGAACTGGAACAAATCTTAGAGGTCAGCTAGAAGAGCTCCTTCATTTTACAGATGGGAAAACTAAGATTTAGAAGTATAATGACTTACTTTTCCCAGTTCATATAATTCATCATTGTCAAAGACAAGATGTCAATACAGAGCTTCTGGCCCCAGAATCAAAGCTCTTTCTACTGTATAATATTTCTTTCTTAAATACAGTTGTTGTTGATGTTGTGTTATTTCAGTTGAGTCCAACTTATTTTGACTCCATTGGGGTTTTCTTGGCAAAGATACTGAAGCAGTTTGTCATTTCCAGTTCTAGATTAATTTATACAAGAGGAAATTGAGGCAAACATGATTAAGTGACTTGTCCAGGATCATATAGGTAGTAAGTGATTGAGGTCACATTTGAAATAAGGTTTTCCTAACTTCAGGTCTGGAACTCTGTGTACTGTACTACTTAATTAAACACTTAAACAGAGTAAGCACTTATAAAATATTTGAATTGAATGCAAGACCATTCAATCTCACATGTACTTTTCTACTTACACAATAGGCAGAAAAGAAAAAAAAAAAAAAATATATATATATATATATATATATATATATATATATATATATATATATATATGTATTCTCTAACCAGAAAAATAAGGTACCTTTCTGTAGCAGTTGTTGATTGAAGCAGGATAGGTTTTCTGAAAAGCTTCTGATCTATGACTTGCCTAGTTTTCATATTGCTTTTTCTCTGCCTTGGTATACTTGTCAAATACCATTCAAGAAGCATGCATGAGATACCAGTCCAAAAGACTGACTTTATCAAAAGTCTTTTTTTAAAAGTTTGGATATCTATTTAAATATATTTTTGTTTCATATAATAAACTACCAACTAGAACAAAGAAATATTTCTCCTACTGCAAAATTTAAACATCACATTCTTGAAAGTACTCACTACTGTAATTATTTCTGATAATAGAAGTAATTTGCCACTTTAATAGTCCAGTGATTTTTAAACAAAAGGAAAGATAGACCCTTAACTTGAACAATATGCTGTCAATATTGATTATTACAATGGATCTGAATTTGTCTTTTTAGTATAGTTTTTATTTATTCTATTGAAATCATTGTTGATTTTTTTTCTCCTGAAAGGATGTAAGCTCTTTGAGATCAGGTTTTGTTTTATTGTTTTGTATATATTTTGTAACCCTAGGCCTAGCACAGCAGATGTTATGAAGTAACTACTTATGTAGATTAACTAATTGATTGTCTCTGCTTTTTTTTCCTTCATAATCACTTTAGGATTTCCTTTATTTCTTTTAATTCTTCACAATTGGTATTACCTTTAGCAAAATCACTAAAACCACATACCATGATTATTTAACTTCTTTATATTTTACTTATTTTACATGATTATTTATTTTACTTATTGGGAGCATATTTTTCGTGATTTTTTGTAATAATTTATTGTTATAGATAATGCTTTAATATTTTAGTATATATGGGCCTTGTTTTACTCTCCTTATCTTTCTTAAGGCATACCAGGAATAATATCCTTAGTACAAAAGGATAAACAATTTATAACTTTTCCTTGAATAATTCCAAATTATTTTTCCAGAATAGTTGCACCAAATAACAGTGACCCAAGAAGAATTAGTGTGTCTGGCTTTCTACGTCTACTCTTATCACAAAACTTTTCCATCTTTACCAGTTTAATAAGTAGGATCTTAGGAGTATTCTAATATTTCTTTATATGGGAAATACTGTTTGATGTTTATTTAATAATAATATGTATTCCTTTGAAAATTATTCGTTTGTATCTCTATATGACTAGTGCATACTGAATAATCTCTTAGAATTCATTATTTATGCCAAATCCTTATAGATTTTGCATTTCAATCTTACATGAAATGCTTTATATATAAATATTTTACATCATAAATCTTTTCATTTTACTTTCATTGATTTTAATGATATGAAATTTTTATTTTTCTATGATTGTAAATTGTGTTTTATAAGTTCTATTATCCATATCTTATTATTTAATTTTACATAGTTGTTTAAGAAAGAAATTAAATTCTTTCTCCACTTTGATTCATTATGTTACTTTTTAATATTTATACAATTTACATACTTTTTCATTGTAAATTTTGCAAAGATGTTGATCTAAATCTGTTTTTTAACATATTCATGTTCAATTTTCCTAACAATTCTTATCAAATAAGATATTATTCTCCAAACATTTGTGTTTTGCAATCTATCAAACAAAGCCATGCCCTTAATAATTATCCTTGTTCTTATCCCCTCTTGATTATGCATCAAGAAGTTTAGCTGAATTCCAACTATAATTTTTCTCATATCTTTATTGTCCTCCCTGCCACACATCAATATGTCCATATGTTCTCCCCACATTTTTTTTAATAAAATAAAATCCCTCACTTGATCCTACCATTTTCTGTAATTATCAGCCTATATGTTTCTTCTTTCTATGGCTAAAATTCTTACAAACTAGATACGTTTACTTCCTCTCACTCTCTTTTAAAGACTAAGCAATTTGGCATTTGTCTCTAACATTTAACTGAAAATGTGCTCTACAAAAATACCAATGATCTCTTAAGTCACAAATCTAAAAATCTTTATTGCATACTTATCCTTATTTACCTCTCCATAACATTTGACTTCATTGATCACATTATTTCTTCTCTTTTGTTGTTGTTATTTTTAACTGCTGCTTTGGTTGGTTTTCTGGACCTGATCTACTGGTTCTCTTCCTATCTGTCCAGGAACTATTTCTTAGTCTGTTATAATAGTTCTTCATCCATGTTTCATCCAGTTTTTGTGGTTCACAAGGCTCTATTCTATATCTCATTACTATTTTTCACTCTATATTCAGTTGGTAATCGAATCATTTATCATTAGTTCAATTATCATCTTTATCCACTCATTCCCAGGTCCATATAGGTAGCCTTAGTCTCCTATATGTCAGTCATAAATCATGTTGCCTTTATTGTGTTTCAAAATGAATTTATTATATATATATATATATATATATATATATATATATATATATATATATAAAACTAAACATAATTAAAACAACTTAGTATAGTTCTTTATAAGCTTAGTTCCCTACTTTTCTTCCTATACTACTATCTTTCACAATCTTTGTTTCAATCATAATTATCAAATTATGTTTATCCATCATACTCAATTAACTGTTGAGTAGTGTATTTCATTTTTGTTTTTATTTTTATTTTTGACCTTCACACCATCTTTTGAATACATTCCCTTCTCTCAATTCACATAGCCACCACTATTTTTCATGCTCACGTGGGTTTTTATAATTACCTTTTAATTGAACTCTCTGACTCAAACATCGACCCATTTTAAACCACCCTAAACTCAAATGTCAAAGTGATTGGTCAAATATGAAGGTCTAACCATTTCACCATTCCCCTCTCCTCTGCTACATTTATTTAAATATTAGTTTTCTCATTAGAATCAGACACTTGAAAACTGAGACCATGCTTTTATCTCTTTATCTCTACTTTTTGCCACATGTCTATCATATAGTAAAAATTCAATATATGCTGGCTGATAATCTAATAATAATCTTTTCTCCTTATATTTCTCTAATTCTTGTATTGAGATAGTCAACTTCTCAGGGAATTCTACTTAGTTCAATTTCATTTCTGGAGTTTTCATTTTTTATTCACTTACTCATTGTCTTAGTCTCTGTAAAGATTGAGGTCCCTTTGAATATTTCTTTCAAATTCCTGATATTTGATTTGAAATGAATTTATATCCAAACTTGTTCACCCCATCTTTCTAAAACTCTTTGATCATATAATCTAATAAAGTGGGAAGGGATGGGAAGGAAGAATGCAACATGACAGATTTGATAGAGTATATTAATGCCAAAATGTATGTGAGGGCATTTTAACACCTAATAATTTTTTTTCATTTTCTTTCACATTCATCTTATGTTGTTCTGTCAGTTGGGGATGTAGAATGTATTTTTAATTTTTTATGAATTTTTTCTTTTAATTGCCATGCAATTAGATGACAAATTTGAATATACTCTTAGCCTGCAGAGCTGAAAGAGATTTTAGGAGATTATGTTGCATATATCCTTAGTTTACAGATGAGGAATCTGAGACTGGAGGTAAAGTGTCTTTCTAAGTGTTACCAAGGTTGCAGGAATGATCATTCAATATCAAAATACTGTCTTTAACATTTTGTCATATTTCACCATCTATGAATTCTTTTTTGATGTTGTGGATTTTCTCTCTCTCTAATGACCACTCCATCCCCAACATTCCAATATTCAAACCATTGTAATCCCACCTCATATTCTCTTTTCTTCTGTTAAAATGAATTTCCTATTGTGGACTCTTTGCTTTTGACACTAGTTTTATTGTAATTTTGAGACTTAATGGAATTTCAGTGCCTATCTTCAGTTTACAAAGCATTTTCAGATTTATCAACTTTTTATTTCCTGTTATCCCTTTGTGTGATATACTTATCTCTATTCTTTTTGCTTTGTAAAAATAACTGTGAAAAAGATTAATCATTTCATATAATAAAAGTCTACTGAATTTGCCCACACCAGATTTAACTGATTTAAAACTTTAGATATTGGCAGCAAAATGCAATATTTGGGTATTATTTCATACTGACAAGATGATGTTATCAATCATACATATATATTTAGGTTGGGTAATGATAGAAATAATTATCTTCTTAGTCTCCTTTAACTACTTTAAGAAGATGTGGTATAACAGAAGACAGATAAAACACAAAAGACTCAAATTCCTCTGGAACTCTAGGATGTGACTTAACTACTTAACTTTGTCAGGATGCTAAGTTGCAGAGAAGGTGCCAATAGATATTGATAGATTGAATTTCCTCATTTGGGAGTTTCCTATACCAATTAAATCAGAAGTATACACCTTATCCCTATCACTAATTAATCTAAGTGTGTGAGCATGTTATGGTTAATACATTTTGATAGTATCTAAAAGAGTAAATTCCAAAGCCACATAGTGTGTATTACTTATAGCCTCAGGTTTAGAAATTATATTTGAACAGTTTACTCCACTATAATAAAATACTAGGGAATTCATTAACTCATGTTAACCAAAATTATACTAAATGTTGTTTTCATTGTCAATCTATCAAATTAAAATGAGAGATATACTTGGTCAAAGAACCAATATTTCCATTTCTGCCCACTTTAAGATCCATTGCATTTAGTATAAATTAGGGATCAGAAGGTGACTTCATGACCATAGGATGAACAAAGGGAATTAAAAATAATTTTAAGGAATCTTTACACAGAACTACAATGATTTATTTAATTTCTCTCTCTTCTCTCTCTCTCTCTCTCTCTCTCTCTCTCTCTCTCTCTCTCTCTCTCTCTTTCTCTCTCTCTCTCTCTTTATCTCTCTCTCTCTCTCTCTCTCTCTCTCTCTCTCTCTGTGTGTGTGTCTGTCTCTCTATATGTCACTGTTTGTGTGTGTGTGTGTGTGTGTGTGTGTGTGTGTGTGTGTGTGTGTGTCTTTATTTGTCTCTCTCTCTCTGTTGGTGTCACTCTGTCTCTTTATGTTTCTGTCTCTATATCTGTGTCTGTCTTTGACTCTGTCTCTGTCTCTATCTTTTTATTCTGGCTAAGCAATTGGTACCATCTAGAATCCAAACACCATATCATATAGGCAGTATTAAAGACACACTGATCAAAAAACTATTATCCAACTCTTATTTCTTATTAATTTCTTAATGACCCCTCAGTAATTAGCTTCATAGATATCCTCATTTTAAAATGGTTTATGGGATATTCTATATATACCCCATATAAAATGTCAAAAATACTTTCTACTCTTTGCCTCTCTATTTCATTTGGAACCTTCCAGAACAAGGACCGGCATTATAAAGAGTTTATCTGGCATAATACCTGCAAAGGGATTTTTCTGCTTTAAATTTAGTTTCAATATACTGTGTTGCATACTTAATTAGATTAATCTTTATTTGTGTCAGTATTTTCTCATTATTCCTCATGCCCGACAGTTATGCTTGAACTATGCTGAAATAAATTGTACTCCCCAAATTTGTTTGCATTTTTATTACTTTGAAGTTAGGAAGTTTATTAGTTTGATGTAGTATTGTAGACAAGTTATGGAATGAACTTCTGAAATCAATACTTTGCATAATATTTAATCTGGGTGATCTAGCAAATAGCTGTTTCTAGTGTATCCCTTGTATCAAAGCTTCCTGAAGCATAAAGTGTAGCAAACAACCTTCCACAGAGATTATTACTCACAGTTCCAGATTCTTTATATTGGAAAAAAAATCTTTGCTCTTGATAGCTTGTCTCCTTCTCTTAGAATCATACCGGTGGAAATAGTCAGCTTTTATTATTATAAAAAAGAAGGAAGAAACATATAATCTACAGTAGCTCATTATGACCTCCTAAGAGTCAGGACTGCAATGTAGACAATCTGGGATGCAGTTTCTCTCTGCTTATAGGTTCCCACAGGCCACAAGCCCCATGCTGTTTCTGTGGAACCAATTGCTTTTCTCGGCTGCCAAGGCTTCTTCTCTGCCCACCTTTCTATTCTAGAAGATGTTTTCTCTATCAAGATATTTTTACTCACAGACATGAATAAATCATATTCCAGATTCTTCCTCTTGGAATCTGTCCACCTAACCTCCATTTCTCAATTCTGAAAACAAGTGGTACCCTGAAACAACAAGAAATAAAATAAGAGAATGTAGTAATCAATAGTTGAGGGAATAGGCAACACATGTTTAGTGAGGTGCACATGTGTTTAGAAGTCTATAACTTGTATGTGGGTCCAAGAGAGGCAAAATAGGCACCTCTGACTTTTTTCTTCCTGATTTTTTCTAGGAGAGACTTTTGTTCCTCAAAAAAAAAAAAAAAAAAAAAAAAAGGAAGTTGGGAATGGGGACTATCACTCTATTCTCAGAAAGAGGGGACACTGAGGTAGAATCTTATCCCTTAAATATTGTCCATGATCATGTTTCATATTGCTTTTGATCATTTTGTCATTTTAGGGAATAAGAGGATTTCAAGCTCTATATTGAAGGCTTAATTCCTTTCCCACACAATATCACTTCCATGATAAACACAGATAGAGAATAGCAAAGAAACCCATTTATCCAAGCCATAGCAAAAGAGAAGTCAGAAAAGGCATTATATAAAGGGTTTTATATCACAGATAATACAAAGAGAGAGGCAACTAAGAGTGAGGGTCCAGAATCTCCCTTAAATGTTCTCTACAGTAGCAAGCTAACAGTACATACATGAGAGAGATGGCCACCTTACTTCATATATTCCTTGAGTCTTCTTCAGCCACCTGAGGTGGATAAGCATTTTCCAACTATTTTCTCAAAGTTGGAGGTTGACTCAATGAAACATATGTGAAGAAAACTATGTCTCTTGGGGAGTTGCAAAGGGTGGCCTTTGCTTGGAGAATCCCCAAAGAGAGAACTGGATATTAGAAAGTCCCAAAGGAGATTAGTAAAGATTGAAGCTATCTTGCCTCTTGCCAACTCTGCCCCTCATGTAAAGCACATCCATAAAGAGAGGTGGACATTGGACCATTGGTGGACCATTGGACATTGGGACAGTAATCATACTTATAATGAGAATGAAATAGAATTTGCCTCCTATCCTCCTTGATTTTCTTTTTCATTCTGGTATATATTCTGTAATAAGGAATAAAATCAGCAATGACTGTTATATAGTAGGAGCTTGAAGGATTTTTTTTAGAATGCATGATATTAATATCAATTATAGATTATATTTTAATTTATAGTTGTAAATTATATTTTAAATAATATTCTCATTGTAAATATGTTTGTAGCTAACAATGTAATTGATAAACTTCTTTTATATAGTCACATGAAAACATTAACATTCATATAGAATAGCATGCAACAATAATAAGAAATATCATTTCAAGGACGCTGAGATACCTAGTTATACAACCTTCTATTCATCAAGGAACTCTAATATCAACAGTATATGGTAATCACAACCCATGTACAATTAGGAGTTAAGTTTTACAGAACTATATAAGGTTTAGAGAAATTAATTGAAATGCCTTTGGTCACATACCTAAAAAAAGTCAGAAGCTGAATTTGAACTAGTAGCTGCCTAATTACAAGTTCAACCACATACCCATTTCTCTATATTATCTATATTTTATTTTATTTTATTTCATTTTTTTATTTTCATTTTTTTACTCAGGCATTTGGGATTAAATGACTTGCCCAGGATCACACAGCTAGGAAGTGTTAAGTGTCTGAGGCCAGATTTGAATTCAGGTCCTCCTGACCTCAGGGCTGGTGATCTATCCACTGTGCCATATAGCTGACCCTATTATCTACATTTTAAATATTTAAAATGAGAAAGCCAAAATGACAAACTTGGAGATAATTTCAACCTTCTATATCAGTATCTGTTGCAGAGAATAAAGAGATAGGGAAAATTTATGAATAACTTAACGAAATCATTTCTTCCTGGCTATAATCCAACTGTTCTATCATGCCCCAGAAAATTCTTCATCCAGGAAGATTGCTTCAGCAGTGAAATTAATATCTTAGAAGTACTTGCAGCCTCACAGGCTACCCTCCCCATAAAGTCTCTATTTCAATTGGATGCCCATTAGTTGTTTCTTCATTTTCTTCTTCCCCAGACAGTACTATGAACCCCTTCATTTCCTCCAAAAAACAAATATTTCCTACCTCTTCCTGCTCTCTTCAGCTTCTTTTCATATATTGTTTTCTCCATAAGCTCTTTGAAGACAGGTAATATCTTTTATTTTCCTTGAACTTTGTCTAACCAACCCCTAGCACAATCCTTGACATATATTAAGCAATTGTATGCTTGTTGTCTGATTGAGATCCTCAATGCCAAGTCAAATGCAGAACAACTATTTGACAACTCCAATATCAAGATAATTATGGAATAAAAAGAATATGGTCAAATAATATATATATATATATATATATATATATATATATATATATATATATATATATATATGTGTGTGTGTGTGTGTGTATATATATATATATGTATACATATATATATATATATGCATACACACATGTATGTATATGTATTACAAATTAGAGTGGCAAAAGGCTTATAGTCAAATGCCTTCCATCACAGTATCATAAATACTTCATTCTAGAAGGGAATAATTAGGAACTGAACAGGCAAAAAGCCAAATTCCCAAAAAATAACATTGTGAGCAGTAAGGAGTAAGGCACATACATATGGAGTTCTCCCCTGCTATCCATTTAATATTAAATGAGCCAGAAGAACACTTCTAGCAGGTGAGACAAGAAGTGCATAGAAGAGTTGACCTCCATGCCAGTTATAATAATCAGTAAGTTCCAGAAACCAATTCCTTCTGTAAATCTAAAAGTTTCCCTCTGCTTTGTTCACTGCTAGTGAAATAGGATAGACATTAATAATAATAATTTGCTTTCATATTTCTTTCTAAAGTAGATATTTTTTCATTGATTATTACTCTCCATTTTTGGACTCTTTCTTCCTATTATTCTTTTCTTTTTTTTTAATTTATATTTTTCTAGTGTCATATTGGAAATTGCCTGAGAAAGAGTCCTGGGCAGAGGGGGAAGAAGAGTGTATACAGCTGAGACAAGCAGCTTGATAGATTATAAAGGAAGGGAATATGTATCTTGCAACAACAACAATAATAACTAACTCTCATATAGTGCTTAAATGTTTGCAAAGTACTTTCCATATACTATCTTATCTCATTTAAGAAAGAGGGAATTGCTTCTAGTGCAGCTAGAGGCAGAATTTAGATTTTTGCTAGGAAGGCAAACTTCTAGCCCATGTGAATTCATCTGCAAGTAAGAACATTTTTATTTATCAAGCCAAGTTGTTTCTATATATAAATCTATATTCTTGAATCATAGACTTGAATCATAGATTTAAAATGGGAAGGGGATGCAAGCTTAATCCCTTTATTTAATAGATGAGAAAACTGTTGCCTAGAAACTTTTCCAGGGTCATACAGGTTTTAAATATCAGAAAGATGAGCAGACTTAATTATATGCACCTCTATTTGCTTTCCAGAAAAAGAAGGCAAATCATTTAAAATCTTAGTGCTGTAAAAACTAATCCAGAAAAGTTTTGTCTGTGTATATCATGCTGTTTCAGTCATGTCAGAGTTCTATGGCTCTACTTAGGAGTTTTCTTGACAAAGATATTGAAGTTGTTTTCCGTTTCCTTCTCCAGCTCATTTTATAAATGAAAAAAACAGCTAAAAAGGCTTAAGTGACTTTCCCAGAATCATGCAGCTAGCTCTAATGCCAGTGTTGAACTCAATAACATAAGTCTTGTACTACTTAGATGTCTTAGACTTTATATTGTTTATTCCTATTGATTTTTTTTTTTTTTTTTTTTTTTTTTGTAGATTCAGCCCAATGTTCTTGCTTTTAAGACATCTTTTTGGTTCTTGGCTCACTCAAATAATGCGTTACATAACCCTTCTATATCTTTGTCAAATGGAAATATATTGAGCACATTATTTATGCTTTTATCTAAGTCCTTGATAAAGATTTTCAAGGACAAAGGGAAAATACATAGAGACATACATGTGCGTACGTATACATATATACACACTCATGTATATACATATATATACATATATATATATATATATATATATATACACATACACACATACCCATACACACACACACATATATATAATATGTGTATGTGTGTGTGTGTGTGTGTGTATAGTCTTAATAGATCTCTATATTATAATGTATCCAAAATGATCATTTTACAGATGAACAAATTGAGACCCAGAGAGGGGAACTGTTGGCTTGCTGAAAGTAAGGGAAATAGGTGATAGCAGAGCTTGAAGTTAACACAAATATCATCCTTTTGACTATGTCATGCTGATACCAAGAGAGCCAATGTAAAAATCCAGGAGAATGATGCCATTATGAATTGAGAAATATGAGAGATGTTCTAGAGTTAAAATCTAACATAAGTCATATCAATTGACTGATTAAGGATAAGTAGGGGATGGCAAGAATTCAAAAATGATTCTGATTCATCCATTAGATTTATATTCTATAAAAGTTTGTTGTTTGTTTTTCAAAATATTAAAGCAGTTCAAATTTGGAAAGAATAGCCTTATGAAGTAATTTGAATCCTTCTTATTAGACAAAGTAAAGAAAAAATAAATCAGAGACAAAGTAGAAGGGATTCTTTCATGGGGGATGGTGGACTGAATTAGACTTTGTCTAATTTTTTGTGACTCATACACAAAGGTCTCTAAATGCCAAAGCAACATAGGTTATAATTTCTCTCTCACTGCCCTGGCTAAAACATATCTAGATTATAGTTGCTAATTCTTGGCTCCAAATTTAACATTATTAAAACATGACAAGCTCACTTTAGTCAGAGGAGAGGATCTAAAGAGGCGATCTCAAATCTATGTTATATTTGAATGTGTTATATGTTATATTTGAATTATATTTGAATATTTGTTATATATGAATTATGTTTATTATGAATTATTATGTTATATGTTATATTTGAATTATATTTGAATGTGTTATATGTTATATTTTAATGTTATATTTGAATGGAATATAAGATGCTTATTTTGTGGGAAGAGGGGACTTTGAGTTGAGGGAAGGGGATCATAATTTTCTACTAGTTCAGTATAGAATTTGGGGTAAGTTATTGAATGTTTTTTTTTTTTGATTCATTGCATTACTATAATGTTAACTTACCCTTAAATATGATCCTTAAGATCACTTCAAGAAGGGGGAGGAGAGCAAAATACCCTCAATGTTGTATTTATGTGTATTTGAATCTTTATTATTTCCAGGTATTTTTAGTTAAATACATAATCTAATCCCTGATATATCCTAAGTATCTCTAGATGTTCTCCCCAGAAGTATTCTTTTTAAAAAATAAGTCATTGCCTGTTATTTCTGTTCCTCCCTGGAAGGAGGAATACTTTTTGGCCCTGTCCTCAACTCTGTCCCAATGAGTTCAAAAATCCTTTTATTTACTAGAACATAGGAATTCCCTGTACTCAATATTAATCTCATTAACCTCTATCTCTTAAATGTATTATCCTTCAGAAAAAAAAAATTCTCCTGCAGTCAACACAAAATCCAATCATCCCTAAATATACCAAATCTTATAATAATACAAAGCCTAGGAAGAGATAAGAGTAGAATAAATCAAATTCTATCATTTTTGATACAATCAGTTCAACAAACTGATATGCACCAAAACAAGCTCTGGTTAAAAATTCTAAAATAAGATTTTAACAATGGTCTTCAAATGGTCTTTATCATAATTGGTCTCCAAATAATCACCTGTAATTACTACAAAAGTTAAAACAGAAAGCATTGAAATTCCTGGTAAAGTAACGTGATGTGCCATTCTCTCAAAGTGCTGCTACATCTCAGATTTAGATTTGTAAAAAACATGGAATAATAGATTGACAATCACAAATAAATAGTAATTCTTCTTCGACATTCTCTAGCTAATGGAAAATTCAGGAAGATTGTTAGTCTGACTTGGTTGAAAGGAGACAATAATAATGGACACATTTATCATTTCTCAAAGTTTCTCTCTTTGCTTTTACTCTTATTGCCACTATCACTATTATGAAACTGTTAGCAAGTAATTCATCAAAATGGTACTACCCTGCTTATTAATAACACTGAAGATACCACCAAGGTTTATCATCATAGAATGATATGATAAATTGGCAATTGTATTATCACATTTAAATTTACATATTTTTAGCTTTTTAATATAAGATCCCAGATCAGAGCAAGGCATAGGTAGAGAATATTTTAAAAATCAGTTGAAGAATGAATTTCCTAAGAGCCCTAATTCTTTGGGAGTATTCTGGGAACTAAGCCATTTAAAGAATTAGACCAGTACCTATTATGTTTTCTTAAAATATTGTCCATATCCAGCTCTCATCTCTTTTCTGAGTTCTAAACATATATCTCTAGTTGCCTGAATTACATATCCCTCTGCATGTTCCTGTGGAAATGATTGGAGATTAATGGCTTTACTAACCACCTTGATTTGCTCAAATTTCCTTAGCATCAAGAGGAGACTCACCTGGGAGTCAGAACCAGGAAAATTGAGCTTCCCTTAAACTGGACATATTAAAGATCCTTTGCAGTGTTCACTTCCTGAGCCTGAAATTCCCTCTGCAATCACATAATTATTTCAGAAAAGCTCATGTTGCCCCCAACAAACTAAAGACTTTCCACTCTGAACCACTTCCCTTTATCCAGAGTGTCTTATAATATCTAAAAACAGTCCAGGTTAGTGGCTGAACCTGATTAGGTCACAATGAAATTACCCCTGCTACCCTTTGTGGATTTTGTCTTTATAAGCCCTGCTGCCTAAACCCATCCAGGGCTCAGTTATAACTGCATTTCTCATGCATGCATGTTCACTTGAGAGGGAGAAAAGCATACAAATAATCTAATTCTTTTTGTTTTTATTAGACTGCATTCTAGGAAAAAGTTGACATCCTATTTGTTCAAGCAAACTAATTATCCTGTTCTCTAAATTCCCTAATTTTTAAGGTAATTTACCACTCAAGTTCAAAATCAAGGAATAATCTTTAAACTCTTCCCTCTCATTCATTCCCCTGACATAACTAGGTGACAAAGTTTTTAATGTGTCTGCTTTTGCAAAGTTATTCATATCCATTCCTTTTCTTCATTTGTACCACAAAAATCCTAGTTTAGGATTTCCTGACCTCTCAACTTGAAATATCAAAATAACTTCCTAATTGGGATCTGTACATCCAGGTTCTATCTTCAATCCATCTACCACCATATAGCTACCAAACTGATATTCCTAATGTTCTTGTCTCTCTTTAAAAATCCCTTGATCAAGAAACTTCAATGATTTCCTGATCCTTTTAGAATAAAATGAAAACTTCTCTGTCATTTCAGGTCCTTCAAAATCAGTCCTTTACCTGACTATAGAGGCTGATTACAAATAATTTTTCCTTGCTTACTCTGAACTAAAACCATGCTAACAAATTGCCAAATAAAACATTCTATCTCTGATTTTATATTTTTGCATAGGCCACACATTCCACCCACACCAAGGTATCCTTCCCTTATCTTTGCTTCTTGGAATATCTACTGTCCTTCAAAGCTAATTCTAAAAGCCACCTCCTTCTAGAAGTCTTTAGTAATTTTCCCAGTTGCAAGACATTTGGGGATTTAAGGGATACATTCCTTTCTTTCTTAAAAACCATGTCTTAAAACCAAATTTCCCTAGTTCTCATCAATTGGCCAACAACAGGTCCCAGCTCAAGCCTCACTTGGTCATTGTTGAGTCCTGATTGCTCAGGAGTAACTGTAAATAGTACTTGTTTCTGTTTTGGGCAGAACCCTGAGGGTCTTTCCCTCCCAGATTTATTATTAATATTATCATCTCTGGGTAAGTGAGGCCATTTTTTTGCCTCATTTGTACAACTCAGATGACTCTGAAGAAGCCCCTGAAGCTAGTGACTTTGCATAGAACTCCCTTACTTGGATCTAATTTACTTGCAAGTTATGTTATCACTTTGATCTTCTTCAAGAATGAAGGACAAACAAACAATTGCTAGTATCCACTCCCACACTCAATTACTTTATATTTATTGTATATATATCCAATTTTCACTGATCTGGAACAATTGTGTTTCTTCCCATCCCACTCCCACATCTTTTTCTACTGTAAATTTCTAGGAAGGGACTCTCTAAATTTTTAACTTGTTAACTCAGGAATCTAGCAGAATACCTGTCATAAAAGACTCTTAATGACTGCTTATTGGAGAATGATTCATGAGAAGATTATTTTCTCAAAAGATTGAACATTTGCAGAAAATGTGAATAGTCTATAAAACCAATGAAAATTAATAGCCATGAAAATACATGTCATGCTACAGGACTTTTTAAAAATTCTTATTAAAATGTTTACATGTTCTCAGAACATTTTCTTCAGTTTCTGGTCTTATAGGCAATCACTAATTTGCATTTCTATTACATGAAATACTGATACCTCTAGCAAGTAATGGTTTGCCAAATAACAGGCTCCTCATTTGTGCTTTTTCTACTTATTTCATCATTTAACTTCTGTACTTAATTCAACTCTACAAATAGTGATTAAACAGTCATATGTGAAAGACATGGTGGGTTGGTTCAGTATGAACAGATTACAAGAAGGGATTTATATTGTTGGCAAGGAACATTTACAGAGAAAACACAAGCTCAGAATCTCTACTGAGAAAAGGGAAATAGAGTCAATGGAGATAGAGGGACAAAGTCAGAGAGAGAAGTGACAGACGTAATGAAAGAAAGAGGGGAAAGGATAAGAAAAAGAGAGAGAGAGAGAGAGAGATTATCCTCGAGTAGTTCACAATGTACTGAAAGAAACAAATTAAGAGAAAATTCAGGTTATTGACTGTAGAGGAATAGAGCTCAGGATGAGCTTCCCAGATGAAGTTTCTGCTCCATAGTAGACTATGTCCCAAGGAGAGCCAAGAGATGAATGAGACATGACTTCCTTGTAAGAGATGTTTGTCATATTTGTGGATGATTATGATTCTAAAGAGTAATTTGATTATATTTTTCTGAGCTTTAGTCCTCTTAACCCTAACTTTAAATCCCTGTTGCCTACAGCCTGCAAGCATGCTTTAATAAAAAGGGGAAACAATGAAAATCTTTCCCAAGCAAATTGCCAAGACCAGCTGAAGCACTCTGTTCCCTGAAGCCTTGCTTTAATTAATTCAATTCAACATGTTCATTAAATACTTGCAATGTGCAAAGCACTATGTAGAGCCCTGGATCTGCTTGCTTTCTGCCCTGGCTCCCCAGGCTATATCTGTATTGACTCATCTTTTTGGATCCCTCAAATCAACTTGTCTGCAGCTGACCTTGACCTGAGATTCCTGGAACTGAGATTGAATATATCTGGCATTATTAAACTCACTGTCTCTCTGAGGTTTTGACTCTTCTTACTCTCTGGTTATCCTATCATAGTCCTTTGATTTCTGAGTATCCCCATCTGATCTACTTTTCCTGAGGCAGGAATTTTAGCCTCTGTATTCATCAGAAAACAGCTAATGCATATCACCAAATTGCACTTGCCTCTGGCTATCAATTTCTCCCAGGGGCCTCCTAACACATTCTATCACCTGTAACACAGACTAAATCCTTATGTGCTGAAGACAAATTGCCTAGGTCTGACACTGAAGATATAGCAGTAAATCAGGATTGATTTTTTACTTTTTCCCATATAAAAATACCTAGTCTTATTTTTTTTTTTTTAATTTGCTTTATGAGGTATATGAGACAGTTTGGCAATGTGGATAGAGTGAGAGTTATCCAAGATGTAGATTCAAGTATAACCTCTCATTTTTACTATCTAGATGATGATGGACAAGTTACCTACCTTCTGTACCTATCAATTACTTCCTGAGAACTTTTCATAAAATTGAGATTGACATTAGTAAATGAGATTCTCATACCAGTACTTTTCAAATTTCTGGCTGAATATAATTCTACCTATCATAGTGTAATTATAAACTTATGAAGATTAATATTTATTTATTTCTATTCTATAGATGGGGATAAATAAAAATCTAATAAGATAGTCTCTCCATACCATGTCTCCCCACACATGAATCCCTTCTCCATTCCTCTACCAGAGTGATTTTTCTAAGTTCTGACCGTATCACCCAATTGCTCAATAAACTTCAGTGGCTCTGAATTTCATTTAGGATCAAATATAAACTCCTCTCTTAAGACACAAAAAAAGATCTTTACTACCTGGACCAACCTTATCTTTCTAGGGTTATTGCACAATCCTTCTGTCTACACTCACTATAATTCAACTAAATCAGCCTTCTGGCTGTTTCTTGCACATGCTGCTTTATTTTCTTTGTCATTCTTCTTCAGTCCTTAAGTCATAAGTCTAGTCTGACTTTATGAAGTTTTCTTACCAAAGATACTGGAGTGGGCTGCCATTTCCTTCTCTAGATCATTTTACAGTTGAAAAATGACAGGATTCAGGGTGACATAACTAGTAGTGTCTGAGGCCAGATTTTAACTCAGGAAGATGAATCTTCCTGACTCTCTAGACTTGGTATTCTATCTACTGTGCCATTTAGCTGCCTATGCATTGAATGTGTGTTCTCAAATGTTGTACAAATGAGTCATCTAGGCCAATGAGGTCAAATTCAAATAGAACCTGGTGCTAGAATCCATATACAAAGATCAATGCAGTCCATATATTGACTTAATTTCAAAATGTAATATCATCTATGTTTTATTATTTTGTTAAATATTTCCCGATTATCTTTTAATCTGGTTCTGCCTTCCACTTGGGAGTGTGGGTCTTGATGTTTAATACTTTTTTTTTATTTAGGGGATATTCCAAATAAATTTAAAAATGACAAACACAAATATACAGATGTGATTTAAGTAAATAAGTATGCATATATGTAAATATATGTATATTTCTGCAGACACTTATGTATCTATCTATCTATCTATCTATCTATATATATATATACATATATAAGTACATTTGCCTTCATACACACATGTGTATATATATATATATATAAAATACATATTTATGTGTGTATGAATACACATTTATGCATAGACACATATATGTGTATATATATATGTAGAATATTCCTGGCTTCTGTTACTTGGAGTGAGAATCTGGGTAACTATCACCAGACTGCCTATCAGGAGTCTGTATCAGTAAACCTGATGCTACTGCTTCTCCCTTTTAATAAGTCACACATTGTCTACCTGTATTAGTGACTGGGATATTATCTACACATTCCCCAGTTTCCCACATCAGTATATGCATGGCCACTGTTTGGTAAAAACTCTCAGGATGTGAAATGGTCAAGCCTACTGTGCCTGGATGCAAGGGATCCATAGGCTGGAGAGGAACAGATTTCACCTCTCCGGGGGGTATCTCAGTTATTCCAGCTGCATAAAACTCTATTCTCTTCAAATACAATCCCTTTTTCCCATCAGATTGCTTCTCAACTGATTGATCATATAATCCCTTTCTCCCATCATATTGCTTCTTGGCTGATTGGTCATGTCTGAGTACTGAACTTCTAAAGACACTTTGGGTGTAGCATTGGCTGCCATCATGTTCCAAGTGTTTTTTGCCTGGGTTCCTGAATCTAGGCCCCACTTCCTGTTTCCCTGAGTCAATATACATTTTGATGTCCATTGGAAGCCTTTGTTGTGTTTTGGGCATGAGGTTTTGGGTCTTATTCTCCCCCCCCCCTTTTTTTTTAACTCTATCTTTATGCCAACATTGAGCTTTCAAACATCCTATTTTAGCACATAGAAAGCATTGATGAGTCTCTCTGGAAGTCCCTTGCCAAAAAAGCAGTCTGCACATCTCAGTCTTTGACTTAAGTCTCACTCTGACCTTTAAATATTATATTACAATTATATCAATTCATCATACTGAGTATAAGCCAATCATTATATCACTAGGAAACCAGTATCTCATTAATTTCACTGAGTTAATAACTTGTTCTAAGATTAAAATCATACTAAGTCTTAAGTATACCTTTTCAGGGTTCCTGCCCTCTACAATCCACTTTTAAAGTTTTCCTTTTTTTTTTAGAATTGTGGGATTCTTTAAAGCCAATTAATTGTATTATATTGTACAAAAGAAATGTTTCCTCAGAAATTGAATCAGGACCCATAGCTTCATAATATTCAATTAGTTGCTCTCCCACTAGTTCCCACATATCTGGCTATAAGTTTTCTTCCTTAGAGAGCCAAGGAGATGTGCACTCTAATAAATTTAAGACTCCAGTGATCTCCTTCCAAGTTTCCAACAAAAGTTGCTTTTTTATTAACCTAACTATTCATTCTACATATTTTCCTTGGGGTGGGGGAGGGTCTTTTCGTAGTATTTGCCCCATTTCAGCTGAAAAACAAAAGTAACTATACCCATACCAGAGTTTCCTGATTGTCTATTTTTATACTCACTCTATTTCTAGGTCATAGGGACTTCTCTACTGAGCTTATGATCCTGTCAGTCAAGCTGATTTGTGCCCTTCTTTGCAAAGCCCTGCATTTCTGGGACCCCCCATTGGGCACAAAATATAATGTTCAGTTTAGATCTCTGGAGGGTCTCAGGACAGGTCTTGGTCTTTAGATGGAGAAGTGATGAAGACAGGAAAGCCACTACAAAGCTGATCAAAGATGGGGTCCCAAATCTTCTCTGTGTCTGTTTCTGAAACTCTTCTGTCTTTGTGGTTGAGAGGGTCATTCCCAGTTCTCTCAGGCCTTAAATCCTTCAATATGATTCCATCACTACAGCAACTGAGCATGTGCAACCATTACATCACCATATACATTAAGTATATGCTTAGAGAACCATTATCTCATACTGATTAGTTAACTATAAGCACCGTGCTGTCCTTGATTCAAGTATGCCTTTTCAGAATTCCAGCCCTCTACCAATAGTCATCTTAGATAACATAAGTTTGGTCAAAAAGGAAGCCAAAATTGGCAGTGATGAAACATAAGTCTGAAGCTCTTTCGAAAGTACATGTTAGTTTAGGGAAAGACACTATGTACAGGCTTTTCCAAGTCTGGGATTTGTTTTATTTTTATTTGTTTGTTTGTTTATGGATCACATAGTTAGAAAATATTAAATATATGAGGTCATATTGAACTCAGGCAGCTCCCCACTCCAGGGCTGGTGCTCCATCCACTGCCCCATCTAGCTGCCCCAGATAAGCCTTTTAGACTAAGATGCTGGAACTAATGATCAGGGAATTGGGAGTAGGGGTGGGGAGATAAGAGACCAATTATGTAGTTTCTTCAACTTGTCTACTTAGGAATCCTGCATCTTAGCTGGTCTGTCCTAGAATCCTGTTTCTTTGAAGGAATAGGCCAATTAGAAATGCCTCTTATTTCCTGAGGCTCCACTTTATTCTCTCAGGAGTTGGGCACTGGGTCTGCTGTTTAAGACCAACACCAGCCGCAAGATTCCCAAAGGGACACACTTTGAATGAAACAGGCCAGAAAAGAGAAGATGTATTTCTGTCTCAGCAGATCTTCCAACCCACAAATATACTAAAATTTCTTTTGCTCCATAGATTTCACAATCCTTGACTAATGCTCCCTCTCCTCATCTTCCTCTTGCTCCAAACATGTAAAAACACAACACTCTCATACACACACACACACACACACACACACACACACACACACACACACACATACACACACACAGGCACAAACAGGCACACACACACACAAACACACCTTTCCTCTCCCTCATTGTTCTTACTACTTCATTAATTAGGGATTAAGAAACTGGTGAGATATATCACATGTGGAATTGTCCCCCCCTGGACCAGGACCAGTCCTGCCTCTGTCCATCTCCAACCTTTACCTCTATCTTTTCCCTCAGTTCCCACTCCCAGCATCAGCACCACACAATGGCCATTTGTGCTGCTGCCCCTCCTTTCCCCCCCTTTCCCCCTCCCTCAGTGCTTCTTAACAACACCGTGGTTATTCCTGGACACCCAGCTGAAACCAGTCTGTTGATTTCATTCAACCAACCAATCATGTATTTCCAGTCTCATTGGTGGGAGTGGGGGGGGGGGGGGATTCTGATAGATACTTTGTCACAGGCAGCTCTAATAACTCCACCTCTGAATCCTCACATAGCAAATGCTCATAGCATGGCCTGCTGAATCAGGGAGTGCCAGTTTGACAAAGACACCCGAGCTGAACAGTTCCTACTTCCAACATTGCAACGTGAATTTCTTTCCATATTGCAAAGGGGGTGCCATCAAACTAGAGAGTTGAAAATGAGTAAGGAATGATGGCATCTGGAATGTTTTTACTTCTCTGTGCATGTATTGGATTAGACCTTCCCCTCTTTGAGGACAGGAAGTGCCTCATTTTCTTTTTTTATCCCTAGTGTGATATATTTTAGGGAATATGCCAAGGCACTTACAAATGTGGGAGTCCTTCCTTTTTGAAGGATGTGGTATGTTGATGCTTGCAATTAATTAGAAACAGAGGGGAGAAAGGAAGCCATGGCAGTGAAAAGAAGAGAGAAGAGTACCAACATAGGCACAGAGGCTACAGTTGGAGTCCTCTGTGGGAGGAATAAAGAGAAAGAACAATTGAAGTGAATGACAGAATAGGAGAGGTTAAGTATCATCCAATGGAGCTAGAATGATTAATTGAAGACTGGTTAGAAAAAGGAGTAAGTCCATGATTATACTAGACTGGAAGGAGACTGTTTCAATAGAATCAAATGGGGGAACTTGGAAGAGGGCATGGTTGGGGGAAAATAAATAAAGTTCTGCCTATGATGAACTGTTTGAAATCTCTTGGATGTCTTGTTTTAATTTTCTTTTTTCTTTTTTTATTATAGCTATTTATCAACAAAAAATATACGCATGGGTAATTTTCAACATTGACAACTTCAAAACCTTTTGTTCCAATTTTCCCCGTCCTTCTCCCCACCCCCTTCCCCCATATGGCAGGTAGATCAATACATGTTAAATATGTTAAAGTATATGTTAAATACAATATATGTATATATGTCCATACAATTATTTAGCTGCACAAAAAGAATCAGACTTTGGAATAATGTACAATTAACCTGTGATGGAAATCAAAAATGCAAGGGGACAAAAAAAGAGGATTGAGAATTCTATGTAGTGGTTTACACTCATTTCCCTGAGTTCTTTCATTGGGTGTAGCTGGTTCAATTCATTATTGAACAAATAGAACTAATTTAGTTCATCTCCTTGTTGAAGAGGGCCACGCCCATCAGAATTGATCATCATAAAATTGTTTTATATAATGGATATAATGATCTCCTGGTCCTGCTCATTTCACTAAAGCATCATCAGTTCATGTAAGTCTCTTCAGGCCCTTCTGAAATCATCCTGCTGGTCATTTCTTATGGAACAATAATAGTTATTCTTATTATTGCTCTAATTTCCTCTTTATTGGTGGAAAGTTCTCCCTTTTAATTTTTAAGACTAACAGTTTGATTTATCTCTTTCCTTTTTCTAATCAGATTTACCAAAGTTTGATCTATTTTATTGTTGTTTTTTTTTTTTTTTATAAAACCAACTCTTCTTAGTTTTATTTGTTAGTTCAATAGTTTTTTTTTTTTTTTTAAACATTCAATTTTATTAATTTTAATTTTAGAATTTCAAGTTTAGTATTTGATTGGGGACTTTTAATTTAGTCTTTTTCTAGCTTTTTAAGTCGCAGGCCCAATTCATTGAGCTTCTCTTTCTCTATTTTATTCACGTAAGCCTCTAAAGATATAAAATTTCCCCTTATTACTGCTTTGGCTGCTTCCCACAAATTTTGGTATGATTTCTCATCATTGTCATTTTCTTGGGTGAAATTATTAATTGTGTCTATGATTTGCTGTTACACCTAATCATTCTTTAGGATTGGATTATTTAGTTTCCAATTACTTTTTGTTCTATTTACCCCTCGCTTTTTGTTAAATGTAGTTTTTCTTGCATTATGATCTATTTGCTATTTCTACCTTTTTGCATTTAATTTTGATGTCTTTATTTTCTAATATATGGTCAATTTTTGTATAGGTTCCATGAATGTCTGAGTAGAAAGTATACTCCTTTCTGTTTCCATTCAGTTTTCTCCAAAGATCTATCATACCTAATTTTTTTTTTCTAATATTCTGTTTACCTCTTTATTTTCTTTTTTATTTGTTTTGTGGTTTGATTTATCTAATTCTGAGAGTGTAAGATTGAGATCTCCCACTGTTATAGTTTTGTTGTCTATTTCTTCTTACAACTCTCTTAACTTCACCTTTAGAAACTTAGATGCTATAGCACTTGGTGCATATAGGTTTAATATTGATACTGCTTCATTGTCTATGATACCCTTTAGCAAGATGTAGTTTTCTTCCTTATCTCTTTTAATTAGATCAATTTTTGCTTTTGCTTGATCTGAGATATATTCTGCTCAAGCCTTTTACCTTTACTCTGTATGTATCTCCCTGCTTTCAATGTGTTTCTTATAAACAATATATTTTAGGGTTCTGACTTTTGATCCAGTCTGCTATCTGCCTCTGTTTTATGGGAGAGTTTATCCCATTCACATTTACAGTTTAAATTACTACTTCTGTATTTCCTGGCATCTTATTATCTCCAGATTATGCTTTTCTTTTTCTTACCCTCCTTTATCCCCTCCCCCAATATTAAACTTATGGGCACCACTTGCCTCATGCAGCTCTCTCTCTTTAGAATCCTTCCCACCCCTTCCCCTTTCTTGTACCTTTCCCTTATAACTGTTTTCCTTTTCCCTTTTCCTCTGCCACATTTAATGAGGTGAGAGAAGTTTCTCTGTAAACCAAATATGTCAATTATTTTCTCTTTGAGCCAACTCTGATGAAAGTAAGATTCACACAATGTTCCTCCCCCTCCCTAAATTCCCTCAGATATGATAAGTTTCCTTTGCCTCTTCTTGGGATATAGTTTCCCATTTTCCCTTTTTCTGATACTATGTCCTTTCTATTTCTACTTCCTTTTTTTAAGTTATGTCAGTAAAACCAAATTATACATGCACTCTTTATGTATATCCATATATCCATAACAGAAATACAGTTCTCAAGAGTTCTTTTTACCTTTTCTCTACTTCTCTTGAGCCCTATAGTTGTAGGTCAAATTGTTTGTTTACTTCTGGTTTTTTCATTAGAAACACATGGAATTCATCTGTTTCATTGAATGTCCATCTTCTTCCCTGGAAGAAAATTCTCAGCTTATCTGTGTAGTTTATTCTTGGCTGCATTCCAAGTTCTTTTGTCTTTCAGAATATCAAATTCCAAGCCCTTCAATCTTTTAATGCAGAAGCAGCTAGATCTTGAGTGATCCTTATTGTAGCTCCTTGGTATTTGAATTGTTTTTTCTGGCTGCTTGCAATATTTTTGCCTTAGTTTGATAGTTCTGAAATTTAACCATAATATTCTTTGGAGTTTTTATTTTAAAGTCTTTTTCAGAAGGTGTTCCATGAATTCTTTCAATGCCTATTTTACCTTCTGATTTTATTACCCCTGGGAAGTTCTCTTTATGATTTTCTGTAAAATAGTGCCTAGGCTCTTTTTTTCATCATAATTTTCAGGAAGTCCAATAATCCTCAGATTGTTCCTCCTAGGTCTATTTTTCAGGTCTGCTATGTTTCTGAGTAGATACTTAACATTTTTTCCTAATTTTTAAATTTGGTTTGACTGAGTCTTAGTGTCTCAACAAATCATTCATTTCTATTTGTTCAGTTCTTATTTTTAATGAGTTATTTTCTTAATTAGCTTTGTTACTTCTTTTTGAATATATCCAATTGAGTTTTTAAATGAATTGTTTTGCTTTATGGGATTTTTCTCCTTTTCACTATTTTTTTAACTGAGTTATTTTTTTTCCAATTCACAAATCCTATTTTCCTGGGAGTTCTTTATCTTTTCCAATTCACAAATTTTGTTTCCCTGCACTTCATGGGAGTTATTTACTTTTTCCTATTCACATTTCAGAAAGTTGTTTTCTTTTTTCACTTTATTAAATTTTTGTTTAAGTGAGTTATAAGCCTTTTCTGTACTGTATTGCATAGTTTCTTTTTCCTTTCCTCATTTTTCTTCTAGCTCTCTTTTAAGATTTTTAAATTTTTTTCTAGGAGTAATTTGTATGATGAGGACCAGGTTAGATCCTACTTTTGAGTTTTGTCTGGTCTGTCTGCTATTAGTTTCCTCAGGATTGAACACATGCTCTCTTTCTGTATAAAAGCTGTCAATGGTTAGCATTCACTTGGCCTTCTTCCTCATTTTTTAAAAGCCCTTACGGTCTGCCTTTGGAGCAAGGGAGTTACCAGCTTCATGTGCAGAGCAGTATAACTTCATGGACAGTATCTCTCCTACAAACAGGCTAAGAGTGGCTGAACTGTGGAAGTGCTCTAGGAAGATTCCCCACACTGTAAATAAAAAGCTATAATAAAAAAAGCTCCAATTAAAAAAAAAAAAAACTGTGCATACACTTTGATCCAACAATGGGGTTTGTATCCTAAGGAAATCAGAAAGGAGGGAAGGACCACCATATGCAAAAATGTTTGTAGAAGTTTTTGTAGTAACAAAAAATTGGAAAATGAATAGGTGCCCATAACTTGGGGGAATGACTGAATAAGTTATGATATATGAAAGTAATAGAATATTATTGTTCCATTAAAGATGATGGACAAGTTGATTTTAGAAGGGTCTGGAAAGATTTACATGAACTGTTGCTGAGGAAAACAAGCAGAACCAGAAATACAGCTTACACAATAACAAGATTTAGGGATGATAAGCTACAAAAGACTTGATTCTTTTTAGTACTGCAGTGATCCAAGGCAATTCCAATAAACTTTGAATAGAATATGCTATCTGCATCCAGAGAAATAACTATGGAGAATGAATGTAAATCAATACATGCTAGGTTCACTTTTTTCTTTTCCTTTTTTTTTTCTTTCATGGTTTTCCCCTTTTGTTCTTATTTTTTTACTCTCAACACAATTTACGAAGAAATGTGTATTTTTCAAAATTTTATTATACATGAATTACCAGAAAAATAAAGAAAACAATAAAAATATTATTTTATCTGAATTCAAACTCTATAATTCTTTCATTGGACGTGGATAGCATTTTTCATTACAGATTTTTTGAATTGTTTTGGATTACTGTATTGCTGAGAAGAGCTAAGTCAGTGATAGTTGATCAGCACACAAAACTATTATTACTGTGTATAATGTGTTCTTGTTTCTGTTCACTTCCCTCAGAATCAATTCATGTATGTCTTTCCAGATTTTTTTTTTTAATTTGCTCATCATTTCTTATTGTATAATAGTATTTCATTACATTCATATACTAAGCTTGGTCAGTGCTCTTAATTTCCAATTCTTTGCCATCACAAAAGAGATACTATAAATATATTTTTGTACACATGGGCATTTTTCCCTTTTTAATGATCTCTTTAGAACATAAACCTAATAGCAGTATTGATAGATCAAAGGATATGCACATTCTATTGAGGGAGAAAGTAGTACCTATCTATTGAATTCTTTGGGTGATATCTCCCTGGTGGGTTTTGGGGGGATGGAGAGTGAAATAATAAACAGAGTTAATCTACAGAGTTCTAATTGACTCTCAAACTCCTTGAAAGCCTTGGCATTGATGATTTATAGGAAATAATAAGATGTCTTTATAAAAGTTTCCTTTATTGCAAAGAAATAATATATCCTCCTTTGCTAAAAAACTGCTTCCTTCACCATCCTATCCACTTTCAGGAGATTATGTATTGATTTCCAAAGACTGTCCTCCTTGATGCTGTTAAATGATATTCATTGTTCCTCACTTGACTCAATTTTTTATCTTTCATATAATTCATGTTCCACATAGTATTCATTTTGGCTAATAAATTATCTTACAGCCATTCTTTTCCACTATTATCTAGACAAGGCTCATCCATCAGGTTTAAACCATTCCATTTGTTTTGTGTTGATGTAGATTAAAAAAAAAAAAAAAAGCATTACTGTGTTCTCTCTTGTCCTGTAACATGTATACATCACATGCACTTTTATAATAAGACAGTATGGTGCATTGGATTACCAATTTATATATCTCTATGTATGATCTGTTGTACACTGTAGCACTTATTATTTATATGTCTTAGGTAAATTATTTCATCTCTCTGAAGCTCAATTTCCTTAAGAATAAAAATGATATAATTATTTATTTTCCTACCAATGAAGATGTTATAGGGATCAAATAAATGAGACACCATTTTAAAATATGTTACTCTGTGTAAATGTAATAGAACAAAGGTTGTAAGGAGTGTTCAGAGCAGACTAGCATCTCTGAAGTGAGGACTTGCTGAGTCATTTTATGGGTTGCGCATCCATCTTTGGTGTCTACCTGGCATTCAATTTTCATATGGCTCCAAGAAGCTATAGCATATGCACCTGCCAGACCCTGGAAAATCATCTTGGCAAAGGGCTAAACAAGAATATAAGAAATAAATAAATAAGAAAATATGAAATAACAAAATAGAAAAAGAAAGAAAAAAGAAAAAAAAAACAGAAAAGGAAAACATATACACATAGACAGACTTATTTTTTTTATGTGCCCAGAAGAATATCAGAGAGGATTCAAAATGTATAACAATAAATTTCCATCAAGAAACTATATATAATAATAGAAGACATTGTATTCATAACTTTCCATCTTTTCTTTGTTTTCTTGTAGATTTTCTTTTGTTCTCTGCTGTGCACTTTTTACTTTGTAGATTTTACCATTATAGATTAGCAGCTGCCCTCCAATGTATACAATTAAATACTTATGTCATTGAGAGATTAAATTACTTGTTTGTGATTGCTTATAACATATGATCAGTCTTAACTTGAAGTTTTCCAGACTCTTAGAGCATGCTCTGCATTCTATTCTCTCATAACTTCCTTATATAACCCTCATTAGATAATTTCTTCTTCAATGGTTTTTATAAAAAGTATAGTACCTTTATAAAATAAATTAAGCTATGCTTTTACATAAATAAACTTATGAATGAAAAGTGAAAAAGATCATTTAAATTAGAAGAATTAATCATTTTAATGATTATGCAAAATTTATTCATTGATTTCCATCTCAAAGTCATTTTTTTGCTTTATCTCTATACTTACAGGCATGTAAAAAAAGATGATTATATTCAGTCTATTTCTTCTTGCTTAGTTTCCTATGATTCTCATCTGATTGATCCACAATTTACTCTCAGTAAATGCAGACTATAGCTGCAGGTTATCTTCCCTGAAGCATCTTATCTCTTCCTTCTAAATTTCTTTTCCCTTAGGCAGCAGCATTTTGGACATTAGGGGTCTTGATTGAACATTCTGAGATAGATCATTAAGAAGTCATTAGTTCCACTTCCCTTGGATGTCATAGCAGCATGTTCACTGAGCCAGGAACATGTCAACTGAGAAATTACTTCCAACATTCTATATTCTTGGGATAATAAGAACAATCATCATAATATTTCAAGGATTCAGGATTCTATTGATGTGGCTTTTTCTATAGCCAACACAGGTCACAACCTATTTAGACTTTCACAGTCATTTGTGAGTTTTTGTAGCAAAAACATACATAACCCCTCAACCAGCTTCCCCTCTTTGGTAGCTTAGCTTCTCTGACAACAATTACATCATATATCCCCCAGGAACAATTCAAACTTTTCCAGTTTGGTTGGAATTTTTGAAGCTGAATTTAGCTTTCAAGAAATTAGAATAATCTTCATGCCATGATGAGATGTAAAAAGTGATGATAATAATAATAACAAACAAAATAATATGTGCACACCACCATTAAATATTACTAATTATCCCCCTTAGAACAATTGAATGAAGGATTTGAATCTTGGTCTCTTGATATTAAATCCAATCCCTTCTTTACTACACAGTGCTGCTTCTCAAAGCAGAGTGGGGCATCCAGCATAGTTTGATATTATAGAATTATAACAAGCTAAGGATCACAGACACAAAGCTGAAAGGCACATAGTCTGGCTTATACTCTCATTTTATAGATGAGGACATGAAAACCCAAAAATGTTAAGTGACTTACCTAAAATAATAGATAAAGAAAGGAGGATTAGAGGATTATTCCTGTGACTCCATTCAGCTCTCATTCTATTCTATCATGCTGCTTCCCTAATTCCTACATTTCATTTTATATTGGAACAAAAAAGTTTTAAAAAGAGGTATTCTTCAATCTATATTTAGACACAAATAGTTATTTCTCTGGATATGGATAACATTTTTCAGGATTAGATATTCACAGTATTCTCGGATCATTGCATTGCTGAGAGTAGCAAAGTCATTCACAGCTGATCATCCCACAATATTGCTATTATATTTCACTTCACTTGAATTCATGGAGGACTTTTCTGTTATCATCAACCTATTATTTTGTTTCATTTTTCATGAGCATCTTCAGGAATTTCCAGTTTTTTCTGACAGCATACTCCTCATCATTTTTTTTTATTTACAAGACATATATATGGGTAATTTTTCATCATTGATCACTGCAAAACCTTCCATTCCAATTTTTCCTTTCCTTCCCCTCATCCCCTCCCCTAGATGGCAGGTAGACCAATATGCATTAAATATGTTAAAATATATGTTAAATACAATTTATGTATACATATTTATACAGTTATCTTGCTTCACAAGAAAAATCAGATTTAAGAATAAAGTAAAAAATAGCCTGAGGGGACTTCTGGCCAAGATGGTGGAGAGGACTCATACATCTGCTTAAGCTCTGTGTTTTCTCTCAGAACAATTTATCTCATAATAAGCCTTGGAATTAGTGCTTGACTAGGAAAAACCCACAAATAATTACCAAGAGAAGATATCCTTGAAAGTCACCGGAAAAAGGTCTGTTTTTGCTCACGGGTGGGGACAGTTTTAGACTGGGCACAAACTGAAGGCAGGCAGCCACAGCACAGCAGAGAAAGGCAGGCAGCTCACAGATGAGCAGACCAGAGTGGGGTGGGGTGTGATCTCAGCCATTTCTGGGGAGAGAGCTTTAACACCATGTTGATTACTTTGCCCTGGCAGCAAGCCAGTAGACAAGCAGAGAAGCTAACACCACAGGGGGTGAAGACTATAACTCTGAAAAGATAGGGTCTCTTGGGACCCTCACCCAGAGTGACTCAGTACTCTCTCAGAGTCTCATAGTGCAGATGCAGTACAGCCATCGCTGTCCTGCTAGTGCCTTGCTGCACTAGCTATCTATAAAGGAAGCTCAGTAATAGTATCCAGCCCCCCTCCCCCAACACACACACACACACACACACAGTAAACCATTTGTTTTTCTTGTTAGTTTGTCTTCTTTGACTCTTCTTTGACAAAATGAGCAAAATATTAAAGTGCACTCTAACTATTGATAGCTTCTATATGGATAGAGAACAGACTTTAAACCCTGAGGAGACTAAAAACAGACTGTCTCCTGATGAATCCCCAAAGGGGGATATCATCTAGTCCTCAACACAAAAAACTCTCATAGAAGAAATCAAAAAGGCTCTCACAAGAGAGCTAGAAGAAAAATGGGAAAAGGAAAGGAAAGCTTTGTAAGAGAGTCTGGAGAAGTCATCCCACTCATTTAAAGATAGAGTGGATAAAGAAATCAAATCCTTGAAAAACAGAATTAGTGAATTGGAAAAAGAAAATAGCTTTCTAAAAAATGAAATTGGTGAAATGGGGAAAAAAATTCCATAGAACAAAACAACTCACTTAAAAACTCAATTGGACAATTAGAAAAAAAGATATTTAAAAAGTGAGTGAAGGAAATACTTCATTGAAAATCAGAATTGAAGAAATGGAATTGAATGATTCGAGGAGGCACCAAGAATCAGTCAAGCAAAACAAAAAAAAAAAAAAAAAAAGAAACAATGGGAAAAAAGTGTCAAATACCTTCTTGGGAAAACAACTGACCTGGAAAAAAAGATCCAGGAGAGACAATCTGACTTCCTGAAAAATATGATGAAAAAAAGAGCTTCGATACTATTTTCCAGGAAATTATCAAAGAGAACTGCCCAGATGTTTTAGAAACAAAGGGTAAAATATACATTGAGAGAATTCATCAATCACATACTGAAAGGTACCCTAAAATCAAAACACAAAGAAATATAGTGGCCAAATTCCAGAACCATAAGATGAAGGAAAAAAATACTGCAAGCTGCTAGAACAAATCAATTCAAATATGGAGGAACCACAATAAAGATTACCCAGGATCTAGCAGCTTCCACATTAAAGGATCAAAAGGCTTTGGAATATGATATCCTGAAAGACTAAGCAACTTGGTATGCAGCCAAAAATAACTTACCCAGCAAAAATGAGCATCTTTTTCCAGGGAAGAAGATGGACATTCAACAAAATAAGTGATTTTCATCTATTCTTGATGAAAAAACTAGATCTAGACAAAAAAAGTTTAATCTACAAATATAGAACTCAAGAGAAACCTAAAAAGGTAAAAGGAAATCTTGGAAACTATATTTCTGCTATAAAGATATATAAAGAACACATGTATACATTGTTCTAGAAACTAGAGGTGGAAAGAAAATTGTACCCAGAAAAGGGTAAAGTGGGGGTGCTACATCTCACAAAGAGGCAAAGGAAACCTATTATATCTGAGAGAAAGAATGGAGGGGGATGAACATAGTGTGTATCATACTGCCATCAGAATTGGCTTCAAGAGAAAAATATTAGAAATATTTGATTTTTAGTGAAACTTCTCCCACCCCATTGAAAAATGGGAGGGAAAAAGTGAAAAGGGAAGGAGTAAGCTAAACAGAAGGGGATACAGAAATTGTGAGGAAAAGGCATAAGATGGGGGAGGAACTCTAAGGCAGGGGAAAGGATACTAAAAAGGGAGGGCTGTGAGAAGCAAATGGTGCTCATAAGTTTAATACTGGGAAGGGCGATAAGGGGGAAAGAAAGAAGAAAAGCATAAGCGGGGGTTAACAAAATGGCAAGTAATACAGAATTGGTCATTTTAACTATAAATGTGAATGGGGTCAACTCCCCCATAAAGAGGAAGCAGTTAGCAGACTAGATTAAAATCCAGAATCCTACAACATGTTGTTTGGAGGAAACACACCTAAAGCAGGGTGATACTTACAGAGTAAAGATAAAAAGGTTAGAGCAGAATCTACTATGCTTCAGGTGAATTAAAAAAATACAAACACGGTTCTTTGCCTTGAGAAAAGAAGTGCCATAAATATTTTGTAAATATAGGACCTTTTTCTTTAAAAAATCACTTTTGGGATTCATGCCTTGTAGTGGTATTGTTACGTCAAAGAATATATATGGTTTTCTAGCTTTGTAAACATAGTTTATATCTTTGAATCATTTATAAATTGGGTTTTGACTCTTTTTATCAATTTGACTCCTTTCCATAGACATTTAAGAAAAAAGAACCCCATAAATGAAACTTTCTTCAAAATTATTTTCACAATTGCTATTCTTAAATGTATTCCCCTATTCTCTCTCTCCTTTAACCATACCCCTCCTCAAAAGTGTTATGCTTCTAATCACCCACTCTCTCCTTCTTCTATAACCCTGCCCTCTTATCTACTTCCCTTCCTACTTCCCTGCAAGGTAAGATAGGTCTGTTCCCATATTAGATGTGTATGTTATTTCCTCTTTCAGTCAATTCTAATGAGAGAAAGTTTTACTCCCTTTCTTCTCCCTCCTCCCCTCCACTGTGAAAGCTTTTTCTTATTTCATTTTTATGGCAGATAATTTATGACAATTCACTTCCTCCTTTCTCTTTCTCCCAGTACATTTCTCTCTTATCCCTAAATTCTATTTTGTTTAGCTATTATCCCTTCATAGTCAACTCACACCCTTTCTCTATATATGTTCCTTCTAACTATCATAATAATGAGAAATTTTTGAATTAAAAGTATCATCATCCCATGTAGGAATGTAAATAAAATATATTAAGTCCCTTATGATATCTCTTTCTTGATTATCTTCTCATGCTTCTTCTGAGTCTGCTATTTGAAAATACAATTTTCTACTGTGCTTTTGTCTTTTCACCAAGAATAATTGAAATTTGTCTTTTTCGTTGAATGTCCAACTTTGCCCTGAATGATTATACACAGTTTTGCTGAGTAAGTGATTCTTGGATGTCATCTCCCTGCAGAGCTCTCCAGAATATAATATTCTAAGCCATCTGGTCCTTTAATGTAGAAGCTTCTAGATTCTGACTGTAGCTACAATATACTTGAATTGTTTTCTTCTGGATGCTTGCAATATTTCTTCCTTGCCCTGAGAATTCCAGAATTTGGGAGTCTTCATTTGAGAATCTCTTAGGAGGTGATCAGTGGATTCTTTTAATTTCTATTTTACTTTCTGTTTCTAGAGTACTAGAGCAGTTTTCCTTGATAATTACTTGAAAAAATTGTCTAGGTTCTTTTTGTCAACATGCCTTTCAAATAGTCCAACCATTTAAAATTATTTCTCCTGGAATTATTTCTGAGTTGTTTTTGCAATAAGATATTTTTTATTGTTTCCTATTTTTTTCATTCTTTTGGTTTTGCTTTATTTTAACTTGATTTCTCATAAAGTCATTAGCTTCCATATGCTCAATTTTAATTTTTAAGTAATTATTTTCCTTGGTGAACTTTTGTACCTCCTTTCCCATTTGGCTAGTTTTGCTTTTAAGGATTCTTCTCTTCATTACCTTTTTGTATTTACTTTTGCATCACTCTCATTTCTCTTCCTATTTTTTCTCTACCTCTCTTATTTGATTTTTGAAAATCCTTTTTTTTTTCTTTTATGAACTGAGACTAATTATTATTTTTCTTGGAGGCTTTTTTTTTTTTTATTCCAGGGTTTTAACTTTGTTTTCTTCTGGGTGTGTGCTTTGATCTTCCTTTCATCATAGTCAGTTTCTATGGTCATAATCTTTTTGTCTTTCCTCTTGTTTGCTCTTTATCCTAGCCTGGTACTTAGCTTTTTATTCTTTGTCAAAGTAGGACTCTGTATCCAGGGGGGGAGGATATAATGTCCCAATTTAATTATGATGTCCCAGTTTAATTAATGTGGTAATAGAATCATGAACTCATAAATATATATATATATATATATATATATATTTGCTCTACATTTCTTATTTCGTCCTTCCTTTAATCAATTACAGTGTGTCCTCCAGCCAGCATGCTCCTCACTTTTCTCCTTATTTCTTTTTTTTAAACTATGAACTGATATTATTTTTAAGAAAGGTATACCATATTGGCTTGCTTTGGCTTATTTCACATATTATTATTTAGTTCAATAAATTTCCATGTTTTTCTGTTCAATAAGATGCTCATTTCTTGTAACACACTAGTATTTTATCACAATTATATATGACAACTTTTTTCTTTAATTTTCTTTATTTATTTTAATACACTTTGCTTTATGAATCATTTTGGAAGAGAAAAACCAGAACAAAAGGCAAAACCATGGGAGAGAAAAAAATAAGAAATAAATATAAAATGTGTTGATTTACATTCAAGCTCTCTTTTTTTTCCCTGGATAGAGGTAGCATTTTCTGTCTAAAACCTATTATGAAAATAACCAAATCTTTCATAATTGATCACTGCAAATTCTTGTTGTTAGTATGCAATATATTGCTGGTTCTGCTTACTTAGCTCACAATCAGTTTTTGTAAATCTTTCCAGGCTTTTCTAAAATCAGTTTGTTCGTTATATTTTACAGAAACAATTTGTTCCATTAGCTTAACATGCCATAGCTTATTCAGCTATTTCACAATTGATAGGCTTCTATCTACTCACTTTCCAATTCTTTGTTACCACAAAATGAGCTACTACAAACATTTTTGTACATGTGGGTCCTTTTCCCTTCTTTATGATTCCCTTAGGATCCAAATCCAGATACTATTGGGTCAAATAGTATGCACAGTTTTATAACCCTTTGGGCATAGTTCCAGATTGCTCTTCAGAATGGTTGGATCATTGCACAACTCTACCAACAAAGCATTAGAGTCCCAGTTTTCCAACAACCCCTTCAACATTTATCATTATTGCTTCCTGTCATCTTATCCAATCTCAAAGGTGGGATGTAGAACTTCAGAGATGTCTTAATTTGCATTTCTCTAATCCATACTACTTTAGAGACATTTTTCATTTGACTATAAATTGATTTAATCATCTGAAAAGGATCTGTTCATAACCTTTAACCATTTATCAATTGGGGAATGACTTGTATTCTTCTAATTTTGACACAGTCCTTTATATATTTTAGAAATGAGACCTTTATAAAAACACTCATTGTAATTTTTTTCCAGCTTTGTACTTACCTTTTAATCTTGTTTCTGTTGGTTTTGTTTGTGACCTTATTTTGATATGGCAAATGAGATTTAGGTCTATGCCAAGTTTCTGACATATTATTTTTCAGTTTGTCTAGCAATAACAATGAGTGCTTATGCCAAAAGCTGGAGTTTGGGGATTTATCAAATGCTAGATTACTATGGTCTTGATTATTATTATTATTATTATTATTATTATTATTATTATCTATCCTCATCTAACTCCTGATCTAATTCTATTTCTTAGCCAGTATCAAGTGGTTTTGATGACTGCTGCTTTATAATAGAGTTTTATATCTGGTATACTAATCTGGTACTACTAATCCATTATCCTTTGTAAATTTTTCCATTAATTTTCTTGACATTCTTGACTTTTGTTCTTCCAAATTAATTTTATTATTTTTTCCTAGTTTTATAAAATATTTATTTCGGTACTTTGATCAATTTATACAGCATTGTCATTTTCATTGTATTACCTCGGTCTATTTATAAACAATTGGCATTTTTTCCAATTGTTGAGATCTGACTTTACTTGTGTGAGAAGTGTTTTGTAAATTTATAGTTGTTCTTGGGTTTTATAGTTTTATATAGTAAATTTATAGTTCTTGGGTTTGTCCTCTAGGTTGACAACCAAATATTTTATTTATTCTATAGTTGTTACATTTAACAAAGTATTTATGAGTCTACCTAGAATTTCTATATCTCTTGCTACTGGATTTTGTGAGTAATAAATAGAAATGCTAATGATTTGTATGGGTTTATTTTATATTCTGTAACTTTGCTAAAACTGTTCTTTTTGTGAGTAGGTTTTAAATGATTTTCTGGATTCTCTAAGTATATTATAATATCATCTACAAAGAGCGATAGTTTTATTTCTTCATTGCCTATTCTAATTCATTTCTCTTCTTATTGCTAAAGTTAACATATCCAGTACAAGGTTGAATAATAAAGGTGATAACGGGCATCCTTGTATCACATCTGTTTTAATTGGGAATGGGCCCATTTTCTCATTACAAGTAATGTTGATCTTAAATACTTAAATACTTCTTATTATTTAAGGAAAGTTCAGGTTATCCCTATGCTCTGTAATATTTTAATAGGAATAGATTCTGTTTCACCAAGAAGTTTTTTTTTCTCCAAATATTGAGATTATCATATGATTTCAGTTGGTTTTGTTCTTGATGTTGATTACCATTTATAGTAATAGTTTTCCTAATATCAAATCAGCCCTGCATTCCCAGCATAAATCCCACTATGTCATAACGTATTATCCTGCTGAAAAGTTGCTTTAATCCCTTTGAAAATATTTTATTTAAATTTTTTGCATCAATATTCATTAGGGAGACTAGTCTGTAATTTTCTTTCTCTGTTTCAACTCTTCTGATTTAGGTAGGTATCAGTACCATATTTGTGGCATAGAAGAAATTTGGCAGAACTTCTTTGCTTATTTTTCCAAATAGTTTATATAGTATTGGAATTAATCATTCTTTAAATATTTAGTCAAATTCATTTGTGAAACCATCTGGCCCTGTAGATTTTTTCATAGGGAGTTCATTAATGGCTTGTTCAATTTATTATCTTTTTTCTAAAAAAGGAGTATTTAAGTAATTTATTTCCTCTTCTGTTAAGCTGTGCAATTTATATTTTTGTAAACATGTATCCATTTTGGTTAGATTATTGGATTTGTGCCAAACAGTTGAGTAAAATTATTGCTCCTAATTATTGCTTTAATTTCTTTTTCATTTGTGGTAAGTTCACACTTTTCACCTTTGATGCTGGTGATTTTCTTTTCTTTCTTTTTTCTTATCAAATTAACCAAAGGTCTATTTTGCTGTTTTTTTTTTCATAAAACCAATCCTTTGTTTTATTAATTAGTTCAATAGTTTTCTTAATTTTGATTTTATTATTTTCTCCTTTGAATTTAAGAATTTCTAATTTGGTATTTAGTTAGGGATTTTAATTTGTTCTTTTTCTAGCTTTGTTCATTGCATGCCCAATTCCTTGATCTCTTTATCTATTTTATTCATTTAGCTATTTAGATATATAAAAGCTCCCCTAGGAACTACATTGGTTGTATCCCATAGTTTTTGGTATGTTGTCTCATTATTGATATTTTCTTGGATAAAATTATGGATTGTTTTTGTGATTTGTTGCTTGATGCACTCATTTTTTAGAGTTAGATTTCCTTTCCAATTGGTTTTTAGTCTATCTTTTCCTGGCTCTTTATTGAATATAAGTTTTATCACATTGTGCTCTGAAAAGGAAATATTTATTATTTCTGACTTTCTGCATTTGATTGTGAGGTGTTTATGCCATAATACATGATAAGTTGTGTATGGTACCATGGACTGTGGAGGAAAAGGTACATTTCTTTCGGTTTCTAGAGATTTACATGCTCTATCACTTGGTACATATACATTTAATATTGTTATTATTTCATTGTGTACAATACACTTAATCAAGATGTATTTTCCTTCTTTAATCTCTTTTAATTAGGACTATTTCTACTTTTGCCTTATCTGAAATCAGAATTGCTACCTTTGTGTTTGTTACTTCAGCTGAAACATAAAATCTGTTTAGTCTTGTACCTTTAAAATGTATGTTTATCTCTCTGTCAATATATATTCATTGTAAACAAAGTATTTTAAGTTTCTGTTTTTTAATCCATTCTACTATTCCTTTCGATTTTAGGGAGAGTTCATCGCATTCATGTTCACATTTATGATTACCAGCTCTGTAATTTCCTCCTTCCTATTTTCTTTCCTGTATATACTTTCATTCTCTCTTTCCACCCTGTCCTAAGTAGTTGTTTTTTTTTTTTTTTACCCACTGCCTCCACAATTTTATGTTTTATTATTCTCCTGCTTTCTCTTACCTTTTTTCCCTAGAGTTTCTGCCTTCCCTTCTAACCAGCCCCTCCCTTTTCTTTACTCTCTCCTCCACTTCTTTATATTTATATATATATATATATATTTATGTATACGTCTATTTATTTATATATATATATAAATATTTATATATTTATTTATGTATATATCTCTATATTAACATAAAGAGATATATACATATTTTTCTATACTGAACAAAATGATTAAGTTATTCCCTTTTAGAGTCAAAACTGGTGAGATCAAGCTCCAGACAATGTTTATCCTTCTCCTTTATTTCCCTCAATTGTACAGGGCTTTTTGCTTCTGCATGACTCTTCTTACTTGTAAACTACAAATGGTATGCATTATTTTAGCACTCTATAGAAATACTGTGGGCATGTGCATACATTTAAGTAGCAAAATAACAACAGAAATAATAATAATCCAAATTTTGGACATACATACATGAAAAAATAAGTACAGAAAACCAAGAAATCAAATGTAAAAGAGTTTACATTAAACTTTGAAGGAAGAAAGGAGTCATAGACAAACATGTCAAAATAGAATGATATAAAATAGAAGTAAATTCCAGAATTTGAAGAAGAAATGACCGAAGTGACAGAGTAGAAATAATAGAACATGTTAAGAATTGAAAAATAGGTCACTTTTTAAAAAATTCCTGTTATAATGCAAATGTAAGTCTATATCAAAATAGATTAGTTTAAAAATCCCTCAAAATAACTACAACAATGGGCTAAGCACTGAAACAGAAATCAGGAGATAGGTTTTAGCTCTAGCTCAACTAACAGATTAGTTAGCTGTGTGACCTTGCCAATTAACTACAATTCTCTGAGGTTTAGTTTGTTCATCTGTCAGATTGAGGAGAGGGGTAGATGTGATGATTTTTCAAGTTCCTGTAATTCCACAGTTCTGTGAACTTTGTGCTAGTTCATTGATAATCTGATAGAAAGCACTAACACTTTAAAAATGTAAGGAGGGGAGGCATATAGATAGTACAATGAATAGAGCAGTCAGGAGTAATTGAATTGAAATTCAGCTTCAGGCCTTTGACACTTACTATTTATGTGACTATGGAAAAGTCACCAAACCATCATTGCCTTGCCATAATAATAATAATAATAATAATAATAATAATAATAATAATAATAATAATACAAGGAGGTCAGGTCAAATTGAATGACACTGTTGCTAAGTGAGGTAACAAACTGCATGGAAGAATATTCACAATCCATTGTATTAGTTCTTTCCCACAATATAGATTGTGCTTGTCACTATTTTTACAGATGACAAAAGTGGGACAGCAGAGAAATAAATGATTTGCCCAAAGTCATATAGCAAATAGAACATGAATGTGGTATTTCTGGTTTCTATCCATTTCTTAAGACAATGAGCCACTTTCCTACAATCAGGAATTGTGAGATGGGTTTGTACACATATTCTGTGGTGTATTTTGGGAATCATGATTTTGCTAATGTCTGTAAGTACATAAAGGATTATTACATGAGGGATGCTGACCAGCTGTCCCCTAAGGCCAAAACATGAAGAAATGGCTTTAAGCTGCCTCTGGAGGTATTAAGATGGATTTAGGAAGATTCTGAGGATCTAGGATTGGACTTTTATCAAAATGAAAGAACTGCCTATGAGACCTGTCAATCAAGATCTCAGTCAGTTCAACCATTCTGTGAAAAGTCTTCTGACAGCATTGTTGGAATAATTTTCATAGGGAAATAGTGTACTTCTTTCTAAAGTTTAAAAAATAATGCTGATTTTTATGTCTGTGGAGGTTGAAGTGAGGTGTGAGGTCTGGCCAGAAGGAAATGACAGTTAGTAAGCCCTTTAAGATTACTTTGATCCCTATGATTTCCTCAATATTTTCCATAAAATGAAATTTACACAGAAGTCTCTCTTTATAACATTAGAAATTTGTTATTTTAAGAATAAATCTTAATTCTGAGTTTGGAACTTGTTTTGAATAAATATTTCAATTTTATTTTAGATCACATTTTATAGAAGAGGTAAATTTATCCTAATTTTTTTTCCTAATATTTTATTTTCCAATTAAATGTAAAGATAGTTTTCAACATCATTTTAATAAGATTTTCACATTCATATTCTTTCCCTCTCCTCCTCCCTCCCCCAGATGACAAGCAATCTAATATGTTATACTGTGTAATAAAATCAAACATATTTCTACATTTGTCATGTTAGTCATGAAAGAAGAATCAGGAATTTTTTAAAAATAGGAAAAACCATAAGAAAGAAAAAAAATCGACAAAAGTGAAAATAATCATCATTGTTCTTTGGTTGTGGACAACATTTTCTGTAATGGGTCATTTAGAATTGTGTTTTATTATTGTATTTCTGAGAAGAGCTAAATCTATTAAAGTTGGTATTATTGTTTACAACGTTCTTCCAGTCTTGGCTTACTTCACTCAAAATAAGTACACACATTTTTCCAAAATTTTCTGATATCTGCCTGCTCATAATTACTTACAGCATAATAGTATTCTATTACATTAATATACCATGATTTGTTCAGCCATTCCCCAATTGACAGGTATTCCCTCAATTTCTAATTATTTGCTCCCATGAAAAGAGCTGCTACAAATATTTTTTGATATGAGTTCTTTTCCCTTTTGTAATTATTTCTTTGAATATAGACTTAGTTGTGATATTGCTAGATCAAAGCATATGCACATTTTATTGGTTATTTGGCCATAGTTCTAAATTATTCTCTAGAATTGTTGATCAGTTCACACCTCTACCAACAATGCATCAGTCTTCCAGTTTTCCAACATCCCCCTCAACATTTATCATTTTTTTCTGTCACCTTAGCCAGTCTTATAGGTGATACATCAAAGCTATTTTTATTTTCGTTTCTCTAATCAATAGTAATTTTAGAAGATTTTTATGAAACTATATGTAGTTTTAATTTCTTCATCTGAAAACTTTGCATCCTTTGGCATTTGTAAATTGTGAAATAATTTCTGTTCTTTCAAGCTGACTCAGTTCTCTACATATTTTAGAAATGAGACTTTTATCAGAAACACTGACAATAAAAAGTGTTTTCCTCTACTTTTAACTTTTTTGAAATTCTCCAAAAGATTACAAAAATTTTTCCATAAAACAAATTGTTCTAGTTACTTTTAACCCAAAAAACTTTCATTTTATAGTGAGAATTTCGAAGCTTTTTACTCAAGTTACTGAATGTATTTATCCTTTCAACATGGCCCAAGAGAAGCAATTGTGTGCCCCAAATAAAATATTAATTGAAGAAATATGATTTCTCTTTGATATGAAGTTATATCTCGCACTGACCTTCAGGAATTTGTTTGTATCAACAATGATCAGTTAAAAATATATATTGTCTCGATCTGCTAATGTAAATTTTCTGTGCATCTATTTGTCTCTCTCCATATAAATGCCTCTCTCTTCCATTTGAGATTCATTTCCTTCTGTAACACATATTTAATATTTTTATTTTCCATTTTGACCTTTTAGCTTAAATAATTTGGGAAACTAAGAACAAGTTTTTATGGAATTTGAAAAATTAGAACACACTCTACCTTTCCAATAACTAAAGAATACTCATTTTTATTTTCTATCTGAAAATAAATTTGGATGTTACAACTCTTGCAATTAATACGGCATGGTAAATATATATATATATATATACTTTAGTAAGACATTTGTCCTAATCAGAAGATATATGGTAAAAAAAAAAAAAAGTGTGTAGAGGTGGAGAGGAAATGGGGGAAATGTTATGATGAACCTTTGTAGATAATATATCCTCAAAGAAATATGGAAAGACTTTAAAGAATTAGCACTCTTCTGTACAGGGTCCTTTTCTATTCTCCCTCTATATTATTTTGTATACATATTACAGTGTATTTACCCAGTCCTATTCTCTTTTCTGAATTCTAGTGTCAAATCTACAGATCCTTATTGCACATTTTGACCTAAATATCCCATAAACATCTCAAAATCAACATTCTTCAAATTGAATTTGTAAATGGGAAAGAAAAAAAATTCACTTGACCTTGATAATCTGAAGGGCTGCCTAACATTCTCAGGTTCCAAGAATGGGTAAAAATTCTGATGAAAATAGACTGATATCTTTGGAAATGGTATTCTATTTTTTGCTTACTTAGTTTTTTCAATGACTGGTCCTCCCACCTCCACATTTACCTAACTCCCTATTAGGAGAAAAGTAACCTGCTCAAAGACTCTCAGTGCCTAGCATAGAACCTAACACATGGTGTGTACTTAACATATTTTTAGATTACTTGATTGATCAGTTTTTGATTTAAGACATCATCACATCCCAAGTTTATTTTTATTCTTATTTTATTATGTATATTTATCATAAAAATTAATACATAAGTAAATTAATGAGTATAATATTACTAACATCCTTATCCTTTTAAAAATTAAAGCCAAAAAGCAAAAAAGCAACAATAATTTAATTTATTCTCCCTGTATTCTTTTTTTGTTTGTTTATTTCTCTGAAGTCTTATATTTTTTAGTTAGTTCTTTTTTTTGAAGATGTATAGTTGAAATCAGTGGATGCTATTTCTCCTAAACTTACTTTACATAAAAGAAAGTGAGAGTGACAGGGAGAAAAAAAAAGAAGAAAACATAAGACAGAGCTAAAGAGGGGGGGAAGGAAGGAAGGAAAGAGATGGAAGGAGGGAGGAAAAGAGAGTGGCAAGGAGGGCAGGAAAAAGGGAGGGGGGAAGTAAGGGAGAAAGAAAGGAAAGGAGAAGGAAGGAAGAAAGGACAAGGAGGAAGGGAGGAAGAAAGGGAGGAAGAGGGGAAAAGAGAGAAAGGAGGTAGAAGAAAGAAAAAAAGGAAAGGAAAGGAAAGGAATAAATGATAAAAAAATAAAAGAATAAAAGGAGGGAAGACAATATGAAGAAGAAAAAAGGAAAGGGAAACCTTTATTTTTAAGTCCTGATGAAAATTCCCTTAAGTTAGAGCTTTTATTAATATGGCATGAGCTTTCATTGTACAATATTCCTATGAGTCTTGCTATGGATATCATAGGTATTTTAACCTAAAAATTTGATATGTGGTCAAATGCTATAATATCCCATTAGTAAATCCAACTATTTAAAAAAGTAAAATGTGTTGAATAATAAACACTATACAAATCATGTATTGTGCATTAAAATATCACAAACCTCTTTATATCAGTAGGGAAAAAAGTATAAGAAGGGAAAGGGGAGGGGACTTAGCCTTTATGAAGCATGTTGATTATTTATTATGTTTTTGTTGATTTTGAATTTTCAATTCATCAGATATCCTCAACATTTTAAAATTTGTGCTAACAAGAAATGTGATATCCTAGAAAAAATCAGCAAACGTTTGAACTATAAATTACAATGTAAAGAGTTTATCTTTAAAAAAATATAATGATTATCCTTGAATGAGGGCATTTGGCAGTTGCATTTTTAAAATTTGATATAAGCACCATGGAATATAACAATGATTAGAAGCTCAGCAAAAGATTTCCTACATATGGGTCTACCTAAATAGCATGTTTTCTAGCCTCAGGTAACATTTCCATATAATCCATTTCATTTTTACTCTAATAAAAAGGTAAATAGTCTTTCTCCAATATAAAAAAACTGAAAATTCTTTTATAATTTCAAAATTACTACATTATTACAGTTATATTTAATTTCATTATTCTTTCATATTGATCTCATTTTACCTTAAAGACTTGCATAACTCAGGACAAGTTTCTAGTAGTATTTAGAGAACTGGAACACAAATATAAACACACACTCCTAACAATTCTATTAGTCAAAGAATACTAATTTTTATTTTATATTTGTGAGAAAATTTAGATAAAGATTTTTTTTTCATGAAAAACTCTGATCCTCAAGATCTTGTTTACTAATCAGTGGTTATGTTTCCTCTGCACTTCCTACCTTCTTGGCTTCACAAATATGGTGTTTGCTTTGGAAAGAAAATAACACTGTATCTGAAAACCCAGTGAAGTGGAACCATCTCTGTTATTTCAAAGGATATTGTTCAATCCTAAAAGAGGACTCAGCTTTGAATACTAAATGGGAAAAACATTGAAAGTTTCTGGGAAAGTTGTAAACTAAAATAACACAACTCCCAAGTTTTCTTTCTCTTTTTTTCCATGGAAAAATATATACCACATCGTAAAATAACAGAAGAAATCCATTTTCTGGGGGAAATGTATGATTCTGTCAAACCTCGAAGAGCTAAAATATTATGCTCTTTTTTTTTTTTAAATTTGGGCAATACCCCAAGCTACCTGGATTTAAGTGATCTCTCATCAGCTTGCTGAACTATCATAGCTTACATGGTCTTTTTGGCAACAACAAGCTGATTTCTGTCCTAGGCACCAAAGAAACACTGAGCATAGTGGAGGATTCTGTCAGTCAGTCTTGAATAAGAGAATTCTGCCTAAATCCTTACTTTTCCAAAAGCTCTTGCAAAACTCATCATAGTTATATTGACCCAATTCCAAGTGTATGCCTAAAATAATTGATATCAATGACTTTTTATTTGTTTTTGCAATTTTAAATGTGAATATGACCACAGAATAGTAACACTTGACTCATTTCCCTTCCCAATTTAATTTATGCTTCTATTATAGATGCTTACTAAAGTCATTCACAGATGCTTCATATAGACGATCTGAGATTCCTTTTTCCTTGTAAACCTGTGACTTTTCTGATTGTCTGTGTTTCTGAACATTATATTACACATCTAGACTGATTCCTTACTGAGTAAAAGACAAAGGCATCACAGGCATGATCTCAGGAGGTTCTGGTCCAAGCTGGAAAATATTTTTATCTTGAAAATACACCACATTTGTTTTAATTTTTAGAAAATGTTTTAATTTTGTAGACTCCTTCAAATAATCTACTTAATGTCATGGAAAACTCTCTTAGTGAATGAACTGAACAGAGTAAGGAGACAGGAGTAATGATAGGAACTATAATTTAAAAATAAGGCCATTGTGGTGTCCCCATTAGTACTTGCAGATCATTCCTGCCATAATTACTCAATTATCTCTCCCACTTTGGAGTTAAAATTATCTGGTTATACCATCCAGGCTAGCTACTTATTATTATGACTTATAAAGTGTCTGTGAACTACAAATGGGTAGAAAGAAATATGGAAGAAGTATCAGTAGTTTTCAATAAACTCTTTGTATATCAAGGATAGAGAACTAACACATTAGTCCTTGCAATTTCACAATTTTATTTGTTGACATGGCAGTTTATTGTTAACATGACAGTAAAGGTCAATAATATTCCTTATTATAATATAACTTTTCTAAACAGCTCTGTTTCCAGAATTAAACACACACAAACACACTCATCCACAAAATATTGACTAGGATTACCACCTAGACTATGTTTCAGGCTTTGTTGTTATTATTGCTGTTGGACAATTCATTATATTCTAGGGACTTCATTGTTCCTATTTGCAAAAGAAGGTATCATATTAATTTGACTCTACTTGAATAATGATGCTATTTCTAACTCATAACATTGGTATAAGGATGGAATAATATATATTTGCGATTCAGCAAATCAGGACTCAGTTTCCTTATTTATAAAATTAGAAGCTTGGTCTAGAGAAATCAGTACTTTAAAATTAACAAAGTATGATAGATATAACAAAGATGGACATTAAGCTTTTCAACAATCCTATGAGATGGACGTCATTTTCATTTTAGAGATGGGGAAAGTGAGACTCAGAAATTAAGTAATTTGCCCTGGTCCACATAGCTGAGAGGTATCAAGAGGCTGGAATTAATCTAAGGGTTTCCTTACTCCAGTACTCAACCATGCTTTTTCTGAAAGAATATACAAGTCATTTTTTTTTCCAAATCCTGAAGTCAGCAGTTCTTAGATAAGTTAATAATGTTTTCATTTTGCCAACTGGGTATGTGGTTCTCGAGGGAGTAGGTGAATGTGTTTTATGATAGTTGAGAGTTTTGTTAGGTTTCAAATTTCAAAGAACATATATTCTGACTCTAACTTAATTCAACTACAAGGTTTATTGCTGTTCCACAAATTGATTCATTACATAAATTCATGAATAAAAGAAGAATATTAGATATTTGTACTCTGCTTCTTTGCCATAGCAGGTCTTCATTTTGAGTTGGTTTGTAAAGTTAAATCTTTACATATAAATAGCTCCCATCAAAGTAACACACTAGTTCAAAAATGTTAGTGGCTTTATCATTCTTATTGTAATTCATATGGACATGGACTAGGTTAACTAAGCCCTAGTCACCTAAATAATTCTAAAAAATGTAATACAATAATGAGTAGGTCACAAATAGCAAATAGCTATTTGTATAGGGCTTTAAAACATATAAAACACATACAAACATTTTCTTATTTTATTTTCACAACAAATCTCAGCACAGTTTATTAGTATTCCCTTTTTACATAAGATAATAGTTTCCTCAAATAAGAAAACTAGGGCAGAAGTTGTGTCTTGATCAAAATCACCTGATAAAACTAGTAAGAAACTAAGGTTAAATTTGAACTCAGGTTTTCCTGTCCTTATATCTACAGTTTGCTTTACTGTACTATTCGGAAGCCTCTGCATTTCTTCTGAATTAGGATGCTGAACTCATGGGATTAATACCCATGACTCCATGACTCCATCATTCTATCACTCTGGCCATTTCTATCAATGTCTTTCCTCTTATTGGTAAAACTACGAGATATAAACAGCCTATGCCAGATGTCATTTGTTCAACCAAGGAGAACTAAATTTCCTCTTACATCTCTTGAGGGTGAAAATGATCAACTCTACTCTATACAAATAGGAAGTGTAATCTTCCTCTTCTCCCATAAATTTCTGCTAAACATTTTTACCCATCTGTCCACAGAACTTGATCTATACATTTTTCTATTTTACTTTTGTATTTTGATAAAAGATTATGAATGGTATTTGTAGTATAGATAGGCATACTCAAGGATATGGAAGGACTTTTTAAATGTAAAGATCACCAGATTATAAGAAAGATATGTTTGCATGAGTTATAAAAGTGAAAGAAGGGGAATGGAACATATATTTCCTAAGTGCTTTCCATATTCCAGGTACTGTATTGCATGCTTTACAAAAACTATCTTATTTGATCCTCATAACATCCCTAGATGGTAGATTAATATCATCCCATTATTTTAGATGAGAAAACTGAATAAGACAAAGATTAAATGACTGGTCCAAGAGCACACAGCTAGTAAATGTCTGAGGCAAAATTTGAATTCACATATCCTTACCTCTAGCACCAGTGTTCTGTCCACTATGCAACTCAATTAACTCTAGGTCAAAAAAAATCATTGTAATATAAATATATCTGGTTCACAACAGGTCTCAATTAAATTATTTCAAAAGTTGCCTGTGAATAAATCTATGTTGGTCAAACAAATGTTATTTTAGAGGCTTACTTACACATACACATATGTTACACACACACACACACACACACACACACATATGGAAAGCTAAGTAGCACAGTGGAACTCCAAGCCTGGAGTTAGGAACCTGAATTGAAATCCATTCTCACACACTTGCTAGTTATGTGTCTCTGATCATGTCACTTAAATCTGTCTCAGTTTCCTCATTTGTAAAATGAGCTGAAAAAAGGAAATGGCAAACCCCATCATTCTTTTTGCAAGAAAAGTCTCAATGGTGTCACAAAGAATTAGACACAATTGAAAGTCTGAAAAATGATATATACATATATGCTTGTTTGTTTTTTCCCATTGGATATTTACTTGGATATTGGCTCAAGTATGAGGAGGTGAATGAACAATTTTAAGAAATATGAACAAAATTGGTATTTGACAATAACATTTTCATTTCTATAAATTGTAGAAGGAAACATGACATAGTAGAAAGAGAAAGACCTTTGGAATAATGAAAACACTGTCTTGTATCCTTTCTCTGACTTAAATTGATGTCATGACACTGAGAAAATCATGAGGCTAATTCCTTGGGCAACTCTGGAAGTTGCTGGGACAGTCTTGATTTCCATTAATAAAGAGAGTTTGCTCAACAGAAATTTTTTTTTTATTCTGAGGTTATTAAAAGTTTATTTTTTTAAATGGCATTATGAGAACAACAAATTTAGAATTATTTATATATGCAACTGTTTACCTTCATCACAAATCTATTCCTGCTCAACTACTAGCAATCCAAGGATACCAAGAAATCTAGAAATGTGAAACATTTATTCAGTATTGAACGGTTTATATGTATAGTAAAACATAGTTTCAATTTGGGAAAACTGAGAAAAATAACCCCAATTCAACAACAAAACAATCCATACTAACTTTTATATATTCAAAGTAAAATTAAAAGGACAGACAAGATTAAGAACATACACAATGTTTATAATTTTGTTGAATTATTTTCATTGCATTTTGATCACTAGCTTCCTACTCTCAATATTCTGTGTGGTTTAGCATTTTACAGATCTTATGGAGACATATGATTTATAAGCCCAATGAAATGTAAAGTTACTGATACATAAATGTCACCAAAGAGCAGTGAGTCGATCAATTTGAAGCTCATTTGGGCATTTTATAACATTCTAATGATACATTGGTGTTCTGCATCACCTTTCTGCATAAATTCTAAATTTTCAAATATTCTTCATTAATCCTGAAAACATTTATGTAAGCTAGGAAAGGGTAGGGGCTAATATATTGTGGGTAAGACAGGGTACTATTTATCAAGGCACCCTGATTTTATTATCATTAATCCACATGCAAAATCATTAGTACAAGGCAGTCATCATTCTGCAATCAGGAATACAGCTGAGTTTCAATGGGAAGACTGAATATCACTATTGTGAAGACATGCAGCAGCTTTGCATAAGATTATTTGGGACTCCAAAATGTATGACATTAGCTCACAGGCCAGATGATAAAAGCTACTGAACCTGTCTGTATGTCATTCAAGACCTATAGAAGAATGACAATTTATTCTATATTTTAAAATCTTAAATTTAAAATTTCCTCCAAATTCCTCATCCTACAACTCATCATAGATTTAGAGCTGCAAACTCCTCTCTTACAATTTTCTCATGTTATAGATAAAGACATCGAGGCCTGGAAAAAGTAAGTGACTTTCCCACAGTCGCATAGGCTATAATTGGTAGCAAAAGAATACAAATTCAAATTGTATGACTCCAAATCCAATACCCTTTCTTCTTTCCCACTCTGTCTCTTGGATCACAACTACACTATAAGAACATTCATACCTCATTCAAATACACACAGCATTATGACTAACAATAAAAAATGGACTTGCAAATCTTATACATACATATTATTATAACTCTTATTTTTTAATTAATTTTATAATTATAACTTTTTTTGACAGTACATATGCATAGGTAATTTTTTTTTACAACATTATCCCTTGTACTCCCTTCTGTTCCGAATTTTTCCCCTCCTTCCCTCCACACCCTCCCCTAGATGGCAGGCATTCCCATACATATTAAATATCTTATAGTATATCCTAGGTACAACATATATATATTCCATACATATTAAATATCTTATAGTATATCCTAGGTACAATATATATATATATATATATATGTATATATATATATATATATATATATATATATATATATATATATATATATATATATATATATATATGCAGAACTGAATTTTTGTTGTTGTTGTTGTTGCAAAGGAAGAATTGTATTCGGAAGGTAAAAATTATCTGGGAAGAAAAACAAACCAAAAAAAAATGCTCACAGTTTACACTCATTTCCCAGTGTTCCTTTTCTGGATGTAGCTGATTCTGTCCATCATTGATCAATTGGAATTGGATTAGCTCTTCTCTATGTTGAAGATATCCACTTCCATCAGAATACATCCTCTTACAGTATCATTGTTGAAGTATATAATGATCTAGTTCTGCTCATTTCACTCAGCATCCGTTGATGTAAATCTCTCCAAGCCTCTCTGTATTCCTCCTGTTGGTCATTTCTTACAGAACAATAATATTCCATAATATTAATGTACCATAATTTACCCAACCATTCTCCAATTGATGGACATCCATTCATCTTCCAGTTTCTAGCCACTACAAAAAGAGCTGCCACAAACATTTTGGCACATACAGGTCCCTTTCCCTTCTTTAGGATTTCCTGGGGATATAAGCCCAGTAGTATCAATGCTGGATCAAAAGGTATGCACATTTTGATAACTTTTTGGGCATAATTCCAGATTGCTCTCCAGAATGGTTGGATTCTTTCACAACTCCACCAACAATGCATCAGTGTCCCAGTTTTTCCACATCCCCTCCAACATTCATCATTATTTGTTCCTGTCATCTTAGACAATCTGACAGGTGTGCAGTGATATCTCAGAGTTGTCTTAATTTGCATTTCTCTGATCAATAGTGTTTTGGAACACCCTTTCATATGAGTGGAAATAGTTTTAATTTCATCATTTGAAAATTGTCTGTTCATATCCTTTGACCATTTATCAATTGGAAAATGGCTTGATTTCTTATAAATTAAAGTCAATTATCTGTATATTTTGGAGATGAGGCCTTTATCAGAACCTTTAACTGTAAAAATGTTTTCCCAATTTGTTACTTCTTTTCTAATCTTGTTTGCATTACTTTTGTTTGTGCAAAAACTTTTTTAATTTGATGTAATCAAATTTTTCTATTTTGTGATCAATAATGATCTCTAATTCCCCTTTGGACACAAATTCCTTCCTCCTCCACAATTCTGAGAGGTAAACTATCCTATGTTCCTCTAATTTATTTATGATCTCATTCTTTATGCCTAAATCTTGGACACATTTTGATCTTATCTTAGTATGTGGTGTTAAATATGGGTCCATGCCTAATTTCTGCCATACTAATTTCCAGTATTCCCAGCAGTTTTGGTCAAATAATGAATTCTTATCCAAAAAGTTGGGATCTTTGGGTTTGTCAAACACTAGAGTGCTATTTTTATTTATTATCTTGGCCTATGAACCTAACCTATACCAAATGGTTTTGGTGACTGTTGCTTTATAATATAGTTCTAAATCAGGTACAGCTAGACCATTTTCATTTAATTTCTTTTCATTACTTCCCTTGAAATTCTCTACCTTTTGTTCTTCCATATGAATTCTGTTGTTATTTTTTCTAGGTCATTAAAATAGTTTCATGGGAGTCTGATTGGTATGGCACTGAATAAATAGATTAGTTTAGGGAGTATTGTCATCTTAATTATATTTGCTTGGCCTATCCAAGAGCACTCAATATCTTTCCAATTATTTAAATCTGACTTTATTTTTTGTGACAAGTGTTATGTAATTTTGCTCATATAATTCCTGACTTTCCTTTGGTAGATATATTCCCAAATAATTTATATTATCGACCCTTATTTTGAATGGAAATTCTCTTTATATCTCTTGCTGTTGGATTCTGTTGGTAATGTATGAAAATGCTGAGGATTTATGTGGATTTATTTTGTATCCTGCAACTTTGCTAAAGTTCTAAATTATTTCTAATAGTTTTTTAGCAGAGTCTTTGGGGTTCTTTAAGTATACCATCATGTCATCTGCAAAGAGTGATAGTTTGATTTCCTCATTACCTACTCTAATTCCTTGAATCTCTTTCTCGGCTCTTATTGTTGAGGCTAGCGTTTCTAGTACTATATTGAACAGTAATGGTGATAGTGGGCAACCTTGTTTCACTCCTGATCTTACAGGGAAAGGTTCCAGTTTATTGCCATTACATATGGTGTTTACTGACAGTTTTAAATATATGTTCATTATTATTTTAAGGAATAGTCCATTTATTCCTATACTCTCAAGTGTTTTTATCAGGAATGGATGTTGGATTTTATCAAATGCTTTTTCTGCATCTATTGAGATGATCATATGGTTTTTGTTAATTTAGTTATTGATATAGTCAATTATGCTAATAGTTCTCCTAATATTGAACCAGCCCTGCATTCCTGCTATAAATCCCACTTCATCATAGTGTATTATTCTGGGGATGATTTTCTGTAGTCTTTTTGCTAATATTTTATTTAAGATTTTAGCATCAATATTCATCAGGGAGATTGATCTATACTTTTCTTTCTCAGTTTTCAGCCTGCCTGGTTTAGGTATCAGTACCATGACTGTGTCATAAAAGGAATTTGGTAGGATTCCTTCAATCCCTAATTTTTTCAAATAGTTTATATAGCATTGGAGTTAGTTGTTCTTTAAATGTTTGGTAGAATTCACATGTAAATCCATCTGGTCCTGAGGATTTTTTCTTAGGGAGTTGGTTAATAGTTTGTTCTATTTCCTTTTCTGAAATGGAACTATTTAGAATACTTACTTCTTCCTCTGTTAATCTGGGCAAGCTATATTTTTGAAGGTATTCTTCCATTTCATTTAAGTTATTGAATTTATTGGCATAAAGTTGAGCAAAGCAGCTCCTAACTATTGTTCAAATTTCCTCATCATTAGTGGTGATTTCTCTCTTTTCATTTTCAAGACTAACAATTTGCTTTTTCTCTTTCTTTTTTTTTAGTCAGATTTACTAATGGTTTGTCTATTTTGTTGGTTTTTTCATAGAATTAACTCTTAGTTTTCTTAATTAATTCAATATTTTTTTTTAAATTTTCAATTTTATTAATCTAACCTTTTATTTTTAGAATTTCAAGTTTCATGTTTGTCTGGGAGTTTTTAATTTGTTCCTTTTCTAGCAATTTTAGTTGTAAGCCCAATTCGTTCACCCTCTCTTTCTCTATTTTATGCAAGTAGGCCTCTAGAAATATAAAACTTCCCCTTATTACTGCTTTAGCTGTATCCCACACATTTTGATATGATGTCTCATTATTGTCATTTTCTTGGGTGAAGTTATTAATTATGTCTATGATTTGCTGTTTTACCCAATCATTCTTTAGTATAAGATTATTTAGTTTCCAATTATTTTTTGGTCTATTTTCCCCTGGCTTTTTATTAAATGTAATTTTAATTGCATTGTGGTCTGAAAAAGATGCATTTACTAATTCTGCCTTACTCCATTTGATTTTGAGGTTTTTATGTCCTAGTATATGATCCATTTTTGTATAGGTTCCATGAACTGCTGAGAAGAAAATATACTCCTTTGTGTCTCCATTTAGCTTTCGCCAAAGATCTATCATATCAAACTTTTCTAGTATTCTATTTACTTCTTTGACTTCTTTCTTATTTATTTTGTGGTTTGATTTATCTAATTCTGAGAGTGCAAGGTTGAGATCTCCCACTATTATAGTTTTGTTGTCTATTTCTTTTTGCATCTCTCTTAATTTCTTTAAAGAATTTAGATGCTGTACCACTTGGTGTGTATGTTTAATATTGATACTGCTTCATTATCTATGCTACCCTTTAGCAAGATATAATGCCCTTCCTTATCTCTTTTAATTAGATCAATTTTTTGTTTTTGCTTGATCTGAGATGAGGATGGCTACCCCTGCTTTTTTGGCCTCACCTGAAGCATAGTAGATTCTGCTCCACCCTTTTACTTTTATTTGGAATGTATCACCCTGTTTCAGGTGTGTTTCCTGTAAACAACATATAGTAGGATTTTGGCTTTTAATCCAAACTGCTTTCTCTTTATGAGAGAGTTTACCCCAATCACATTTATGGATAGAATGACTAATTTTATATTGCTTGCCATCCTGTTAACCCCTGCTTATGCTTTTCTCCTTTCCTTCCCTCTTACCCCCCTACCCAGTATTAAACTTGTGAACACCACTTGCTTTTCACAGCCCTCCCTTTTTAGTATCCTTCCCTCACCTTAAAGTTCCTCTTCCTATTTTATCCCTTTTTCTCACAATTTCTGTATTGCCTTCCCCTTAGCTTACTCCTTCCCTCTCACTTTTCAATGAAGTGGAAGAAGTTTCATCATAAATCAAATATGTCTATTGATACACATTATGTTCATCTCCCTCCTTTCTTTCTCTCAGATATAATAGGTTACCTTTGCCTCTTCATGAGATGTAGTACCACCACTTTACCCTTTTTTATGATATAGTTTCCTTTCCACCTCTAGTTTCTAGGACAAATTATACATGTCTTCTTTACATATCTTTATGGCAGAAATATACTTCTCAAGATTTCTTTTTACCTTTTTAGAAATCTCTTGAATTCTGTATTTGAAGATCAACATTTTGTGTAGGTTTGTTGTTTTTTTTTTTTTTTTCCATCAAGAATAGATGGAATTAATTTATTTCATTAAATGTTCATCTTCTTCCCTGGAAAATGATGCTCATTTTTGCTGGGTAAGTTATTCATCGCTGCATACCTTCCTATTAACCTAAAATATAACATCCACATATCCTGCTCTGGGCTGCAATGATTAGTCATTCCCAATAAGCAAGCATCTTTTTGCACTCAGAAATATGACATTATTTTGATATCTTTGCTCATCACACTCCCAAGAATTCCATTCCTTTTAATGTCCCAACATAGAGGTCAATTGTCCTGAGAAGACTATGAGTCATATGTCTTTTGATTGTTCTACTCCTGAGATGAAATCACATTGAGTATGATTGTATACTTTAATGAATTCAAGTCTATAAGCACAGATTATTATACCTCGGGGCAATGAAGAAGCAATTCGATTTCATCATCAGGTAACTGTCAACCAATTTCAAGAAATCAATATGATTTCAGAGTGTCTTTAATCTAGATAGATTCTAATGGTATCAAGAATAGCAAATAATAGGGTTAGGGATGAATTTTGGAAACTTGGAATTGAATTTCGAATTTCCTTACATAAATTTATATTCCCTTTGGTGTGTCTCTAATTTAAGATACAAGTCAGTATATGTAAGCTTAGGGGTGTCCTTCAACTCCAAAAATTCTGTGATTCCATGGCTACATCAATCAATTCTTCAACCTGAATATTCTCAAAAATTAAGTTGATAATATCAATAGCAAACATTTATAAACTTTTTTAGAGTTATCTAATCATTAGCTACTTGCAGTGTTGTGATTACTCACATTTATATGATGCTTTAAGGCTTGCAAATCTTAGTTTTTTTCAATTTCATCTTCTCAGGAATCTTGCTATAATTATTCACATTTTACAGAGGAAGAAACTGAGACTAAGAAAGACTTGTCAGAATCACATAATGTCTAAGGACTGTAATGATTTGTTAAAATAATAAGTACAAGAATAACCCATAATGTTTCATAACTTTATAATTGTGATAGGCCAGTTAATGCTATAGACTGAGTATAACAATTTCAGAATATTGTTTACCATATTGTGAAGTTCTCAGTAATATAAGTCACTTATTCTATAAAGTTATTAGTTCTTATTGTTCCCCTCCCCCATTAGTACTACAGATGTTCTCCTAGTATTTTGTAGTAGAATATATGGTATACATGGAGCCAAATTAACAGAATTCAAGTCTTAGTTTTGTGTTTAATAGCTGTGTGATATTTGGTTGTGGTCTCTGATTTCCAGTTTCTTCATTTTTTGTAAAACAGAAACACATGCCTGATCTAATTTTCAGTTATTATGAAGATCAAAAACGAAAACAGTGTATGTAAAAATGCTTCATTAACTGCAAAATGTTATATAAACCTAAGCCATTATTGCTGATGCATCTTTAAGGATTCAGTGAAGAAATGGGTGCAGGGTATTACAGGCAGAAAAAAATGGCATAGAAAAGGGTTTGAAGTCAGAGAAATACATGATTGTAAAATAGTGAAACCTCAGTTTGTCTAGGGACATATCTGGCATTAGGATCAAATAAAGATGAAAAGTTGGGTTGAAGAAAGATTGACTTGCGTGTCTGATTAAGGAGTCTGAACTTTATAGTGAAGAAAATGGGATATCATTGAGCATCTTTTAGGGAGGGAATATTGTTATAAAAATTTGAAGTCAATCAAAATTAGAATTGAGTCAGAGGACTTGGATGCAAATTTAAATTTTCCTATATACTCCCTATGTGTTTTGGGGTTAACTGACCTTCTATGAGTTCAATTCTTTAATATATGCTGTGAGAGGATAACCTCTAAGGCTTTTTTTTTAATTCATAATCCAGTATTCCATAATTAATCTGAATATTATATGAAAAAGCAGTTAGTTTGTATGGGTTACATCTCTTGATTGGAAGATATTTGTAACTATTTTAGTTATTTTTGAATTTTCTTTGGTTTATTTTATCCATGCCAGACTCCTGAGATATGTTTGTTCTTATAATGTGTGTTAAAGAAAACAAAAATAAATCTCTTTATTTCTTTCCTAAGGAAAATTTAAAAGAAAAGAAATATAAACGGAAATTGGAGAGACAGAATTGTCTTTAGTCAAAATATGTTATTGACCATTCCTCAAGGAAACAAATATTTTTTAAAGATGTGAATGGAAAGTTCACCTGCCACTGTCTACTTGTATAACACAGGCGATCTTTGATCAGAGAATCTCTGACAGGTTCTTTTCCTGAATTGGAGTCTTTAATCTTTTAGCACATAAATAATGTCTTTAATTCAACAGAGAGATACTTTTAATGAAAAGATTCTGGGCAGGTTTTGATTTGCTATTTGCTATTACATTCAATCTATCTGTATGAAAGACTTGGTTGACAAGGAAAGTATATACACTATGTCTCTGGACCATGGTTCTAAAGCTCACTCAGCAAATTGATAGCACCAAAACAACCAAGGATAAATGCATTCATAAAAACAGTAAAATGATAAAAAGAAAGGAGACCAGGTAAAAATGGGAGTCAACTGAGACATGAATGAATGAGGAGAAAGGAAGGAAATAAACATTTATAAGGCAGTTGCTATATGCCATGGGCCCTATGTGTTTTGCAAATATCTCAATTATTCCTCACAACATTTCTGTGAATTGGGTCCTATAATTATACATTTACATTTTACAATCTTAAAATTTGGGGGAATTGAGACATGTAGAGTTTAAATGGTTTGCCCCACAAAGATAAAACTTTAGGTTGCATTTCAAAAGATAGTAAGAGAATATCATGATAGATCTGGAGAACAAGGGGAAGATCAGAAACAGATTAGCTTCAATTTTCCTTTCAGGAGTTTAGATTAACTAGATGGTGCACTAAATAGAGCTTGGGGTTAGGAATTTTCATCTTCCTGAGTTCAATTCTGCCCACAGACACTTTCTAGCTGCATGAAACTAACCTAGTCACTTCACCCTGTTTGCCTCAGTAAACATCTGTTAAAAATGAGCTGGACAAGAATATGGCAAACCCCTCCAGTAATCTTGCCAAGAAAACCCTAAGGCAATCACAAAGAGTAAGACATAACTGCAAAATGCCTGGACACACACATACAACTCATTCCTGTCAGGATTTTAGTCATTATCATATTTTCTCTCCTGAGGTATTCTTTATCTTCTCACTTCAATGGCCATTCAAAAGAATTAGTTCTGCTTCCTGACACTTATAATTATAGTGCTGGTTCCCAGTCAAATCTGTTCTCTCCCAATCATAAGCATCCAAACCCAGTGGCTTACTTAAATTACTCTGCCCCATAATGAAGTATGACCTCGGATCATCTTCAATAGAAGATTCTCTGAGTTGCTTCTTCTTTTAACCTTTCATTTCTGCCCAAACTTCCATCATTGTTAGTCACTTTGATAGCTGCATTTGTTGACTGCTCTGTATAGCCACATGGATTTCCTTTTTTATCCTACATTTCCAGAACCCTAAGACTCCTCTATTTTCTAACAGTTTCTCCATCATTATTCCTTTTTATCAGTCAGGATTTCGAGTTGCAAGTATGATATGACAGATCAAAATGAAACCTCTGATGGAGTCACTTCCCTCCTGTGCTTGTCTTTTGGATTATTATTTCTTTTCTGCACTTGTACTAGCTCAAACATTGACATTTCTCAACTACAAGGATATTGGAGAGGCAGGATGATGCTCTGGTTGGTACAGTGTACTAGGACACAAAACACCTGTAATCAATCTTCTCTTCTCTTCCCCATTCCCTAACTCACCATTTCCTAGCTATATGACTTTCATTCAGGAATTTATCTTCTATCAATCTTCTCTGATCTATTGTCACACAACTTCTTTGATATCTAGAAGTAATATAGTGTCTATCTAAATCTACTGAAGAAACTCTTATCAAATTACTTATCCTCCCTGGGCATGTTTCCTTATCAGTATAATATTAGACTAGATGATATTAGATGGAATTTCTCATTCTAGATTTATAATCCTATAAAATATTGCCATTCAGAGACAACTTTCAGCGTCTTAGGAAGTAGATTAGGACATGTCAGAAAGATAACTTAGCACTATGTCCTAAATAAAGAAAACAAAGAGATATCTGAAAGTATTTATCTTACAGAAATTAGTATATATTTAAAATACTTTTGTTTAACTCTGTAGCATACTTGTTCCTCTAACAGTAATTCAAGGAATTTTTTTTTATAATTCACTATTTTCATTTATTTCCTATTTAGAGTGAGTCAGAGGCCCAAATAGACCTGGATGTTGGACATCAAAGCAGGAAAATAATTTACATACCAGCATTTTGACTTTTTAGAGATTCATTTTCCTAATGTGTAAAATGGGAGTATGGATTACATGTTAATTTTTCTCAAGACAAAGAAATGACTGTGAAGAGGGAGAATAAGTGACAGCAATTGCATTTCACATAGAGCATTATTAGCATATTAAATTTAACAGAATATTTTACCCAAAAAAGTTAGAATCTAACTGCATCATACATTTTATAGAACCATCATGGAAAGTTGTTATTTGGAATTTGATTTTGGTAAATAGCTAATATGTTATATATTTCCGGCTTGCGTTTACATATTCCTATTTAAATATATATATAATCTGCTACGTAGCAATTTCCAGAAAATAGTACCATCTATTGTTGAAATCATCAGGATCAGAAAATAAGATGCCTTTTAGATGATCAGCTTACAGTTTGAAAGACAGTGATTGATGGTTTAATAGCATATGAAATTATTCTTTTGATTAGATCACCTATAAATCTTTTCTTTTTACAAAATTCTCTATTCTACTACTGAGTTATGAGATACTGAACTCACTGTATGAATTCACCTTGACTAATGTAATCAGTTAGAAGAATAAACTAGCTATTCCTTAAAGGTTATGATTAGTTTTGGCTCCTGTCAAAGAAAAAATTGAAGACAACACCTGACACTCAATAATACCAAGGGGGAAACGTCCTGTAAAGGAACCCTTTATACCATAGAAAAATAAGAGAGTTTTATTATTTGATCCAGTTTTGTTTTTGTTGGGCTGGTTTTTAATGTGACAAAATGGCATCATGTCACAGTTTTAAGGGATCTTTGTCAGGGTGTTTTTCTCTGTATGCACAGCTTCAGAATTACTAAAGTACTAATCATCTTATGATTTTAACAGAGATGCCAATGAACTCTATTGAATTCTGTAAACATTTCTCAGTTGGAATAATCAATTTATATTATTATTATTTCATATTATATTATTATTATTGTATATATCATATTATATATACATACATATATATATTATGCATTATATGGTGTATATATTATATAAGTCCTGCAAGAAAGAGAACCTATAGTCTATTAGGGAAACAGAAACTACATTTCTTCTCAATCTTTCTGGTCTTGTTCTTTTCATTAATGACAATGCTATATGCCATTTTCCATCTCTTAAAGACTAAAAATTACTGCTCCAATAGATTCTAGAATAAGCCCTGTTTCTACTGGCCCTTGAACTGTATTCTATCGTCCTAGGCTCCTTGGTCATACTTACGCCTGTTTTCCTACTGTATTTCTAACCTTACGGGTATTTAACACAACCCAGAAAATCTCAAATCTCATTTCTTTCAGTAGGCCTTCCACTACCATGTCCAATCCAGTGTCTATAACCTTCTCCCATTAAAATAATCTTCCATTAACTCAGAATATGACTTGTCTTACCTATTTATTTACATTTTTTTCTTTTCCACAAGACTGTAAGCTCCTTGAGGTCAGGAATTTTACAATTTCTTGTATTCCCAGCACAGTATCTAGTTTAGTCAGTTCTTAATAAATATTTGTAAATTTATTAATTATAAAGAATGACACTATTATTCTTAGCTGCAAAATATTCTTAATTCTGAATTTAATTTGATCCTTTTCTTCCTGTACAACCTTCCTCAAAAATCTACCCTTTTGCCAGACAAAACAATGCTTTATTCAGTGCATTTTTATATACATCCATTCCTTATAGTCCATTCCTAGAGAAGTAACTCGTCTCAAACCTATGCCTTATGTGACTACCTGCTCATTGTTATTATTGTTCAACTGTGTTTATCCAAAGACATAGAAGTAGTTTGCCATTTCTCTAGCTCATTTACAGATGAGGAGCTGAGACAAATAGGATTGAGTGGCTTGCCCAGGGTCACACATGTAGTGTTTGAGGCCAGATCTGAACTCAGATTTCCTGACTCTAGGCTTAGTCAGTACTCTATCCAACAAGCTACCTAGCTTCTTCCTGAAGCCTACAATAATTCCTTCATATTTTAAAGTTTTCTAATCTTAATTATGCACTTCCTAATCCTCTTGAATATCCTACTTTTCAGACCTTCCTTGGAAGCTATCAAAGATACACAAAACCTAATGTTTTGCTAAGTCAGATGATTATTGCCTGGTATTTGTTTATTTGATTGTTTGGTTTTCTACAAACACATTTATTCCATCTAGTTAAGAATGTAACTTAAGACATCCCAAGTTTGACTTTCCATCACAATTAGGAATATGTAATCACAAGTTGCTTCCTAGTCTTCATATTGGAAACCACAGAATCTTTCTTGGTTTTATTATCTCACAGAAGTAAAATTACCACTTACATGAAGATGACTCACAGACAGATATTCCTATTCAGATGTCTCTTCTCAATTCTAGTCTAGCATTATCAATTCCCTGAAGACATTTCCCACTGAATGTATTATCAGCCTCTCAAATTCACTATGTACTCATCATTGTCCTCCCTAGATCCTTCACTCCATTTTTTTTATTTGTTGAGACATTACCATACTTTTGTTGAACCTAGAAACCTTAGAATCATCTTCATTTCTTCCCTGTCCTTTAGCTACTTTATACAGTCAGTCACAAAGATTTGTCAAATTGACTCCTTAAGATATCTTATATTTAGCATCTTTTTCTCCACTCACATGGTCACCATGAAAGCTCAGGCCCACATTATCTCTCACATGCATTCTTACAAAAGCCTCTGAATTATATATCTTGTTTCCAAGTTCCTCCTGAACTCTTACCTCCAAACAGATTCTTGAGTATCATCCTAAAGCACAGATCACTTCCTTGCTGAAGCATCACATCAATATTCCTACATCTTAAATGACAAACTCATTTTTATGTTAAGCCTTTACAGATAATGGTTATCCTTTTCTGGTTTCTCCAAATATTACACACACAAACACACACACATAAACACACACACACACATACACACACACACACACACTACAATGCTGACTGAATCACAGTATAATATATTATCATAACTGAAAAGACCTTTATTAATCATTGATTTGCTCCTGGAAGGGGTTTAAAGATAATTGGTTCCCACTTCCTCCTTTCATACCTGATTCAACTGGGAATCAAAGAGATAAAGTTATTTGCCAAAATTAACACAGCTAAAATGAGACAGAGCCAGGGCAAAAACCCAGGAGGTATTGTACTCCAATGTGTTTTACTCAGTCCCCTTGATTAAGCTACCAGATGGTGTTCCATTATCCTGATCCTATTCACTGAGATAAATTGGCACTGGACATCTTAGAGTAATGCTGATGGTTTTGTATTTCCACTTCCCTATAAGAAAGGAATTCTCAATCTTATTTTATTTTATTGCCTTATAATTTTCAGAGAGTAACTAATTTTTTAACCTTCAACTCTATACATATTTAGATAGTGTCAACTTGTAACCTCAGGGATATGTGAGTTTTTCTAATCTGCATAAATCCTCAAGACCTCACATCAGAAAAAGTGAAATAAAATATAAGACCTGGATGCAGAGGAGAAGTGACCCTGAGAAAGACTATAAAGACCATGGAGTTTGGGAGAGAAGTATTGTAACAATGGCCTATTAAGTCCACTGGTCCATTTTTTACTTATGCATTTTGTTTGCAGATTGGAGTAGATAAATTCGGAGAAGGCAATGCCAGAGATACAACACATAGACATATATAATTTATACATGTAAACAAATACTAGATACATGCTTATTGGTTAACCAAGTATCAGTGGAGCACCTACTTTGTGTCAGGCACTATGTTAAGCTCTTAAGAGAATGGAAGAGAATATTTAGAGATTACGAATTCCTTGAAAAAAATGATTGTACTCTGCCTTTCTTTGTGACCCTTTTGTTCAGAATAGTCCCTGGAACATAATAGGTGCTTGATAAGTGCTTAAGATTTTTAATTTTAATCTTAAGATTAAAACTTCAGAGAGGCAAAGATTCTCATAAACAGAAATATTTAGTCCATCCTTGTCATTTTACAAATGAGGAAACAGAGAGCTTAAAGTTGGATGAATGCCTTGGGTTATAATATTAGCAGTAGATATATCTGTGTATTGTAAAGTACGATAAAGTTATAGTGATCATATCAGGATATTGTAGAAAGAATGAAAAATATAAAGAAAGGTTTAAATCCTTCATCACTTATTCCATGACTTTGTTCAAATTTGTTCTGTTCTCTCAGAAGTAATAGCTAGGAAAAGAACACTGGCATTGTCAAAAATAGCAATTGTTCAAATTGAAAATATTTTATAAATGTGAACTATTATGATGATAACTGTGGCCTAGGGTAATTTTCAAGTAAGGGAGTGGTGGGGGTGAGGTGAGGGAGGAGTTTTCATAGACTAAAGTACAAAGAAAAGTCTGTGTTTTCTTTAAACAGAGCATATATTATGATTTTCTTACCCTTTGCAACAGCATATATTATGGTTTTTGAATAACCCGATATAATTTCCACAATTTGAATGTGCAAAATATTATTCTAGTTTTTGGTTTATTTCTAAATCAGACCACTAAAATATAAATTCTAAAAATTTTAAAAATATAAATTTCTAACCTGCAACTATCCAGACTGATTTTTTTCTCAATTTTATATCCTTCATGGAACTTCTATGCCACATTTATAAGAATATGGTAATTGCCAAATATAACTATTTATAAAAACATTGCATATATCTGAATCCATGGGAGATACATGGCAGATAACTTTAAAAAGATCAGTATCTTTTTTCCATAGTTATTTACTTAAAACATCACTGGCCTTATATGCCTGAAAAATGGAGAAAAAATCCACAAAACTTTATAAAGTAGAAGTTGTAAATGTTTTCAGCAATGCATTTTTAGATGGCTAATACTTTAGCAAAATTTACTAGACTTGTTGTTACTGTTAGAAATTTCTAGATTGTTTTTATTTAGCCAACAATTTTTTTTAAAGTTTTTAGAAAATGTATAATATTAAAGTGTTTCTTCCAAAGATAATTGGATTCTAAAGTTATCCAAGCATTGCTTTTTGAAATGCAATACTGTTTAAAATGTAATCATAATTAGAAAAATTTCAAATAACAATATTGAAAAAGATTGGTAAATTTATGGTAAAACCTTATTAGTGGCTTTGGGATACAGGAGATGATAATCATATATAAAGGTATGAAGATACTCTCATTGTCCCAGGCATTAATGTATTATACATCTACACTTTGAGGAGATAGTTATGGAAGTATAATAAACATATTGTGCCTCTTGGCAGGTTAGGTGAACAAAGCAGATTTTAAGACAAAAAATTTTTATGCTGATACATGAGGAATATCACATGTTCTTAGCAGTTATCTTAAAAAAGCAAACTCAAAACTAGAGAATCTTTCTGTTTAAATCCCTTAAACTGGCAAAATTTCTATGAATATAATAATAAATGCTTATTGATTGATTAGTCTTAGCTTCAATTATTTCTCTAACCAATCTAGATTTAATTTTTTTTCATTAGAAAAGTAAATGGAAGAACTGACAAAATTGATTTGGAGACTCAATTTCAGCATGAGAAATAAATGGGAAACTTTGGTACCTCTTATTTTTAACACTCTGATAAACATGAAGAAGTTGAAGAAGTAGGACAACCATGATTATATTTATATCCCAAGAGCTGGCATAGAACATGCTGAAGTAGAAAATGTATAAGAAAGATTTGATAAAATAAACTGACATTAATCTTTACATTTGACAAAAAAGTTCAATAAGTAGGCATAAGACTATGTTGGAAAAAGCAATCTTTGATCAAGAACAACAAGAGACTAAGATTTTAGTCAGAGAGAGAGAGAGAGAGAGAGAGAGAGAGAGAGAGAGAGAGAGAGAGAGACTGTGAAGAGCTAGGTGACACAGCAGATGTCGAATGTTGGACCTGGGCTCAGAAAGAGTTAAAATATGATATCATACAGTGGCTGTGGGATTCTGAGAAGTCACTAACTCTACTTATCTCAGTTTCTTTATTTATAAAATGAAAAATAAATGACAAACCCCTCCAGTATCTTTGCCATGAGAAACCCAAATGGGGCACAAAGAGTCAGGCATGACTGAAAAATGACTGAACAATAATAATAATATACACTATGGCTGCTACTTCAAGAAAATAAGTAGTCTGGCTAAGTATCAAATGGTATAATAACAAAAAATAAATTAACTATATTTTGGCAGGAAATGACTATATGCTGTTTCTTTTCCCTGCCAGCATTAAATTAGTTGAATCAAAAAAAAGATATTTATTCCAACCTAACCCGTTTCAATGAAAGAACTTAAAAAAAATAAAATTGGGCAAAGGAAAAAATAAGGACATTGGCTCAGATATTTTAATTAATATAAAGAAGGGACCTCAAAAACAAGCTGAGAGAGTCCAGAAATCCTTTCAGCTAACAAATAAATGATCTCTTTGACAAGTAGAGTCATGGCAATAAGAGGACCTCAGTTTTGACTATAAGATCTTTTCAAAGCTTTACAAAAGTTAATGATGGATTGTCAATAGCTCCTGAAAAAAACAAACAAACCAAAAAACAGCCTACAATGAGTTACTAAATACTATTCATGGCTGAAAATTGCATAAGGGGAAGAGAATGGGATGCACTGGATTTGGCAAACTGTGTCATGTTTTTGACAATAACTATTTGCTTGATGCCAAAAAAGCTCTACATTCTCCAGAGTTGCTTTATGTCTGAGTATCATAGAAAACAGACTAACTACATCAAGCAAAGAATGAATGATGGGAAGTTGCCTAAGGCACATTAAAAGGGATAATTTATACTCAAGAAGTGGATTGATCTTCTTGTAACTTGAGGACATCAGGGAAACAGTTTTATACCTTTAAATTAGGAATGGTGTAGGAAGCAGAGGGAAACCTTCTGCATAGTGATTGGTTCCTCTACAGATTATTTATAATGAAACAGAGACAATAATCTTATAGGATGACTAAGAAAAAGAGGGCTTTAGATTGTATCAATGAGAATAGGAAGTATCCTTATCAATGAAATTATGGAGTCTTCTGTACAATAACTGTAACAAGTAGCTTAATTATTATCATCCCCATTTATATACAAACAGACAGCCTCAGAGAAATAAAATGATTTGTATAAACCTAGTAAGCAAACTCAGATCTTTAGACTTTAAGGGCAGTATATTGAATTTTACTAAATTACATTAAAATTCTGAATAAAAGAGAAACAAGAATTTCAGAGCACCAGTGACAAAAGTATGGATTTATATAGGGTTGATCAGATTATGCTCAACAACTTTTTCCTATCACCTTTGACAGCAAGGGATGAGAAAGAAATAAACTAGATATTGTTACTAAAAAGTTAACCAGTTTGAGATTAGTCAATTTAGAAAACATGACGTCCTCAAAAACATTAGTTTTTCCAATGAATTTTGAAAGTAGCATCTGTAGGAATGAAGAAAAGTAGCATGAAGGGAGAGAGGCTTTTAGTCAGAAGTAGAAATTTCTGGATTTGAGACCTTGCCAATGGAACAAGAATAACAAGGCCTTACCTCTAATTGTCCTTGCAGATTACTGCAAAAGTGAAGATCAGATTTATTGCAGAGTGTACTGTCAAGAGTCATCAATTTGCAAACTGGAATTGATGATAAAGCTACCTTTCCCCCCAAAAAAATAAACTCACCCCACTTTTTAAGTCCCCCATTTTTATTTTTATTTTTATTTTTATTTTTTGTAACCCATTTTTATTAAAAGGCATCAATGTTTTTTTTAAGTCATTCGGGTTAACAACATTGACATTATTTCTAATTATTCATATCCTTTACCTAACACATCCAATCACATGCAAAATCTTGCCACAACATCTGCTTCCACAATATCTCTTCCATACATCCCTTTTTCTCTACTCACATAGTCACAAACATAATTAAGGCCCATATCACTTGAACTATTGCAGTAGCATTCTAATTAAACTCCCTGAATCAAGTCATTGTCTGTTCAAATATACCCTCCATAAAACTATTGAAGGGATGTTCCTAGATTCAGCTAAATTACAGAGTTTTGGACTCCCAGTCAGGAAGACGTATCTTTGAATCCTGCTTAGATATGCACCAGATGTGTTACCCTGAACAAGCCATTTCATTTCTCTGTGCCATAATTTTTTCATCTGTAAAATGGAATAATATTAGCACCTACTAATATATGTAAAATGTATTAGAAACCCTAAAGTGATATGCAAATGATAGGTTTTATTTTAATGATTCAGATCTGACCATACCATTCCCCTACACAATAAACTCAAGTGACTCATTCTTCCTCCTTTTACCCAAGTATATAGTCTAAGTTCATCTGTTTAGATTTGTGGGACATTTAATCAATATATATTTCAATAATAATCATAATTATTTGCCAAAAATCATGATGAAAATAATTATAACATACATACACAGTTATTGTTGAGGATGATTTGATAGAGGAATTTGAGGACATGCTTAATAGGATCATTGATATCAAATCAATATACATGCTACTTAATCATTTCCAATGAAAGTTAGCAACAGTGATGATATATGAGAAAGTGTGGTTCAGAGAAAAAAATGAGAGAGACTAAACAGCTATAGATTATACAGAAATGTCATGCTTCTATATTATGAACACCGTATATACATATACATTTATGTACATATGGATATATGTGGGTGTATATGTATACACCCATATACATATATATATATATTCACATATATACACTTATGTATTAGAAATAACAAGTAGAAAACAGCATACAAAAGAATAAAACTGATTTCATATTAGCAAACAAGAAAAGGCTAATTGTGGATACAAAAGTTATATAAGCTGCTATAATCAGATCATTAACTTGCCAGAACTAATATCAGAATTTATACTACTAATAATAATGAGAGAATTGTGACAACCAAATGGACTCTAAATTGTAAAACTGACTCTGTTTAGAAATTTGTTTAATTTTCCTGTCAATTACACCTACTTGTTAATCCTGAGAACTGAGAAACATTCTGTTTCATACCCAGCAGGAAAGCCCACCTTCTCACTCCTCCTCATCCCAATTTTCAAACCTGCTCATCCCCCTCCCATCTCAGAAATTCCTAATCTTTCTTCCAATTGGAAATATTTCATCATGATTTGTATCTTATTTTCTTTTCATGCATACAAATCTGTCCCAATATTTAAAGTTCAATGACAAGCTGAAGAGGCTTGATTCTTATTTGTCATGCAGTTGGCATTCATCGTTTAATAAATGATATGCTCAGAAGTTGAAGCCTTTGTTTCCTCAGTGATTTCAGATTTTACCCATCATAGTTTTTGACAAAGCCATCTAGGTTGAGGCCAAGGCTCAGGCTACTAGTATGGTCATAGAAGACTGAGGTCCCTGAGGTTAGAGTGCCCATCTACATGCAAATCCCAATCTCAAATTCTTCAGAGGAAAGGTAAATCACCCAGTGTTGAAACAGGTGTTGCCATAACAGCCTTCTACCTGAAACAGTTACACACACACACACACACACACACACACACACACACATTTTTGAGGAAAGTGTTCCCTGGAAAGTCCCCTTGAAGGAATAAGTAAGCATCCATTTCATTTGGAGAAAAGTACGCTGCATGAGTAAGGGCCAAGAAAAGTTGCCCTAAAAACTGTCTACTTCACCTGACTTTGCTTACAATCTGCTTACAACAGGTGAGGATCCCATCCTGTAGCTGAAACACACATATACAACAAGTTTTGCAAAGATGATTCTACTCACAAGTGATACATAGAATGGATGCCTAAGAACAACAAAATTCCACTAAGTCTGAAAGATAAAGATCTCTTTTTACTGTATAACTCAGCAGATAACTTTACAGAAAATTACCATATCCACATAGCTGCCCTAAGTAAAACAAGAAATGAAGGCTACCTTACTGAAGTGGGAGATGGGTCTATTTTTCTGGTGTTGCCACTGTGAGAAGACTCTTAGTATAGATGGAATACATTTTACAATCAGATATAATATAGGTAGCTAGCTTGTATACCTACAAAAGAAAGGAATGACAAGCATATAACAATGTAATTGCCGCTTGCACTGTATGCAGTCATTATCAATGAGCATACTCTTTCTCTCACTTTATGATGAATAGAATTTATTCCATTTCCAATCTAATGCAATTAAAAATAAATTTTATGAAGACCTGAAGCCCCTCATAAACAATGTGCTGAAAGAGGATAAACTTATAATTTTGAGTAATTTTAGCACAGACTAAGCACAGACTACTGGACATGGCAGGAAGCCCTTGGGAAGAATACAGTGAGAAACAGCAACAGCAATGGACACTTATTACTGAAGGTTGATGCTTCTCATTGTCTCCTCAGCACCAATAGTCTTTTGTTTAAAAATAATGATGGATTTACCCTCACAGCACCATGGACTTTTATTATACTGAAAGGAGAAGAAAAAGATAATATGTGAGAGTGGAGAGGAGGCATGGGACTGATAATGACATGGAAGGAGAGGTGAGTCAGCAACAATAATATGGAGCAGAAAAGGAGTATGTAACTTTCAGAGACTTGTGTTCATCACAACATTTGCTCATCTAGTGCTAAACACTCTCAAACATCAGGACTGATTTGGTAAAAATGATGTGGAAATCCCATAACTACTAAATGAAAAATTAGGGCTCTAGAGGTTTTTCCAGCAGAGCAATTCATCTAATCTTAAGAAAGTCACATTTAATTCTACTAAAAGCGAAGCAAATGTGAAGATTTTTTTTTAATAATAGCTTTTTATTTTCAAAATGTATGTAAAGATATTTTGGAATGTTCATATTTGCAAAACTTTGTGTTCCAAATTATTTTCCCCCTAGCTTCTCTTTCGCCCCTGCCCTGGAAGGCAAATAATCCAATAAATGTTAAATATGTGTAATTCTTCATTGCACATTTCCACAGTTATATTGCACAAGAAAAAAACATATCTAAAAGGAAAAATGAGAAAGAATACAAAATGCAAGAAGCAATAACAAAAATCATGAAAATACTCTGTTGTGATCCACACTCAATCCACACAAGACTATAAAAATTGCCCTGAATCAATACACTGTTGAAAAGAGCTATGTACTTCAGAATTAATCGTTGCATAATCTTGTTGTTGTGTCCAATGTTTTCTTGGTTCTACTGGCTTCACTTAGCATCAGTTCATGTAAATCTCTCCAGGCCTTTTTGAAGTCAGCCTGCTTATCCTTTCCTAAGGAACAATAATAGTACATAACATTCATATACCATAACTTATTCAGTCATTCTCTAATTGATGGCATCCTTTCAGTTTCTAATTTCTTGCCACTATGAAAAGGGCTGCTACAAACATTTTTTGCAAATGTTGATCCATTAGAGACATTGCTGGATCAAAGGGTATGGACAGTTTGATACCCTTTGGGCATAGTTCCAAATTGTCTCCAAAATGATTGGATCAGTTGGATCACTCTACCAACAATGTATTAATGATCCAGTTGTCCCACATCCCCTCCAGTATTTGTCATTATCTTTTCCTGTCATCTTAGCAGAACTAAGAGCTGTGTAGTGGTACCTCAGAGTTGTCTTAATTTGCATTTCTCTGATCAATAGTGATTTAGAGCATTTTTTCATATGACTAGAAATGTTTTATTTTCTTCATCTTAAAATTGTCTGCTGATATCCTTTGACCATTTATCCCCTGGAGAATGGCATGCATTCTTACATATTTGAGTCAAATCTCTATACATTTTAGAAATGTGGCCTTTATCTGAACTCTTGAATGTAAAAATAAATAAATAAATAAAGTCCCAGTTTTCCACTTCCTTTCTCTTTCCTGTATTGGTTTTGTTTGTACAAAAACTTTTTTTTTTTTTATTTAATGTCAAAATGTTCATTTGCATTTTTTCATTGATTTCCTTGAAATCCTTTACTTTTTGTTCTTGTAGATGAATTTTGTTTTTATTTTTTCTAACTGTAATTTCTTGTCAGTTTGATTGGTATGGTAAAGAATAAGTAGATTGATTTAGGTAGATTTGTCATTTTTATTATATTAGAATGCCCCACCGATGAGCACTTGATATTCTTCACATTGTTTAGATCTGATTTTGATTATATGGAAAATGTTTTGTAATTGCATTCATATAATTCCTGACTTTGTCTTGGCAAAATAGACTCCCAGATATTTTACATTATCAACAATTATTTTAAGCATAATTTTACCTTCTGACTCGGGGTGCTGGACTTTGTTGGTAACATAGAAAAGCTAATGATTTATGTGTGGATTTGCAGGATTTGTATCCTGCAAATTTTCTAAAGTTGTGAATTGTTTCTAGAAGTTTTTAGTTGATTCTTTAAAATAAGTATCATCTGCAAAGAGTGATAATTTACTTTCTTCATTTACTCTAATTCCTTTAATCTCTTTTTTTTTCTTTTCTTATTGCTAATAGTAACATTTCTAATACAATATTGAAAAGTAATGGTGATCATGGGCAACCTTGTTTCACTCCTGATCTTATAGGGAATGCTTCTAGTTTATCAGCATTACTTATGATGTGCACTGATGGTTTTAAATAGATGTTACTGATAATTTTAAGTAAAATTCCATTTTGCCTTTGTTCTCTAGTGTTTTTGACAGAAATGGGTATTGGATTTTGTCAAATGCTCTTTTTTGTATCTATTGAACTAATCATATGATTCCTGTTAGATTATGATATAGTCAATTTTGCTAGTAGTTTTCCTAATATTGAATCAGTCCTTCATACTTGGCATAAATCCTACTTAATTGTGGGGTATTATCCTGAGAATAATTTGCTGTCATCTCTTTGTTAATATTTTATTTAAAGTTTTTGCATCAATATCCATTTTTGCATAACATTGGAATTGGTTGTTCTTCAAATATTTGGTAGAATTAACATGTAAATTCATCTGGTCCTGGAAATTTTTTTAAGGTGTTGATTAATAGGTTGTTCTATTTCTTTTTTTTTTCTTACTTTTCATACTAACATTTTGATTTTCTTCTTTCCTTTTTCTAATCAAATTACCAAAGATTTATGTATTTTGTTGGGTTTTTTCATAAAATCAATTTTTAGTTCTGTTTATTAGTGCAATAGTTTTCTTATATTCAGTTTTATTTTCAGAATTTGAAATTTGTTATTTAATTGGTGGGTTTTAATTTGTTTTTTTCCTAGCTATTTTAGTTGCATGTTCATTGATCTCTATTTTATTGATTTAAGTATCTAGAGATATGAAAATTCCCCTAAGAATTGCTTTGATTGCAACCTATAAATTTTGGTATGTTGTCTCATTATTGCCATTCTCTTGGGTGAAATTGTACATTGTGTCTATGATTTCTTGTTTCACTCACTCATTCTTTAGGATTATATGTTTTAGCTTCCAATTGATTTTTGGTCCATTTTTCTCTGGCACTTTGTTACATGTAATTTTTTGTATCATGATCCAAAAAAGATACATTTACAATTTCTGCCTTTCTGCATTTGATTTTGAGATTGTTATGTCCTGATATATTTTTGTGTAGACTCCAAATACCATAGAGAAAAAATTATATTCCTTTTTGTCCTCATTCAATTTTCTCCAAAGGTCTTCATACCTAACTTTTCTAAAAAGCCATTTACCTACTTAAGTCCTCTCTTATTTCTTTTGTTGTTCATTTTATCTAGTTCTGATAGATTGAGATTGAGTTTCCTCCACTAGTACAGTTTTGCAATTCATTTCTTCTTTCAGCTTTCTTAGCTTTTCTTCTAAAAATTTGTTATATCACTTGGTGTGTATGTGTGTATATGTATATACATATTTAATATTGATATTACTTCACATCATCCATACCCTTTAGCAAAACAGAACTTTCTTATCTCTTTTAATTAGATCTATTTTTGTTTTAATTGATCTGAAATCAGCATCACTCTCCCTGCTTTTTTTTTTTTACTTCATTGGTAGTATAATATATTTTATTCCATCCTTTTTTTTCTTTACTCTGTATGTATCATTCTATTTTAAATGTGTTTCTTTTAAACAACATATTGTTGGATTCTGGCTTTTAACCCAGTCTGCTATCCATTTCCATTTTATGGGAAAGTTCATCCCATTCACATTTACAGTTAAAATTAATAAATCTGCATTTTCCACCATTTTATTTTCCCCATTATACTTTTCTCTTTCCTTTCCCCATTTCCTTTCTCCATATTATTTTGCTTATGATAACATCACTCAATCTAGCCTCTTTTTTACAGCCCGTTTCCCATTTCTAATCCCTTTCCTCTTCTTCTATTCTTCCTCCTATTAGTTCCCCCCTAACCTTTTCTCTTACCCCTCCTACTTATTTCCTTATAGAAGGAGACAAGTTTTTCTATCAAACTAAATATGCCTAATATTTCCTCTTTGAACCAAATCAGTGAAATAAAGTTTCACACAATCTTCATTCTCCACCCTTCTTTCATTCAATTGTAATAGGTCTTTTTTCCTCTTCATTAGCTGTAATTTATTACATTTTACCCTTCCTTTCCTCTTCTTCCAGTTCAATCCCTTTTCCACCCTTAGGTTTATTTATTTATTTTTTTGGATCACCACAGTATTGTCAAATTATACTTACACCTAACAAAAATACAATTCTCACCAGTTAAACATATAATTTTCCCATATAGGGAAAATTTTTTTAACCTTTTAAAACATAGTTTTCCCCTTTTACATTTTTATGCTTCACTTGAGTTCTGCATTTGCAGATCAAATTTTCTGTTTAGTTCTGGTCTTTTCATTAAAAAATAATTTTCATTGAATATCCATCTTTTTTTCCCCAGATGATAATGCTTAATTTAACTTTTAGTCAATTCTTGGCTGCATTTTAAGCTCCTTTCCCCTCCATAATCTCATATTGCAAGCTTAGGCTCTTTGACACTTTAACATGGCAGCTATTAGGTGCTAGGTAATTTGATTATGGCTTCTAGATATTTGAATTCTTTGTTTCTTGCTGTTCACAGTATTTTCTCATTTATCTGATAATTCTGAAATTTATCTAACATATTCTTTGGAGTTTTCATGTTGGGGACTCTTTCAATTGCTGATTGGTGGATTGTTTTAATGACTATTCTACTATCGGATTTTAGGACATCAGGGTAGTTTTCCTTAATGATTTCTTGAAAGATGTTCTCTAGGCACTTTTTTTACATTGCGTTTTCAGGTAGTCCAATAATTCTTAAATTGACTCTCCTGGACCTGTTGTCCTGATCATTTGTTTTTCCTATATGGTATTTTACATTTTCTTCTATCTTTTTTCTCATTTTTTTTTGGTTTTGTTTGACTGATTCTTGAAGTCTCATTGAGTCACAAATTTCCATTTCTTCAAATCTAATTTTTATTCAATTATTTTCTTCAGTTAGCTTTTTTAACCTCATTTTGAATTTGTTCCATTGAACTTTGAAATGAGTTGTTTTGTTTATTTAGTTTTTTTTTCTATTTTTGTACTTCTATATTTTAGGAAGTTGCTCTCAGTTTCCATTTCACCAATTCTGTTTTTCAAAGTGTTGTTGCTTTTTTTCCATTTCTTCAAATTATTTTAAGTAATTGTTTTCTTTTTCTTTTTCTTTTTTTTTCCATTTAGCCAAATCTGTTTTTAAGGGGTGAATTTCCTTAGTTTCTCTGTTTCCTTTTTCAAAGCTCTTGATTCCTTCCCCCATTTTTCTTCTAATTCTCTTTTAAGATTCTCTTTTAAAATTCTTCCAAGAGAGCCTTTTGAGTTGGAGACCAAATCATATCACTCTTCTGTGTTTCATTTTGCCTTTATTGTGTTCAGGGATTTAGGTCTGTAGTTCCCTGTCTCCATAATAGCTCTTTTTACTTTTTGGTCATTTTTAAATGTTGAAGTCTACTCTTAGGGCAAAGGGGAGATTGTCCTAGGCTTCTACTACAGGCCACAGATGCTTCACCCTGCCCTAGGCCAAGTGGTGTTGGATTCCTTCTTGTGCAGTGTGGGGATGGCCAAGTTCTTCTTGTTATGCTGGGGTTTGTAGGCTCAGTATGTGCTTTTTATATTTGCCAGGGAAGTTTCATGGCTAGTCTTCTCATCCACTGGCTTCTGAGCCAGGGCAGAGTAACCAATACTGCTGTGATTTGGCTAAATATCTCCCAGTATATTCCCCCCCACCATGGAGGCCTCTCTGCCTTGGGCTTCCTTGAGCTGCACCTACATTGGGCCACCTGTCCCCCTCCTGATTAAGATAGAACTTTCCTGATATTCTTCCAAAATATATTCTGATATAAATGTGTTATACTCTAAATATTTGTGGGTTCTGTAACTCCAAAATCCTTTCAGAGGTTTGATTTGGTGTTGATTCTAAGGGAAACCAGGAAGAGCTCAAAGATATGTCTACTCTCAGCCATATTAGCTCTAATTCTCACATGTAAAGATTAAAAAAGATGCAAGAACCTTGCCAGAGTAAGGAGGCAGATAAGATTCAGTTTTGCAGCAAAACCAAATATCCCTATTGCTTCTATAATTCCCTGAACACAGTTTATAATCCAAGTGCCTTCTGGTGCATTTTACCTAGTCAGTGCAGATGCAGCCACAATGATCAGTGATAAGAACAGGATGCTGAACAGAGAGACTGTGCACTTACATAGTGTTCTCAACAGACCATTATCAACCAATGCTAAAGTCAGTGACCCTCAGTTTTAGCTTGAAGGAAGCAAGCATACAGTTTCATGATGGCCTGATTGGACAGATTGTAGATGAAGAACAATTCTCTCACATTTTCCCAATCTTCAATATACTGAAGCAGGATGTTGTGATTGCTTCTGCTGAGCATAACTTCCAACTGAAGAAAAGGTATTGAATGGCATTAGTCTTCTCTCATGTGGAAAAGCTCTTGATGCTGATTCTATCCCAGTAGAGACCTATAAGATAAGGCTTCCACTACTTATAAAAAACAAATTGGAATCTTCCATCTTACATAGCAAAATAAGATTAAAGTTGCCTCCACTATTTTTTCTTTTATGTTGTATTTTTATTTATTTTATTAAAGTTTTCCTAATTATATTTTATTAATTATTTTAATAGAAATCACTTTATGAATAATGTTTGGAGAGGAAAAAAACAGAAAAAAAGAAGAATACATAGCATATATTGATTTATATTCAATCTCCATAGGTTTGTTTTGTTTGTTTGTTTGTTTGTTTGTTTTTCTGGACACAGAAGGCATTTTCTATCCAAAGTCTATTGGGATTGCTTTTTGGATCACTGAGCCACTGAAAAGGACCTCAGTTGATAATTGCACATTCTTGCTGTTATTGTGTACAAAGAAATCTTGGATTTACTTTTTGTTTCACTAAGCACTGGTTCATGTAAATCTTTCCAGGCCATTCTAAAATCAGCCTGCTCATTAATTTTATGGAACAATAATATCCCATTACTTTCATTGACCACAGCTTATTCAGTCATTGCTCAATTGATGGACATCTACTCATTTTCCAATTCTTTGTTACCTCAAAAAGAGTTTCTACAAACATTTTTGCATATGTGCACATTTCCCCTTCTTTGTGATTTCTTTGGGATATAGATCCAAAAGTGGTACTTCTGGTCAAAAGGTATATACAGTTTTATGGCCCTTTGGGCTTATTTCCAGATTGCTCTCCAGAATAGTTGGATCATTTCACAACCCCACCAATAATGCATTATTAGTGTCCTGGTTTTCCCACATCCTCTCTAACATTTATAATTATCTTTTCCCGTCATCTTAGCTAATCTCAGAGCTTTGAGGTGTACTTTAGAGATGTTTTAACTTGCATTCTCTAATCAATAATGATGTAGAGACTTTTTTCTTATGACTATAGGTTATTTTATTTTATTCATCTAAAATTATCTGTTCATATTCTTTGACCATTTATCAACTAGGGAATTACTACTATTCTTATAAATTTGAAACAGTTTTTTATATATTTTAGAAATGAGGGGGTGGAGACAAGATGGCAGAGAAGATATACGTGAATTTGTAAGCTCCCTTCTTCCCTCTATACCAACTTGTTAATTCAGCCTCAAAAATAACGCTGGACTGATAAAAACCACAAGGATTAGAAGCCCAACTTACCAGCTGAAGAGATTCTGGAATTTCAACAGAAAAGGTCGGTTCTGAGGAGAGGAAAAAAAGATCAGCACAGACAGGGTTAGGTGCTAGCACACTGTGCCAAATGGGCTGGGGAGAACTCTGGGATCAGAGAAGCCACTGAGATAGGGGAATCTGGCACAGGCTGATAGCTATACTCTGCTTATAAAACACCAGATCAGAGGAGAAATCAAGCCACTTTAAAGTATAAAGCCAGATCCTAGATCCACCCCAATCCGGAAGTGACCAAACACTAATCTTGGCACAGCTGTGCAGCCGCCTTCTGCTGCTCAGGGCTTCTCCTTGTGGTAGTTAAGAAGCTGAAAAGTGGGGGACACAGCTCGGGGCAGCCTCTAATCACATAGTGTGGGGCTCAGCCTGAGGCAGTGGAATTCTAGAAGTAGCAAAACTCCAACAGCAGCGGAACTCTCAGAGCAACAGAACCTCTACAGCAGGGATTATGGTTTCCGGGCAGACACTTCCAGTTTGAGCACAGGGGCTATTTACATCAGTTGCTAATATCCATGGCCCAATGGTAGACTTTGACTGGGGTTTGTGATGCTTTCACTCTTCAGCCTTACACCTCAGGGCAGTCTAGGCCACACAGCGGGGTCGTTCACTGGGCACTACTTGCAGTGCAGCAGTGCTAAACACCTCTGAGACATTTCTGGGGAGGAGGGAGGGGAACTCTCTCCCAGAGCTCTCTCTTAGCCCAGCCACAGGATTGCTGCATCCATCCTATTTGGGGGGAAGCTGATAAATAAATTTCTTACCCAAGGGCAGAACCCCCGCCCCTGCAGAGTGTTAACAATGAGTAAGAAGCTGAAGAGAACGATGGACAACTTCTATACAGAGAAAAAAAGGGTATCCAACAACAAGGAGGCTAACAGCAAACAGTCTCCAGATAACACCCTAAAGGGGAATGATACCTGCCCCCTATCACATAACTCTCTCCTAGAAGAGACTATTAAAAAGTTAAGAGAATTTGAAGAAAAATGGGGAAAGGAAAGAGAAGCTATGATAGAGAATAACAACGTCCTGAAATTTGAGTCAGAAAAAATAAAGATTTCACAGGAGGTGCAGGGAAACAATATTATTGAATTAGAAAAGGTTAAAAAATCACAGGAAAATAGGATTTTGAATTGGAAAAGATAAAAAATTCCCAAGAAAGTAGGATTTGTGATTTGAAAAAAGAAAATAACTCACTAAAAAAAATTTGTGAAATGGAAAAATTCAACAGAGCAAAATAATTCATTTCAAAACTCAATTGGACATATACAAAAAGAACTAAACAATGTGAATGAAGAAAATAACTCATTTAAAATGAGGACTGAACAAATAGTAATGAATGATTCATTGAGAAACCAAGAATCAGTCAAACAAACAAACAAAAAAATGAAATGCTGGAGAATAATGTCAAATATTTACTGGGAAAATCTATAAATCTGGAAAATAGATCTAGGAGAGATAATCTGAGGATCATTGGACTTCCTGAAAATTATGATGAAAAAAAGAGCCTAGATCTATTTTACAGGAAATCATCAAAGAGAACTGTCCAGAGATAATAGAAACAGAAGGGAAAATAGGCAGTAAAAGAATTCATCAAACATCTTCTGAAAAAGACCCTAAAAAAGGACTCCATGGAACATAGTGGCTAAGCTACAGAACTGCCAAACTAAGAAAAATATATAGCAAGCAGCTAGGAAAAAACAAGTCAAATATCAAGGTGCCACAATAAGGGTCATTCAAGATCTGGCTGCCTCCACATAAAAGGATCTAAGGGCCTGGAACCTGATATTCTGAAAGGCAAAAGAACAAGGATTGCAATGAAGAATAAACTACCCAGCTAAGTTTAGCATTTTCTTCCATGGAAGAAGATGGACATTTAATGAAACAGAGGAATTCCATTTGTTTCTAAGAAAAAAACAACACTTAAACAAAAAATTTGGTCTACATCCACAAGACTGAAGAGAACCAGAAAAAGATAAAAAAGAACTCTTGAGAACTGTATCTCTGTTGTGGATATACAGAAGGTCCACATGGATAATTTGATTTTACTGATATAACATAAAAAAGGGAAGTAGTAAAGGGAAGGGGATAGTATCAGAAAAATGGAAAGGAGAGACAAAAAGAGAGAAACTACATCCCAGGAAAAGGCATAAAAAATCTACCACATCTGAGGGAATATAGAGAGGGGGAGAAACATTGTGTAAATCTTACTTTCATCAGAGTAGGCTCAAAGAGTAAATAAATGACATATTTGTTTTTCAGAGAATTCTCTCTCACCTCATTATAAGTGGGTAGAGAAAAAGGGAAAAGGAAAAGGGGAATAAGGGAAGGATACAAGAAAGAGGGGAGGAATACTAAAAAAGGAGGGCTGTGCTTCACAAGTGGGTTCCATAAATTAAATACTGGGGAAGGGGTTCAGGGGGAACAAGGGTAAAATAAGCATAATCAGGGGATAATATGATGTCAGGAATAGAGAATTAGTAATTTTAGCTGTAAATGTGAATGGGATGAACACTCCCATCAAATGGAGACGGATAGCAGACTGGATCAAAAGACAAATCATATGTTGTTTACAGGAAACACACTTAAAGCAAGGAGATACATACAGAGTAAAAGTAAAAGGTTGGAGCAGAATCTTTTATGCTTCAGGTAAAGCCAAAAAAGCAGGAGTAGTCATCCTTATCTCAGATCAAGCAAAAGCAGAAACTGATCTAATTAAAAGAGATAAGGAAGGAAACTATATCCTACTAAAAGATAGCATAGACAATGAAGCCATATCAATACTAAACATATATGCACCAAGTGGTATAGAATCTAACTTTCTAAAGGAAAAGTTAAGAGAGTTGCAAGAAGAAATAGACAGTAAAACTATTATAGTGGGAGATCTCAACCTTGCACTTTCAGATTTAGACAAATCAAACCACAAAACAAATAAGAAAGAAATTAAAAAAGTAAATAGAACATGAGAAAAAGTATGTATGATAGACCTTTGGAGAAAACTTAATGGTGATAGAAAGGAATATACTTTCTTCTCAGCAGTTCATGGAACCTATACAAAAATTGACCATATATTGGGACATAAAGCTCTCAAAATTAAATGCAGGAAGACAGAAATAGTAAATGCCTTCTTCTCAGAGCACAATGCAATAAAAACTACATTCAATAAGAAGTTAGAGATAAAGAGACCAAAAAGTAATTGGAAACTAAATAATCTCATCTTAAAGAATGACTGGGTGAAACAGCAAATTATAGAAACAATTAATAATTTCACCAAAGATAATGAGAACAATGAGACATTATAGCAAAATTTGTGGGATGTAGCTAAATCAGTAAGAAGGGGAAATTTTATATCTTTAGAGGCTTATTTGAATAAAATAGAGAAAGAGAAGATTAATGAATTGGGCCTGCAACTTAAAAAGCTAAAAAAAAGACCAAATTAAAAACCCCCAACCAAAAATTAAACTTGAAATTCTAAAATTAAAAGGAGTTATCAATAATATTGAAAGTAAAAAAAAAACTATTGAATTAACAAATAAAACCAAGAGTTGGTTTTATGAAAAAGTCAATAAAATAGATAAACTTTTGGTAAATTTGATAAAAAAAAAAGATAGAGGAAAATCAAATTTTTAGTCTTACAAATGAAAAGGGGGATTTTTCCACCAATGAAGAGGAAATTAGAGAAATAATATGGAATTACTTTGCCCAACTTTATGCCAATAAATTTGATAACCTAAGTGCAATGGATGACTACCTCCAAAAATATAGCCTTCCTAGATTAACAGAGGAGGAGATAAATTGCTTAAATTGTCCCATTTCAGAAAAAGAAATAGAACAAGTATTAAGCAACTCCTCAGGAAAAAATCCCCAGGACCAGATGGATTTACATGTAAATTCTACCAAACATTTAAAGAACAATTAGCCCCAATGTTATATAAACTATTTGAAAAAATAAAGGATGAAGGAGTCCTACCAAACTCCTATTATGACACAGATATGGTACTGATACCGAAACCAGGTAGGTTGAAAACTGAGAAAGAAAACTACAGACCTATGTCTTTAATGAATATTGATGCTAAAATCTTAAATAAAATATTAGCAAAAAGTCTTCAGAAAATCATCCTCAGAATAATACAATGTGATCAAGTAGGATTTATACCAGGAATGCAGGGCTGGTTTATTATTAGGAAAACTATTAGTATAATTGACCATATTAATAATCAAATTAATAAAAAACATATAATCATCTCAATAGATGAAGAAAAAACATTTGATAAAATACAATATCCATTCCTACTAAAAATGCTTGAGAGTATAGGAATAAATGGACTATTCCTTAAAATAGTCAGGAGCCTATATTTAAGACTGTCAGTAAGCATAATATGTAATGGAGATAAACTGGAACCTTTACCTGTAAGATAAGGAGTAAAACAAGGTTTCCCACTATCACCATTACAAGTCAATATTGTACTAGAAACACTAGCCTCAGCAATAAGAGATGAGAAAGAGATTAAAGGAATAAGAGTAGGTAATGGGGAAATCAAACTGTCACTCTTTGCAGATGATATGATGGTATACTTAGAGAACCCCAGAGATTCTAATAAAAAGTTATTAGAAATAATTCACAACTTTACCAAAGTTGCTAGATACAAAATAAATCCACATAAATCCTCAGCATGTTTATATATCACCAACAAAATGCAACAGCAAGAGATACAAAGAGAAATTCCATTCAAAACAAATGTCGAGAGTATAAAATATTTGGGAATCTATCTACCAAAGAAAAGTCAGGAATTATATGAGCAAAATTATAAAACACTTGCCACAAAAATAAAGTCAGATTTAAATTGGACAGACATTCAGTGCTCATGGATAGGCCAAGCAAATATAATAAAGATGACAATACTCCCCAAACTAATCAATATATTTAGTGCTATACCAATCAGACTCCCAAGAAACTATTTTAATGACATGGAAAAATTACAACAAAATTCATATGGAAGAATAAAAGGTTGAGAATTTCAAGGGAATTAATGAAAAAAAAAAGTCAGATGAAGGTGGTTTAGCTGTACCTGATCTAAAGCTATATTATAAAGCAGCAGTCACCAAAACCATTTGGTATTGGCTAAGAAATAGACCACTCAATCAGTGGAACAAATTAGATACAAAGGACAAAAAAGGGTACAACTATAGCAATCTAGTGTTTGACAAACCCAAAGATATCAACATTTGGGATAAGAATTCATTATTTGAAAAAAAAAAAACTGTTTGGAAAACTGGAAATTAGTATGTTAGATAGTAGATATGGATCTACACTTAACACCAAGATAAGATCAAAATGGGTCCATGATTTAGGAATAAAGAATGAGATCATAAATAGATTAGAGGATCAGAGGATAGTCTACCTCTCAGACCTATGGAGGAGGAAGGAATTTGTGGCCAAAGGAGAAGTAGAGATCATTATCGATCACAAAATAAAAGATTTTTATTACATCAAATTAAAAAGCTTTTGTACAAACCAAAGGAGAACTAGAGATCATTATTGATCACAAAATAAAAGATTTTTATTACATCAAATTAAAAAGCTTTTGTACAAACCAAAGGAGAACTAGAGATCATTATTGATCACAAAATAAAAGATTTTGATTACATCAAATTAAAAAGCTTTTGTACAAACAATACTAATGCAAACAAGATTAGAAGGGAAGTAACAAATTAGGAAAATATTTTTACAGTTAAAGGCTTTGATAAAGGCCTCATTTCCAAAATATATAGAGAACTGACCCTAATTTATAAGAAATCAAACCATTCTCCAATTGATAAATGGTCAAAGGATACGAACAGACAATTCTCAGATAATGAAATTTAAACTATGTCCACTCATATGAAAGAGTGTTCCAAATCACATTGATTAGATAAATTCAAATTAAGACAACTCTGAGATACCATTACACACCTGTCAGATTGGCTAAGATGACAGGAACAAATTATGATGAATGTTGGAGGGGATGTGGGAAAACTGGGACACTAATACATTGTTGGTGGAGTTGTGAAAGAATCCAGCCATTCTGGAGAGCAATTTGGAACTATGCTCAAAAAGTTATCAAACTGCATACCCTTTGATTCAGCACTGCTGCTATTGGGCTTATATCCCAAAGAAATACTAAAGAGGGAAAGGGACCTGTATGTGCCAAAATGTTTGTGGCATCTCTTTTTGTAGTGGCTAGAAGTTGGAAGATGAATGGATGTCCATCAATTGGAGAATGGTTTCATAAATTATGGTATATGAATGTTATGGAATAATATTGCTCTGTAAGTAATGACCAGCAGGACGAATACAGAGATTTGGAGAGACTTACATGAACTGATTCTGAGTGAAAAGAGCAGAACCAGAAGATCATTACATTCTTCAATAACAATACTGTATGAAGATATATTCTGATGGAAGTGGATATCTTCATCATAAAGAAGATCCAACTCACTTCTAGTTGATCAATGATGGACAGAAACAGCTACACCCAGAGAAGGAACACTGGGAAGTGAATGTAAACTAGTAGCACTACTGTCTTTCTACCCAGGTTACTTATACCTTCGGAAACCAATTCTTAACATGCAACAAGAAAATTGGATTTACACACATATATTGTATCTAGGTTATACTGTAACACTTTTAATATGTATGGTATTGCCTGTTATTTAGGGAAGGGAGTAGAGGAAGGGAGGGGAAAATTTGGAAAAATGAATACAAGGGATAATGTTATAAAAAATTTACTCATGCATATGTACTGTCAAAAATTATAATTATAAAATTAATTTTAAAAAAGAAATGAGACCTTTATCAAAATATTTTGCTGTAAAATTTTTCCAACTTTCTACTTTCTTTTTAATCTTGTTTTTTGTGTTTTTTTTGTGCAAAAGCTTTTTAATTTAATGTTATCAAAGTTGTCTATTATGCCTTTCATGATATTCTCTATTTTTTCTTTGGTCAGAAATTCCTCCCTTCTCCAAAGATATGATAGGTATATTGTCCCCTATTCTCTTAATTTATTTATGGTATCATACTTTATGTCCAAATAATGTTCTCATTTTGCTGCTATTCTAATATGAAGTATGAGGTGTAGGTTTGGCATATTATTTTCCAGTTTTCTCAGAAATTTTTATCAAATTATCCACAAGCTGGAGATTGGTGGTTTATCAAAAACTAGATTACTTCAGGCTTTGATCATTTTGTTATTTGTCACTCTTCACTTTTATAAAGGAAAAAGGAAACAGTTTGTCTTGTGAAGATGAGAGGGGAAATATCTAGTCATTGCTTGTAAGATTCAAGTCAGAGTCCTCCATAACAGACTGATATTTTAACTGGAAAATAGTTACTTCCTTGAGAGTCAGTGTTATGTTAAAAAGGGCTAAAGTGTTAACTATCTGATAATTTCAAGAGAAATGCCAGGAGTAGAACAGAGATATTTACACAATATTTATCCACCTGATCAAGGCCTTTGTTATTGTCAGTCAAGAGGGCTTAAGCAAGATCATGGAAACATTTAGTTGCCCAAAGAAGAAAACAGTTTTTTGTTTCTTTGTTTGTTTTTGTTTTTGTTTGTCTTTTTTGTTTGTTTTTTGTTTTGTTTTTTTGTTTTTGTTTTTGTTTTTTTGTGCCAGTTGGATAGGTTCTGGATGAAGGACAATTCTTTCACTTTTTTCCTATTACCAAAAAAGACAAAGTTGTGTGTTTGCTCCCATGCTTTTTTACATGAAGTTTTTTTGAGATGATATCAGAAGTCTTCATGGAGCAATGAAATGGAATAAAGCTGCCACATTGATGGTAAATTATTTAATTTGAAAAGGATACAAAACAAAACTAAAGTGGAGGGAATTTTTTCCACAGATTACTGTGCACTTAAAGCAGTTCCTAAGGTTTTCATTAAAGTGTAGATAGAATACGCTAATTTTAACAGGATTGTACCCCCCAAAACAGAAATTCTCCACTAGTTGGTATTGCATCATTCATACATAAAATCATCTATTACAGCAAATGGAGAAATATTGAATGCTGTGAAGAACACAGTATACTTTCCAGAGATGCCCACATAAGATGAAGAAGTTGATTTACACATTACCAGAGTTAGCTCAGTATTTGAGGAGCTCTAAAAGAATATGTGGGAAAGAAGAAGTATTGGGCTGCATAGCAAACTGAAGTGTGGAGAGCCATTGTGCTGTATTCATTGTTGTGTCATGGTTAGTGCACCTGTAGTGGAATTGAACCACTTTCATTTTAATTACTTAAGAACATTGTGAAAACTATTTGACCTAATAAATTACTGACACTCTGAGTTCCTCTCTGAAAGGTGACCTATCAGGTATTCAAACTCTACTGCAGAGAATGCAGCTCTGATGGGCTGGCTACATAAGCCAAATGTCAAACACCTATTTACTCAATTGACTATCTTATGGAGAATCCATACAAGCCAAGCACTCACAAGCAAGCTAGAAGACCATTTCAAGTTTAGTATTGATTGTGAGATATGAGGGATGCCAGCACAAAACCGCTTAGTGTGGGGTGCCCACATTAGAGAAGGTACAGTGCTTAAGGAAGAGAGAAGAATCACAGTAGTACAGAAGCAATATAAGATGTGTATATCTAGATTTATCTACATTCTATTTGTACCCAATGTATGGCAGAATCTTCTGAGTTCATATTTTTTTTTGATCAGCCATAATCAAACACTGTTCCTTGATCCCAACATCATGATGTCATTGGTCCTATTCATGTACAAGATGAAAAACAATTTGATAAAACTAAACATAGGAATTATATAGAGAACAAAAGTAAATTGATGGTCCCAAGAGGCTGCAATATATAGTCAAAAAAATTCTGAAGAATTACAAGAATAAAAGAATTATAAAATAGAGAAGATTAAGATATATTCCTCAAGTTACAGATTACAGCTAGATACCTATCTAATGTATTCCACAGGATCGACTTCTGCAAGTTTTTGGAAGGATATGAAGAAGAGTCATACAGAGAACTGCATGGGTCAGAATCTGCTTTAATAAAGAGAACAATAAATCATTGAAATTATAGATTCCTTCAAGTATACGCTGAGGGTCATAAAAACAAACAAACAAACAAAGAGAAGTGTAACCAAAAATGTCCGAAGAAGCAATGATTCATTTTTTTTAGATGATAGCAATCTAATTACAGAAAAATAGGGAATGTTTGAACAAATTGTGGTAGTGATGAAATATAAATATGATTGCTATATATTTAGCATATACAGAAATCTGGAAAACTTAAAATAATGTAAATGATAAAAATCAGAATAGAAACAATATAGATTAATCATGACTGTATTAGTGAAGAGAATGGAATTAAAGGGATAAATAATACTAATGGAGAATTCAAAGGAGTAAATGAAAAAAGTCATGATATTTTATGGCTTGAATTTTATGTATTTAAATGCAAATAATTTCAAAGCAAAATTAATCTATTGTATTGACATTCTGTTTTATACTCTAGAGAGTCTCCATGGGTAGTGAGGGCTATCCTTCTGATGAATATGTAACATGGGGATGTCATTGTGTGACCCCAAGTGAAGCAGAATAGGTATTTCTAGCTGCTTTTCTCTCTACCCCTTCTCCAAGGGAAATTTTAATTCCCTTCAAGAAGAGAAGTAGGAAGTTAGAGCCAGATGCTGTCACTTTGCTCTCCTTAAAGAGCAAATAAAAAGCTCGAATTATATTTAGCTATTTCCTTAAATATTGTTAATCTAGAGGTTCAGTCTAACTTCTAATTGCTGTTTCTCATTATTTGGGGAAGGAGGACCTCAAGCCTTTTATAGAAGTCTTGACTCCTTTTTCACCAGATACCAAATTCAAAATAAACCCAAGAATAAGAAAAACAAAAAAAAAAAAAACACTTTGTTTAGCCAAATCATAGCAAAACAAAAATCAAATAATGGATTCATAATAGAATATATGCCAGAAAATATAGAGGTACAGGAGGTGTCCCAGTGACAGTGAGACAGTTCAATTGAGAAAGTCCCAGATCACACCCAAAGTGAAACTCCCTAAATTTTCTAATGTACCAAAATGGGGACAGAAACATAGTGAAGACTGACAGAACTTATGTCTTCCCATGGTCTTTTCCTTCTTCAATCGGAAGCAGAGTTAGGTACTTCCATTTTTCTTCTCAAAGCTGGAAGCTAACAGTGTCTTTAAACTTGAAGAGTCCTGAAGAATTCCAAAAAACATTGGAGTTTCCCCTAATGTAGCCAACTCCAGTCCATAATTCATACATGGCAGAGCATTTATCTCCACTGATAAGGAAAATCCCCATACCTCTAGGTTTTGGAACTGAGGTTAAAATGAAAATAAAAACTTCTAAGATTTCCCTTTTCATCTAGTTAGTATTCACATATTTGCCATAAAGAGTGCTACTTTTTTCTCTAATGATATTAGATCAGAGACAAATGCCCTAGGTTTTTTGGAATTATTTTCTTTAGGAAATATATTCAGGGATGGAAGACTTGAAGCATCTCTCTCAAAGACTGATCTTTCTATTCATCTTTTCTAACACATCTCTAGAAGCCTTTTTTGGAACATCCACAGAAAAATAAGTGTACAAGACTTTCTTTTTAGTTTAGATATTTATTTTTTAACCCTTCTCAGTTATTTTAAACATTACATTTGACCTGTCAGGTTACTTTTGTCAAAATAATGAATACAAACTAACAAGCATAAGCAAGAAGATATAGGAACAAAATCAATAAAGAAGGAGAGGGTAAAAGGAGAGTGCTAATTGGTCAATGGAATATGCCATGGAGGTAGCCCAGAGCACAGAAGGTATCAAAAGCCACTGAAATGTGTAAGGGAAAAACTAAAGGGATAAATGATTTGTACAAAGTCTAATGATTGCGTACTTATGACTTTCTTCCCTAGTTTTAGTCTGTTGCTCATAATTACTCATAGTACCAATTTCTGTGAATTCAGATTTCTGCATGTATTCTTTGTGAAGTTTTTACTTCTTTTACACTTACTTCTTTTCAGTAATGGCCAACAGAAGACACCTAATGCAGATTCCAAAAGAACTGAATAAGACAAGGAGGTTAGAGGTTGGGTTGTCATGGTGTTTAAAATTCAAATATGACAGAATTGCCTTGAGAACAGAATTCTACAACTGAGAAATATATTTCATTGCTTTATGCTAACCTTATACTTTTCATCTATGAAGCTCAGGGCACTTTTGAAACTTTAAAATTAAACATTTGGATTAATTCTCCCAATTCTCTAAGGTTATTGTATAGAAAGTTAAGAAAGTATTTTGAATCTAAAAGGGGAAAAAGAAGGAAAGAATTAATAGATTCTACAGATAATCTTTCCCTCTTGATATTAAATTTGATTTTCCATCAATAATATTTCTTTGCTACTGAGATTTTGAAGCTTAGCTTTGGGCAGGATCCTAGTATTAACATTGATATAAAGCTGAAAGGGACTTAAGAAAGGGACTTTGTTCTTATTGTCTCATTTTACAGATGAGGTAATTGAGGCCAGAGAAGTTAAATGATTAGTTCAAAATCACCTTGGTAAATCACACAATAGCAGAGGTAATTCAGGTTCTCTACCTGAAATTCTTTTCATTAAATCATGTTTAAAAGCATCAAAAATGGTCAACAACTGCCAGTAATTATTTAAAAAAAGATTTATTTGAGTATTTGATGAGAATGCAAGCTTGTACTTCAAAAATTAAATTAGATCCCCACCTTGGTCTTCCTTTGATGTCTTTTTCTGGCTCAATTTCATATTCTCTTACTTGATTCATCTTAGTCCTAGACAACTAGAGACACTACAGTTATAAGAATCATTTAATAAACTTTTTTAAGTATGCACTGGCTTTCAAACATGTGTCATGAAAAAAACAATGTCTTTAAAAAGTAATAAATTGTGAAGTAGCGAATATTCAATTGATTAGCATAAATAAAGCAGAACCCTACTTGTCTATATCCTGAAGACTTTGATCATGAAATACATACCCACTTGATCTAGAGGCCATTCAGTAGAACACCAATTCAGAAGATCAGATTAACACTTAAAAAAAGGACAATCCTCTCTGATACTGGAAGAGATCCCTGATAGTTTTTTAAAGGAATTTATAATACAGCTCTGCAATCTCAAATCACCTATATAAAAGTCATTTATATATTATCTAATAGTAAGAGTAGAGTAGAGGGGAACGTAAAAGGTATGGAGATTTTGTTCATAGAAAAGAAACAGTATATTTAGCTTATTAGAGCATAAATCTTTCTATTAATTGCTCAGCTAATGAAATAGAATTTATTAATAAGCTTACTGTGAGCCTAATTCAAAGACAAAAAATGAAAATACTCCTCTATTATGAAGAATACATTTTTATCAGGAGAAAAAGAGAGAGACAGAGACAGAGAGACAAACACACAGAGAGAGTAAAATAGTGTATGTTTGTGAGTATATTAGTGTGAGTGCATGTGTGTATATGCATATTTGTGTGTGTAGATCAAATTTATACAAACAAATTGATGGAAGATGGTACTAGTAATCAAACGATCCATGGAAGGTCTTATGGAGGATATGGCACCTGAGTTGATTTTTGAAAGAAACGGGTCATTTTAAGAGATGAAAGTAAGCAATACAAAAAGAGTACAAGGCAAGACAACTTTTTCAAAAGGATAGAGATGGAACATAGTATGATAAATATGTGGTATGAAAATAAGTCCAATTTTGTTGAATAAAGAGATACAGCCTAATTTGTGATCCCTTTGGCAGTTGAATGAAGGAGAGATGTAATTAAAACTCTTTGAAGAAAGGAGACACCTATTAGAATGACATGTATTGGTCTACCTGCAATCTGGGAGAGGGGGTGGGAGGAAGGAGGGGAAAAATTGGAATAAAAGGTTTTGCAATTGTCAATACTAAAAAATCACCCATGCTTATATCTTGTAAATAAAAAGCTATAATAAAAAAGTTATGCACAGTTTTCAGATGAAATAACCAAATCAATTATGTGTCTTTGTGCATGTGTGTATTCTAGCTCACTATTGATTGTAGAAGTACAAATTAAAACAATTATGAGGTACTGCCTCATACCTATGAAATTGGCTAATAAGCCAGAAAAGGGAAAAGTCAAATATTGGAAAGAATGTGGGGGGAAATAAGAACTTAATGCATGTTGTTGGAGTTGTGAACTGATTCAAACATTCTTTAAAGTAATTTGGAACTATGCCCAAAAAACTAAAACCATGCATACTCCAAAAGAGGAATATCACTACTAACTCTGATCCCAAAAAAATTTAACCAAAGGAAAAGGACCTATATGTACAAAATATTTAGAGCAGCTCTTTTCTCAAAGCAAAGAGTTGTATAATGAAGAGATGCCCATAAATTGGGGAATGACTAAACAAATCATGATATATGATTATGATGAAAAATCATTGTGCTATAAGAAATGATGAAAAGTTTTCTCTTACACAAATCTGGAGAGACTTGCATGAGATTATGAAAAGTAAAATTAACAAAGTACAAATTAAAAGTCATATTATGAGGTAATCAGCTGTAAAGGACTTGGCTATTCTCAGCAGTGCTATCAACCAAGAGGAATCTAAAGGACTTAAGATGAAAAATGTTGCCCATCTCCAGAGAAGTAACTTATTGTGTCTATCCACAGATTTAAGCATACTTTTTTAAACTCATTTTTCTTGAGCTTTGGGATTTTTTGGTGGATATGGCTATCCGTTTTCTTTCACATCATGACTTTTATGGAACTGTTTTGCTTGACTTCATATGTTCATTTTCAGTACTAGAAAGGAATGATTTGGGGTATCTTCTCATATCTCTACTTTATCTACTTCTTATATCTCTACTTTCAAAACATGTTCATGATTTGAAATTTTGCAAAATTAACTTTGGATATTATTTGTTGTTCTTTCCACTTATATTGTTGCATTGCATGTATATGTTGATTTCATGGCTATGTTTATTGCAGTCATCATAACTTTACAGAGATCTTTTCATGTTTCTCTATATTCATATTTGTCATATCTTAAAACTTGATAATATCCAATTACTTTAATATATCAAAATAGGTTTAGTTATTTCCAAGTCAATGGACATCTACTTTATTTAAAATTCTTTATTACCAAATAAATGTTGTTAACATATTTTGTTATATTTGATGAGTTTTATTATTCAGGGCTTTCTTATGTTATAAGACTAGTAGATGAATCTCTGAATCTCTAGGCCAAAGATATTGGTATTTCATTGTTGTAAAATTCCAAATTGCTTTCCAAATTGGTTTTACTGATTCATAGATGCACCACCAATACACTAATTAGTGGGCCTGTTCCTCTATCATCTCTCCAACATTGAATATTGCCATCTTGGATCATTTTTGTCAACTTGCAGGGTGACATAAATGTAAGTTTTTATTTGATTTGTGTATATATATAAACTAGCAATATGGGATATTCTTACAAGTGGTTATTAGTAGTTTCCAATTCTTTGTGAGAGCTGTTAGTTTACATCTTTTGACCACTTATCCATTAGAGAATGGTTTTTGGCTATATATCTTGATCTAAATATATTGTGTTATTTGAGTTTTTACATATTAAAGACAAAATATCATAAAATTCTAATACAATATTTTAATGTTTTCCCTTTTATCTTACATATATTTTCTTTGCACATAATCTTTTGGGGTTTATGAAAATAATGCTATAAATTTTATATTTTATAATTTCTTTTATACTTTGATAAAGAATATATCTCCTACATATAGATATGAATTATAGGCTGTGTTTGGCTTCATTTTTATAGTATGAGTTTTAATACTAAGATTAAACGTAAATTTAGGTTGTATTATGGACAAAATTTTGATAGGCTGCTTTTCAGTTTTCCAGAATTTTTTTTACCATGTAGAAAACTCTTTCCTAAATAATTTATGTTACCAGTTTATCAAGCACTGAGTTGTAAGTTTCATTGTTTCTGATTCTCCATTACTTGCTATGTACTAGTACTTCCCTTTCTATTTTTACCCATTATAAGATAGTATTGATGACTGCTTCTTGATAACATTGTTTGAAATATAAAAGGGCTATTGTCTTTTATTCCATATCTCTTTTCATTACTTATCTTGATATTCTAGATATTTTCCACAGGTGATCATGCTTTCATTTTATTGAGTTCCATAAAGTTGATCAGCACATAATCTTCCTACTACTATGTATAATTTTTTTTTTCTGGTTTGCTCACATTACTCAGTAGCAGTGCATGTAATTCTTTCCAGACTTTTCTGAAATCAGCTGCACATCATTTCTTATAAAACAATAGTATTCCATTATACTCAAATATCACAACTTATTTAGCCAATTTCTCAATTCCACTCAATTTCCAATTCTTTGACACAACAAAAAGAGCTGCTACAACATTTTTGCATATATCCTTTTCCCTCTTTTATTATATATTTGGGATACAGACATTATAATGGCATTGCTGGATCAAAGGGTATTGACAGTTTTATAGCCTTTTGGGCATAGTTCCAAATTTCTCTCTAGAACAGCTTATTAAACTAATCCTTTTTTTAATTGCATTGATTTTCTTAACCTTTTGTTCTTCTAGATGAGTTTTGTAATTTTTGCTAGCTAGTATTTTTTGTGATTTCATTGAATGGCACTGAATAAGTGAATTAGTTTAGGTATAATTATAATTTTTCTATTTGGCTTACCATTAACAATTGATATTTTTCCAGTTTTATAGATCTGACTTTTTTTGTATGAAAAAAAGTGTTTCATACTTTTATTTATAGTTTGTGGATTTGTCTTAGCATATAGACTCTGAAATGTTTTATAATGTTTACTGTTAATTTAAATGGAATTTCCTTTTCTGTCTCTTGCTACTGAATTTTGGTCATAATTTACAGAAATGCTGATGTTGTATGTGGTTTTAATTTCATATCCTGAAACTTTGCTAAAGTCAACTTTTTTAACAACTTTTTTTTTTTGATTCTCTAAGTTTCTCCAAGGATAACATCATATCACCTTCAAAGAATGACAGTTTTGTTTTCTCATTTCCTATTTTAATTACACTTATTTTTATATTTTATTTATGTAATTTACCATTATAATAAGATAATAAATAACAATGATGATGATAACGTACATCCTTCCTTCAGCTTTGATCTTATTATGAAGGCTTGGCTTATCTTCATTACAGATAATGTCTATTGATGTTTTAGGTACATACTACTTGGCATTTTACAGAAAGCTCCATTTATTTCTATGCTTTCTAATGCTTTAAAAGGAATGGGTGTTATATTTTGTCAAAAGCTTGTTCTGCATTTATTGAGACAATCATATGATTTTCTGTTCATTTTTCTTTTTTATTTTATTTTTTTTTCTTTTTCTGAGGCTGGGGTTAAGTGACTTGCCCAGGGTCACACAGCTAGGAAGTGTTAAGTGTCTGAAACCAGATTTGAACTCTGGTCCTCCTGAATTCAGGGCTGGTGCTCTATCCACTGCGCCACCTAGCTGCCCCCATTTTTCTTATTGTTTTCTTATTAATGTTATCAGTTTCACTGATAATTTTCTTAATATTGAACCAGCTCTGCATTTCAGATATATATTCCATCTGGTCATAGTATATTGTCCTTTTAATATATTGTTTGTATTTTATTTAAAATTCTTTGTCATATCTTCAACAAAGAGAAGATCCAACTCAGTTCCAATTGATCAATGATAGACAGAATCAGCTACACCCAAGAGAAGGGACATTGGGAAATGAATGTGGACTATTTACATTTTTTGTTTTTCTTCCCAGGTTATTTTTATCTTCTGAATCCAATTTTTCTTGTGCAACAAGAAAACTGAACATAATTGCATACATATATTGTATCTAAGATATACTTTAACATGTTTAACATGCCTGCCATCTAGGGGAGGGGGTGGAGAGAGGGAAGGAAAAAGTTGGAACAGAAGTGAATGCAAGGGACAATGTTGTAAAAATTACCCATGGATAAGTTCTGTCAATAAAAATATATAATTTTTAAAAAGAATAATTTTAGTTCCATGCTGTCACAACATTCTATGATGCTTTTGAATGGAAATAAAGCTGATATCCCTAATAAAAATATAATAAAATAAAATTCTTCATGATTATTGCTTAGGGAAATTGACATATAGTTTTCTTTCCCTATTTTCTTCTCTTCTTGGTTTAGGTACCAGCACCATATTTGCATCATAAATGGAATTTAATAAGTCTCTTTCTTTGCCCATTTTTGAATTCTTTATTTTCAAATGATGGTACAATATCATCTCATTTAGCTTTGAGGTTTAACAACCTCAACCTTGAAAGAAAATAGATGAACATGTTCTGAGACATGCTCTAATTCCACTTTGAAGAGTTTTAATTGTTAGGAATATTTGCCTTATGCTGAGCCATAATATACCTCTGAAACTTTCACCCATATCTTATGGGAACAGGTAGAATCTTGATCTACCTGATAGATCAAGATTTTATAAATATTTTGATTTGATGATATCCAGTGTTTGAAAAAACAAATATAAAGTTGGTGTTACTTATATATACATAAGTGCATACTTATATATGCAAAAAAATCTATATATTTATTTGTATATACCTATGTCTTTTAGTGTGGCAGAATGCATAAGGTACTGCCTCAGGGAAAAGGAAATAAGAGTTAATACCTATCTCTGACACATATTAATTGTGTACCCTTGGACAAGCTATTTAACCTCTCAGTCCCTTGGAAAAATATCTGAGATGATCAATTGCAGAATATTTTGCTGAACTGCAATGATGAATGGAGTTTTCATGTAGGGAGCTTTGTGTACTGATTAAAACATAAGTTTGGCCTTCATATTTCTTCCTAAAAGATAGACACTATAGGTACACATATACCTGTCTCTCTTTCTCTGTCTCTCTATCTCTGTTTGTTTGTCTCTCTCTCTCTCTGTATAAACACACACATATATACGCATATTTATATTTGTATGAAAGTATAATGATCAGGGCTGAGTATTGTACTTTGCTTTAACCTTGTTTGTTAAAATAATGGTCATTATTAAACATTTTAATTGCTAAAGGTTTATTTCATGAGCCTGATTCAGTGTGTGACATACAGAAATGGGAAAATGACCCCTGTGATGTCTTAATCAAGGGAAGAGATTTTCCTCAATTAATCTTAGGAGTAAAAGATGAAACCCAAGTATTGGACATAAGCTTACTGCTAATCTTTCATTGTTGCCATAGCTAGAGGTAAGTTTTCAGTTATAACATGTGCAGATATTGCTATATTTTCTAGAGATATTAAACAAATATAAAGTCTCTTTACTGGAAATAATGGAACCTTGATTTTGGGGGGGAAAAGAAAGGACAGAAGGAAGGAAGGAAGGAAGGAAGGAAGGAAGGAAGGAAGGAAGGAAGGAAGGAAGGACGGAAAGAAGGAAGGAAGGAAGGAAGGAAGGAACGAGGGAAGGAAGGAAGGGAGGAACGAGGGAAGGAGGGGGAGTAGTGAAGAGAGGATGGGAGGGAGTAGGGAAGAGAGGATGGGAGGGAGTAGGGAAGGGAGGAAGGAAGGGAATGAGGGTGGGAAGGAAGGGAAAAGGGAAGGAAGAAAAGGAAAAAGAGCAGAAAGGTGAAAGTGAGAGAGAAAAAAAGGAAAGGGAAGATGGGAAAGGGAAAGGGCAGGACTGCATGTACCTTTTGAGGCTAGAGTTTATGGAACCTCAGGAATCAGTGTTGCTATGTCCACGAAGTAATGCATTAATGTCTCAAAAAATAGAAAAGACGAAAGATGAATTCTATTTCTAAGAAGTGTTTTAATACCTTTAGAGACCATTATTGATTTTTAGGTACATGCATTACATACAGGAAAGGAAAGTAGCTGTAGCTGAAGCAATACATCAAGATTTAATCATATCTTCTTGTCAGGCAGCACATTCTGATATTAAAATGTCATATTTTTACTGGACTTTATATATAATACATCATTTTGAGTTTATTATTCTTACTAACCAACAGGAAGATTCTGACCCAATACATTGATTATTGCCTCTGTTGAAGTTCTGGCATGGTTAAGCTATGTCTACACACCCTAAGCAAGGGAATGCTTTCATGAATTCATGCAAAGAATGTGGCCATTTTGGATAACTCGGGCTATAAGGCTTTCATAAGCCTTACATTTTCACAAGTATAATAGTATATTACATGTATAGAACATGAGATTACTTATGGAGCCCTTTTCTTAGAAATCTCATTTTGAAATCACAAGTTACAATCAATATTGGCCCCCATCATATATATGATAAAATTGAGGCTCAGAAGTCACTAATTCACTAATACAGAAAAGAGACAAAATCACCATGTGTTGCAACAATAATATTTTTTCATTTCCACTATATCATTCTACTGATATAACCCTATTATTTTGCTCTATATGCATTGCTAAAAAGCAAGAAAATCAGATCTACAATTCACAACCAATGATTCAAGCCAGATGCAACTATACATTTATCTCTATGTTTCTTACTACTGAATTGACTACACCAAATTGAATAATGTAAGGATTAGTAGACAACAAACTTTTTTTCTATTCTTCTATACAGTTCTGTATAACTATTTTGGAGTGTATTCTAAAAGTTTTCTTATTTTTTATGACAATAAATTTCATGGAAATAAAGTGTTATCATATTTTCAGCAATCTAATTGCCACCTTTTCTTTGGGAGATCAATAATATTAATAACCATAAGATTTCTGATTTCAGTACAATTCATTTGAAATTTCTTACCAATTTATATGATACTATACTGTTCTAAGAGTGCCCAGGAAGAATTCATTTTCTGTAAGGGCAAAACCTTTCCAATCCTCTGTGATTTTAGAAAGAATCTATATGGTTTTCAAGTAATTCAATATCTATCTTGGCCTATTATTATTTTATTGCCTGAAATTAAGTAAAAAAATATCAGAACTGGCAAGTAACATAAGCCCTTACATTCAATTCTTGTACATAATTCCATGACTATGGCTTGAAATCTAATGCCCTAAGAGTTGATATATTCTAATCAAGGTTGATATGAATCCAAAATTCAGTGATTCTCTTGTATTAACTGTGTTTATTCCACTTTTTTTTGTCCAGATGAGACCAAAAGTCACTATTAATAATAGCCACAATCTATATTCATTTAAGTTCTACATCATGGCTATATTATAACTTTACATACATATGATTTATTGGGGCACAGAAGTAGAATATAAGGATATACAGATAGTTCTGGGATAATGAAGGTTCAACGGTGGTAAAGGTAGACCACAAAACAGTCCTTCAATATATGTCTTAAAAAAGAAATGTTTTTATATTTGTCCTTTTTCTCATGTGCTGTTTCTGTGTCAGAGTTTAGTTTTAGTTTTGATTTTTTAAATTAAAGCAGAAGATTTGAGATTTATGGCTTTCTAATAGAAAAATGATATCTATCTTCACTTCATTTTAGATAAATAACTTGTGTCCCAAATTCTATTTAAATTCTATATCATGACATACCAGAAAATATCTATCAGTCTCTAAGCCAACAACATTGCAGCATTTCCCTCAAGAAGTAAACATAGAGATAGGAGGATGGTGCAATTTTTATATAAAAATGGCATTGTTGGCTCATGACTGCTAGGTATGATCAGTTTTTTCTTTTTTTTTTCCCAGTAATAGTCTAGACATCATGTATGGCAAAAATATCTCCAGCCTGCTCCTTCTATGACTATTAGTGGGAATTTGCAAGATGTTTGGATGAGATTAATATTTCTTTCTATGGGTGAAGCAATTTTGTTCCCTAAATAAATTTTAGAAAACCACAGTAGAGTAGAGCCTATTACATCAGTCTCAGGAGAACATGTACAGACTAATATGTTATCACTAAGGATTTAAAATTTATATATTTTCTAAATCTGGCTATATTTGGAAGGATACAAATTGCCCACAAGTTTTGTATCACGTATAATTTATATATTTCTGGTGACCAGTGCAGATGAATATTTTACAATGAAATGGAAAATTACATTATGTATATAATAAATATATTGAAAAGTATGATGAATATGACAAGAAAATTACATATAGTGTGTGTATGTATATGTATAAAAATACCATATGTGTTCCTGTGACTCTGAAATGTCCCCACCCCTCAACCCTATTTTTCTTCATAAGATCATTATCTCCATAATATCACCAACCACAATTATATACTTTTTCGTCATCTTCTGTGTCTAAAACAGACTCTTTTTGTTTTCACCTTGTGACTTTTAAAAAGAAATTTGGCCAATTCTATTGCACTCCTTCATTGAAGATCTAAATGAAATTCTTTCTAAGTTTTTTTTTAATTTTCTTATCTTCAAAATTAATATTTTGCTACAACTATGTGTCCTAATAGTTATTAAAACATTTAACTTAAGTCATCTGTTGCTCAATCATTTATCAAACTACTGATTATTTTGTTACTGTTACTATTATTTTAAACTCCTAAGATCTTTATTCTTATCTATTATCTTAATCAACCTTCATCCCTGCTGATTTCTTTATTTTAATTATGACAGTATGCACTGAAGGTGCAATGAGGCATGGTGAATAGAATGTTGGGTTTGGAGTCAAGAAAAATTAAGGTCCAATTCCTCTGGTTCTCAGAAAACTTCCTGGGACTCATCTACTAAGATGAATTGGAGAGGGGAGGAAGAGCTAGGTGTGTAGTGGATAGAGCACCAACCTTGGAATCTGGAGGCTCAAATGTGGCCTTGGACACTTGATACTTATTAGCAACTGTTTGACATTGAGAAAGCTACTTAGTCCACATTGTCTTTTGATATAGATATATGTATGTATATATATATACATATATATGTGTATATATATATGTATATATATATTCATACACATATATAATATATGACATACACACATAGATATATACATATACAATATATTATATATACACACATATACACCGATATGTATATTCATGCATATGGTTATATACATACAAACTTATACAATAATACATATATAGACACATACACATGCATATAGGCAGTTTCATGTATGTATATACATATAAAATAATGCACATACATTCACATATGTGTATGGTGTGTGTATATATATAAATATATAAATATATATATGCGTGTGTTGATGGAGGAATCACTATACCCAAAGCACAATATAGAATTAATTCTTATCAGTTTGTGCCTGGTTAGTATCCCTTAAATTTCAACAACACCAATTCATCATCTAGTCAGTTAATAATAGATAGCTATTAAGTCCCAGGCTCTGTGCTAAGTGCTAAAGACACATAGAAAGGCAAAATAAGATCTGACATTCGAGGAGCTTACAATCTAATGGGGAGAAAACATGCAAATAACTATGTACAAAAAAGGGTTCATCCACTTTAGACTGGAGATAATCAGTCTAAGTAAAACATTAGGATAATGGGGTAAGAATGATTTCTTGTAGAGAGTGAGATTTTTATCTTGGACTTGAAGGATGCTAAGGAAGCTAAGAGATGGAAATGCAGAGAAGAGAATTCTAGGTATATGGGTCAATAATTGAAAATTCCCATCTAGAGATGGAGTGTCTTAAATAAAACAATATTCAGTGATTTGTAATATGTGGGCTGGGTAGCAGAAAAGTGTAAAAAGAAACAGAAAAAAGATGGGTACAAAATAGGTTATAGAGGGATTTGGTTTCCAGAAGATTTTATACTTGATCAGGTAATAGCGAGCCACTTAAGTTTAATGAATAGGAGTTACATGGTGAGACTTTCGCTGTAGAAAGATCATTTCCTTAATATGGCAGTTGAAAGATGGACTGGAGTGGGTAGAGACTCATGACAAAGAAAACAACCAGAAACCTTTTTCACTAGTTTAGGGATGAAGCAAGGAGGGCCTACACCAGGGTCAGAGGAGAAAAGGCTTATCAAAAATGTTATGAAGGTAAAATAAATAAAGAAAGAGAGTGAGAATTATGAGTTGAGGATGACACAGGCTGACAGCATAAGTGATCAGGAGGATAGTAGTATCTTAACAGTAATTTCTATTTATTTGTCATAATGATTTATCTAAATATAAATCTGAACATGTCAACCCCTATCAGTAAAATGTTAGTGAATTATCTTGCATTTATCTCCATATACATTATTTACATATCATCCCACTTTTGAAAGTGTGAGCTCCTTGAAAATATTCACCACGTGTTTCCCTAGTGCCTAACTTGGTATTTGGTAGTAAGGATATTTTGTTTTCTTTTATTTTCTGATGACTAACTGATAAAATATCACTAATACTACCCTACTAGCAGACAGGATGGCAAGAATGATAGGAGATATCTTGTTAGCATATGACTTTGATTTCTTCTGCTGTGTCTCATTCTTTTGTAAGAAATTCATTGAATAGAGTTTGATGAATGTGAATAATTATTATGTTGATATGCATATATAAAATTATATTATTAAAATGTTTATGGATTGATGCTGTTGCTATATTTTTAAAGAAAATATTGCAATAAAACTACCAATGTTTCTTTATTATGATGCGTTCATTATAGGAATTAAAATTATTTATACAAAGTCTCTTCATGAGAATAAACACATTTATTTGTTACATGCAATTTTCAAAATTTTCAGTTTTTAATCTCTTTTACTTGTACATAGATGTAGTCTTTTTCCTATTTCTAGTTGCTGATGATCAATTGGTTTTAAATTGACTTCCATAATAGACACTCTTTTGTTCTTCAATTACAAGCAATAACCATCTAATTGTTAGGTCTTTTTTGTTTGTTTTTAATTTATCTGGTTAATGGGCAGACAAGTGGCTCCTGAGGACTGGAACTCTCTTGTGAGAGAAAGCTTAGTCATCCGCCTCTGTTGTCTCTTCTAATGAACACAGTAGAAAGAAGAGTTTTTATTATTTTTTTTTTAAGAAAAATCAAATTGACACAGCATATCATTCACATGCATAATTATTTAATTTTATACTTACCAAAATTACTAATGTGGGAAATTAACCCAGGTGGAAGTCAGAAACAACAGGAACCCTCTCTTTTATAATCACATATTTTATTCACTTAATGTACCAGGAGTTTATTTCTTAGTCTCAATAGAGGGAGACAAGACCTGATGGCTTCCCCCTTCCAAATTATATTTTATCTACTGAGTTTGTACAACTTAGGAACCAGAAGGTCGAATATATATTATAAGCAATTCAATTGATTACTAATTTTGTCTTTATCAGTCTTTTGAGAAGACATATAAACTGTTGTCAGCCCCATTAGATTTCATCAAATTGTTCCTGCTTAGGAGTAGAGAGAATATGTGGACAGAAGAAAGAGTAAAACAAGGTGCAAAAAATGGAAAGGTTTATGCTACTACAAAAATATTACATCAAATGAAAATACACTGAATCAGGAACCCTTATAATAATATTGTGAAGAATGATTTATAAATTTAACATGTAAAAAAAGAGGATAATGGAAGAAGAGAAGAAATTACCTAACCATAGTCCAGTCTCTACAATATATATTCTTACTTCATCATTCAATTGAAACTAATCTTTTCATTGCTACCAATGATCTTCTAATTGTAAAATCTAATGGTCTGGGATCAATCCATTTATTTTCTTATCAGTTTGCTCTATTCCACACTGTTGACCACCCTTTTCTCCTGGATATTTTTCTCTTTTTCTTTACACTCCTCTGTCTTTATGAGTAATCCTTAATCTCCTTTCCTGCATCATCACTGATGTGATTTCCATACCTTCAAATTTACCTCAAAGACAATCTCCTAGAATTTTAATTCTCTTTTCCTTCTGCATTTTCTCACTTAATGATCTCTTTTCACCTCTCATCAATGTCACTATCACCTCTATATTAATAACTTTCAAATGCATTTCTCTTGCCCCACTCCTGAGCTCAGTTACCAGATGACCCACTTGTGTATTGAACACAGCTGTCAACATGGGATTTCATAGCAATATTTTCCCTCAAATATAAATGCCTTCTGAACTTTCATCACCATCTTTCCACATTGTTCCAATGTCAAATGTACACTTGCCAAAAAGACTATTTTTAATGGAGAACTCATAGAAGGCTAGTTAGTTCTCACAAGGTGATCAGAAAAAGCTATATAAGGATACTCTCAAAGTGTTTCTTAAGACCTTTAGAATTGTTTGTATTGCTTGAGAAATACTGGTACCAGACCACCCACTGTGCAGTTCCGTGAGTAAAGCAGAACTGAATTACCCCAGAAGAAATGAAAGATGCACAAATTTAGAGATTACACTTCACATGTTCATAGGGTCTATCTATATCTGACCTCTGACCTGTGATCAGCCCCAGTCAGACACACTTTAATTCACTCTAACATAGTGATGTCACAGGAATAGCCAGATTGTAGGATGATCAATTATGAAAGACGTGGTTCTTCTCAGAAGTTCAATGATCTAAGACAATCCCAATAAAATTTGCATAGAAAATGCAATATGCAACTAAAGAGAGATCTATGGAGACTGAATGTAAATCAGCACATTCTATGTTCACTTTTTTTTTTTCTTTTCTGTTTTTTTTTCTCTCATGATTTTCCATTTTTCTGACTTTTCTCTCCCAACGTGATTCATAAAGGAATATGTAATAAAAGTAAATGTACATGTCTAAAATCTATAAACTATAAAAACTATAAAAAAGATTTAAAAATAACATAGTGATGTGATTTGGTCTTCTTCAAGAACAAAGAACAACAAACCACCCAGTTCCCAAGTTCATAATCTGAGTTTCATACTAGACTACTATTTTCACACTGTACATAAATACTTGGGTCATCAAATTTTGTTATTTATATCTATACCACAACATAATTTGTACAATATTCTTTAGCAACTTCCTATAGACACTACTCTAAGTCATGGCCTCATAAACCTTCAATTAAACTATTGAAATAGCATCCATTTTGTGCTCATCACTGAGGCAGGTAATTGGCACAGATTTTAGGAGCTAAAATCAAGAAGACCAAGATCAAAACCAGCTTCAGACATATATTTGGGTATATAGTACCTCGGGGCACAGTTCCAAATCATCTTCTAGAATGTTTGGACTAGTTCCAACAATGCATTAGTGTTCCAATTTTTCCATATGTCACCAGCACTTGTCATTTTTCTTTTATGTCATGTTCTGAGAGGTGTGAGATATTATCTCAGAGATGTTTCATGCATTTCTTAAATGAGGATTGATTAAGAGTATTTTTTCATATAACTATTGATAATCACAGTTTTTTGCATATCTTTCGACAATTTATCAAGTGAAATATGGTCCTTATTTTTATAAATTTAGCTGTTACTCATATATTAAAGAAATTAGACATTTATCAGAAATATTTGATTCAAAATGTTCCCAATTTCCTATTTGTATTCCAATTTCAACTGTATTATTTTTGTTTGTGCAAAAAGATTCTTAATTTCTTGTTATGGAGATTATCTTTTATTTCACATAATCCTCTCTATCCCCATTTGGTCATAAACTTCCTCTTATCCATAGGTTTCACAGGCATATTTTTCCATGGTTTGATTATTTACTTATGACATCACCATTTATGTTTAAATAATCTATCCATTTTGAAGTATTGTTGATATATTTGGTGATGTATGTTATTATATTTACTTTCTGCAAAACTGTCTCCTCACCAATTTTCATAATATGTTGAGATCTTGCTTGAAAAGCATGTATCTGTCCAATTATCAAAGGCTAGATTAGAATAGTCATTTGCTATTGTATATTCTATATACATTAGTGAATTTGGCTGATCCACTGTATCTTTTAACTATTACCAGATTGTTGTGATGATTATCATTTTGTCATATAGGTTAAAATCTGCCTCTTCCAGGACACCTTTCTTAAAATTTTATTTTCATTTATTCCATTGCTATTCTCTAACTTTTGTTTTCTAAATGCATTTTATTATGTTTGTTACCTCTATAAAATAAATCTTTGGTCATTTGATTGTTATGGTACTGATTAACTAAATAAACTTAGCTAGAATTGTCATTTTTTATAATATGGGTTTGGCCTACCCATGAAGAATTATTTTTTCTAATTGTTTAAATCTGTCTTTATGTGAAAAGTGTTTTGTAATTGCATTCATATAGTCTTTGGCTCTGCCTTGGCAGGCAAAATCCCATTGTATTTTATATTATGCCATTATTTTACATTGACTTTTTCTTTCTCTTGCAGCTGAACTTTGTGGACAAAGACTGATGATTTATGTGGGATTATTTAATTTGTTATAACCTCACTAAAACTGGTAATTATTTGATTAGTTTTTGGAAGATTCTCTAAGATTCTCAAAGCATCATATCACCTGCAATGAATAGTTTTGTTTCCTCACTGACGATTCTAATTCCATATATTTCTTTTTCTTGTATTAAAACTATAGACAGAAATTATAGTACGATATTGAATAATAATAGTGATAATGAGTATCCTTGTTTCATTTCTGGTCTCATTGGGAAAACTTCAAGTTTTTCCTCATTACAGATTCTCCTTCATCTTGGGTTTAGATAAATAGTACTTATCAACAACTTAAATATTTCATAAAATTAATGATTTTGATAAACATTGACTTTCCTTCTGCCATTTCATTAATGCTTCATTGACCTTATATTACAGTGTAACAGAGCATATCAAATGCATACTTTCCTGTGTAACATGGAATGAGCAAAATTATACCCATTTAACAACTATATTTCCTATGATACCCTGGGATCCAGGAGTTAGGCTTCAGAGTAGACAACTTGAGATTTAATCTGCCATTATTATGGCAAGGAGTCAGGGAGAAAAGGTGAAAGCTAAGTCATGTTTTGAAGTTGTGATGCAGTAGAGCTTCATATGAACCACATGAGTCTCAGCACAGATGTGGAAACTGCAAAGTCTACCAATATTCTCTATAGGTTGGGATTAGTTGCATCTGGGGACAGAAAGACTAATGATAGCTATGGGAGTAAGTGGCTGTGAGCAAATGGAAGAAATCTATTATCTACATACTGATTAATGAAATAAGTGGCAAGACTCTGCAGATTCCTTAAGTTACAAAGGTTTTTGTTTCGGTTTTTTCTCAGTTTTCATAAAGAACCCTGAAAGGACCAAAGGGAAGGTTCCTTTTCATACTGTGTTGACAATGAAGAGAGTATGTTGATGATTTTTTAAGGAAAAGTGCTGAAAGGTTCTTATTTTGCATTTCCATGTGATACAATTAAATGGGTTTGTTGATTTATATTCTTCATGGATTACAGATTTGGAGCCAGAATAGAACTTAAATGTCATTTAGCTCAATATTCACAGAATGTAGATGGAGAAAGTGACATCCAGTGAATGATTTGTCCAAAAGTCACAGAACTATGAAATAGATTAAGACTAGGGGTTCTACCAGGAAATTTGAATTTCTGAGCAAGAGACTCAAGGTCATAGATCTACTAAAAATTAGGATCCAAACACATTCTATTTGACTTTGACTCCAGTGCTATTTGCTTGGGTTTCTATTATGTTAAATTTAAAAATTCTCAGACATTTATCGGTGAGGACACAATGGAAAAGCAAAAAAAAAAAAAAAAAAAAAAAAAAAAAAGACAGTTTTCAAGAGAATTTTTCTCAGAACATGAACACAAGTCTGCAAATTTAGTAAAAGTCTAATCAGCAAATAAACAGACATTTACTAATCATGTTTATTCCAGTTGCTCAGAAACTATGAGCTCAGAAACTGATGTTCAGTAGCTAAAGTTATTAGGGATACAAGAAATCTTTTTTTTTTTTAATTCCTGGTCTCAAGGAGATCATAGTCTAATGGAGAAACAACATATAAACAATTATGCAAAAGCAAATTATATAAAGAATAAATTGCAGAAAATGAAAAAGGTATGGAGTCAGGAAGGGTATTTGAGTGTTGTGTTTGAAAAACGTTATTCATTGTTATGGAATATTATTGCTCTGTAAGAAATGACAAGCAGAAGGAATACAGAGAGGTTTGGAGAGACTTACATGAACTGATGCTGAGTGAAATGAGCAGAACCAGAAGATCACTATACACTTCAACAACAATACTGTATGAGAATGTATTCTGGTGGAAGTGGAAATCTTCAACATAAAGAAGATCCAACTCACTTCCAGTTAATCAATGATGGACAGAAACAACTACACCCAGAGAAGGAACACTGGGAAGTGAATGTAAATTGTTAGCACTACTGTCTATCTACCCAGGTTACTTATACCTTCGGAATCCAATTCTTAATGTGCAACAAGAAAATTGGATTTACACACATATATTGTATCTAGGTTATACTGTAACACATGTAAAATGTATGGGATTGCCTGTCATCGGGGGGAGGGAGTAGAGGGAGGGAAGGGAAAATCTGGAAAAAGGAATACAAGGGATAATGTTATTTAAAAAATGCTCATGCATATATACTGTCAAAAAATTTTATAATTATAAAATTAATTAAAAAGTAACATTATTCATGATGAGAAATATTTTATATGTCTTTTTAAAAAGGATTCTATATTTGGATGAAAAAAAATATAATCAACATTTTTCAAGCCTTGCAAGGAAATTCTAGAAGAAAGTTTCTCTTAAGGAGATAGCATGGTAATAGTGAATGGGTGGAGCAATGGGTTCTTTTTTTTTTTTTTTTTTTTTAAACCAGGAACCTAAATTTAAATATCACCTTTCTACTTCTTATTATGAGACCTATAGCCATTTGTTTTACTTTCCTGCACGTGTTTCCTCATCTATATAGTGAGGGATTTGTACTCAAACATCTGAGGATTCCTTTAAACTCAAAATCCAAAGTTCCTGAAATCTTTTATAATTGAGTAGGGACATTTAAGAGGGAAATTATTTTTGATGTCACTCAGAAATAAACTAGTGAATTTCACCTTTTTTGAAGCTCCAAAAGTGAGTGCTAATTTGAAGATCAGTATGAAGACCAGTAGATAATCTCAATGTTTGCTCATTTTCCATCTAGAATGGGTAGCATTGCTAAATCCAAAATCCATTAGAAAGAAACAACATTTAATTTTACAGATGTACCTTACTAACTTAGAGTGGAAAGCATCATACAATATGTAAGTGTTAAAATACTTACATATATAAAATACTTACATAGAATCAAAGTGTTTCAAGGTTGGGGAAAATATCATCAACTGTTCCTTATGTTCTCAAAAATATCTATGTTCCTAGTGCCAAAAGAAAGAAAAACTGAGGGCAAAACTGAAGCATATTTGAGTCTACAAGTCTTTTTCCCTGGATGACTGTTCATCCCTATCTAGAAAATAAATGAAAAACACAATTCATTGGGTGTCAAGGTCTTTTCTCCATCTCTCCACAAGAGTGCAAGATGCTATTACCAGCCATCACCTGTGCATGTCATCACATTTGCTTTGCATCTTATCTTCAATTCTTCAGAATGCATATTTTTCATTAGAAGTCAGGAATTTTTAGTGTTAGAACACTCTTTGCTTTTACTCTTCGTATGGTAATTTTCTTGGGTGGACTTATTGAAGCATCATAAAATAAGTGGCTAAAAACTGCACTTATTCAAAGGGGAAAAAAGTACCACATAATGGGTGTTTAAAATGTTTTCTTTTTCAAGACATTATATGCCTGGCATATATTTCTCAGTGAGAAATTTTGCAATAGACATGTCTTGCCTATCAATCAACAAGCACTAATTCAGCAGTTAACACGTGTATGAACTGATACTGAGTGAAGTGAGCAGGACCAAAATACTGTACATAGTAACAGCAACAATATGTGATGATCAAACAATCATAGATTTAGTTCTTCTCAGCAATATAATGATCCAAGATGACCCAAAGAGTTGTGATAGAAAATGACATCCACATCCAGAGAAACTTGTAGTCTGAATGCAACTTAAAACAGACTATGTTCACATTTCTAATTTGTCTTTTTTTCTTTTTCATGAGTTTTTCTTCTTATTTTGATTCTTCTTGCAAAACATGACTAATTTGTAAATTCATTTTTTGTGATTGTATATCTAATGTTCATATCAAATTCTTTGCTATCTTGAGGAGGAAGGGAGGGAAGGGAAAGAGGGAGAATATTTGGAATTCAAAATCTTATAAAGTGAATGTTGCATACTATCTTTACATATAATTGGGAAAAAATAAAATACCAAAAAAATAAGTAAACAAATATTAACAGCTACTATATGCCAAGTGGTATTCTAATTACTGGGAATACAAATGTAAAAGTGAGATTATCTTTGATCTCAACAAGTTTACATTGTACACATCTATCAATCAATAAACATTTATTGAATGCCTATGGGTGCCAGGCACTGTACTAATAGCCATATGTATGACACATGCCATATACTATACAGAAGAGGACGAATTAATATTTTATTTCAGTCTTTGACTTGCTTTACTAAAATATTAGATAAATTCTATGTGCACAAGATGTTTGTCAATTAATGGTTTCTTTTTACATTTATATATTTGGGAAATTTTTAGTAGTGCTTTTATAAAATGTACAAAATTCCATAATATTTTCTTTTTTTGCTGAGGCAATTGGGGTTATGCTACTTGCCCAGGGTCACACAGCTAGGAAGTATTAAGTGTTTGAGGCCAGATTTGAACTTGGGGCTACTGACTTCAGGGCAGGTGCTTTATCCACTGCACCACTTAGCTGCCCCCATTCCATATTTTCAAAATAAAATTCTTTTGAATTATATGTCAAAAAATGTAATCTTAGCCAAAATACTCCCTTTAACAACATTCTTATCTTTTCATGAATCCTTTACAAAGGATTTATAACCTACACTAATGGTTTGCCTCTGGTTCTTAAAAAATTTGTTGAAATCAGTGCAGTCTCCAGCTAACCACTTATTCTCCCTCATTCTAACTATGTGGTCTAGTTTGCCACATCTTCTGAACATACAATTCCCTCTAAACTAATTTATCATATTTCTGTCTACCATTATCTTTCTATTACCCTTTGGGAAACCTGTAATTACAAAATTTTCGTAAGATTAACAATAATTCTTAAACTGCTAAATCCAATGTTCTTTTCTATTCTATTTCTACTACTGTACTTGATATCACAAATCATTCAGACCTATGTCTTGCCAGCAGATTCTGATAACTAGAGGATAGAGTTAGACTGATGACTCTGTATAGCCCTGCTTTCCTTCAAGTCAAGAAATCACTCTCCTGTTGTCATTAGTCTTCTTTGAGAACAAAGGTTAATAACACTTGACCTTTCAAAATTGTTGACTTTGTACCCTCTCATTACTTGATAATTTCTCTAACTTTGGCTTATGAGATTTTTTTTATTTTTCTCCTTACCTGTCTCCTCTGTTCCTTAGTCTCCTCTGATTGATCACCATTCAGCTCAAGTCTAAATATTATGTGCTGCTGACTTTTTCCTGAATTTCCCATCCTCTTCCCCTCTCCACTGTATTTCTAGATACTCTCATTAAGGTCTATATGTTCAGCTTTCATATTTCATCTTTATGTTGATAATTTACCAATGTAAATGCCCAGCCCAAATCTTCTGTTTGGAAAACTAATCCCACATTAGCATTTGATTACTACACATTTCCACTTATATTTTCCAATATCAGTTTTAACTCAACTTGTCTAAAATATAACAGCCCTCAAAATAGCTTTCTTATTAAAATTCACAGTTTTTAATGAGAGAAACACAAGTCTTCCAGTCAGTCAATTTTTCAAAATAAAAATTATCATCATTTTTTTTCTTTCTCATTTCCCAAATACAAACATTTGCTAAGTTTATATCTTTTCTTTCCATTTAAATGGCCATCACTCTAGCTTAGGCTCATATGATCTCTGAAATGACTTATTAAGGTAGTATCTTAACTAGTCTCCCTGTACCTAGTTTACCCGCTCTCTAAGTCAACCTCCATATGGATGCGAAATTTAGCACTTTTAAGCTAGGATTTATTTATTTATTTATACTTGATTGCTATTTTTTTTTCAAATGCATACATAGTTTTCAATCATTGACTCTGCTAAAACTTGTGTTCCAATTGTTCTTCCTTCCTCTCCCTTTTCCCTTCTTCTATACAACAATCAATCCAATATAGGTTACACATTTGTAATTCTTCTAATTTCCATATTTGTCATCCTATGCAAAAAAAAAATCAGATTCAAAGGAAAAAATAAGAAATTAAAAAAAAAACAAATAATGATAACAAAAAAGTGAAAATGCTATGCTTTAATCCAAATTCAGTCTCCATAATTCTCTCTCTGGATGCAGATGGCTCTTTCCATCTCAAGTCTATTTGAATTGCATTGAATCTCCTCATTGTTGAAAAGAGCCAAGTCCATCAAAGTTGATCATCACATAATTTTGTTGCAATGTAGTCTTGGTTCTGCTCACTTCACTTAGCATCAGTTTATATAAGTTTTTCAAGCTTTTTCTGAAAGCAGCCTGTTCATCATTTCCTATAGAACAATAGTATTCCATTCATTTAGATACATAACTTATTCAGTCATTTCACAATTGTTGGATATTCACTCAGTTTCCAGTTCCTTGACACTACAAAAAGGATTGCTACAAACATTTTTGAACATGTGGATACTTTTCCTTTTTTATGGTCTCTTTGGAATATAGGCCTAGTAAAGATACTGCTCGATGAATGGATATACACAATGTTATAGACTTTCGGGCATAGTTCCAAATTGTTAACCAGAATGGTTTAGCATTAACATTTCTATGTTTGTAGCAGCCCTTTTTGTAGTGGAAAGAAAGTGGAAACTAAGTAGATACCCATCAGTTGGAGGATGGCTAAATAGGTATGGTATATGAATGTTATGGGATATTATTGTCCTAGAAGAGATGATCAGGAGGATGATTTTAGAGAGGCCTGGAAAGTCTTAGATGAACTTATGATAAGTGAAATGAGCAGAACAAGAACAACATTGTACATGGCAACAGCAATGTTATATGATGATCAGTTCTGATGTACATCACTCCATCAACAAGATGATTGATGCCAGTTTCAATGATCTTGTGATTAAGAAAGCCATGTACACCCAGAGAGAGGACTGTGGGAACTGAGTGTATGGATCATAACTTAAAATTCTCATTATTTTTGTTGTTTGCTTGCATTTTGTTTTCTTTCTCATTTACTTTCCTTTTTTATCTGAATTTTCTTGTTCAGCAAGAGAATTGTGTAAATATATTTATGCATATTGGATTTAACACACAGTTTAACATGTATAATATATATTGGATTCCTTACCATCTAGGAGAGGGTGTGGGGGGAAAAGGAGAAAATCTGAAACACAAGGCTATGCAAGAGTCAATGTTGAAAAAAGTATTCGTGTATATGTTTTGAAAATAAAAATATTTAATAAAAAATTAACATTTCTAAAATAGAACTTTGACAATCTATCTTATCTCCCTGCCTCAGACTATTTTGTAGCTACCTATATCCTTTTGCATAAAATACAAATTACTTAACTTAGAATTTAACATCATTTATAAACTGTTTTCTTTTTAGCATGATTTCTTTTATCTTATTTCCAAACACTCTACATTTCAATCATCAAAAGTTGTTTACCAGGCCAAACCTATTCTGTATCTTGGCATAAGTTGTCCCTCATGACAATACTTTTCTGTCAGTTCAGAATCGTTTCATAATCTGGAGCTAACTTCATCTTAGTTTCTTCCTATTATGCTCTTAATTAGTATTCTCCTCTTTATCAAATTTCCAAGTATATTGTAAATGTATGTTTTTTATATCTATTGGAATCACTTAGGAGCATACAAGCTTTTTGACAATGGTGACATTGTCACTATCAAGTACTTCAAATAATACTGCATATATTTAAAGCATATACTGAATAGTAATTCAATTGAATTAAGCTGAATTGAATCATATGACATAAGTGAAATCACTAAACAAAACCCAGGAAAGTAAAATAACCTGTACCATCACCTTAATCACCCTATGACCACAAGTGAGGAAGATAACCCAGGATCTTAAACTATCTATTTAACTAGCTATCTATTATGTCAGAAATACAGTAGGGAAAACAAAAGTGAAGATAGGAGAATGTTAATGGACTTTGGTATGGGACAATTCTGAGTACCTAATGATCTCAATAGAAGTGGAGTAAAGTCAGCAGAAAGAATGAAATTAATGAGATTAAATGTTGCTATAGTCAGGGAAGGATAGTTTAGAGTTTGAGATTTTCTTGGTGAAGATGAGCTTCAATATGTGGCTATCTTTCTTGTTTGGGTAGTTAAAATCTAAGATAAGTTGTCATTGGAATTGGATGGTTAAGAATAAAGGCAAAAGTGATAGCAGGAGATGGGAAAACTATAATTCAGTTGCTGGATCATTGGGGGAAATGGGTGATTACTATAATAATCAAAAGATAAAAATAATAAACACAGAAGATAGACATATAGTATAAAGCTTAAAGTAGAAATTTTTGATTGTAGGGTAAGAGAACTGGAAATAGAGTCAGGAGATCTGCATTGAAATTTTTTTCTCTAGAATCAAAATCTGTGTGACTGAGTAGTAATTTACCCCTTCATCTTCAAACTTTTATTCTTCTCCTAAAATAGCCATCCACTTGCCATGACAACTATAATGAAAAAAACTATATAAGCTTTAGAAATAATGTGCAAATATAAATTTTTATTATTGAATTATAGTTCCAGGGCAATTGTTTGAAAGTTATAGTATGAAATCATATCTATTTCCTAATTCCTGTAAAATTTTGAGTTAAGACGATGATTAATCTAATAACTTCCTAGATAGTGAAACCATTACACTTGAAAATAATGGCGAAAACAATTAAGTACAAATTTCATTCTTGTCTCCTTGATTCCAAGTTTAACATTCTCTCAACTAGGCAATCTATTTTATAATCCTTAACGAATCAAAATTTAGGGTTATCCAGCAGGCAGTGAGAAAAAAGTAAAGATGGGCAAATTAATAGCAATGAATTTCCAGTGATAATTTATGCACAAGAAGTATTATAATGAATATTATCCTCAAGGAAATATATCATTAGAAAAGAAACTGAGTCACAAAAGTGTTGATTTTAAGGTTGTATCCCAGGCCTAAACTTGTCAAAACTTGCAAAAAGACCTAGAAAAAAATCTCCAGGATTGTGCTAAATTTCTCTGTGGTGGATCAATAAGGTTTTAGACAGAAGTTGTACATGCTAAGAAGAAATAAACTGCAGGCTATATAATTGGAAGTAAAATGCACAAAATTATTGAACTCTATTCAACTATATTAAAATTACTTCAATCAATTAATGAAGAGATAAACTAGGAACAATCCTCTTGTCTACATAGTTCTCAGTTTGCCTAGCACATATTATTATAAGGTCTTTAAAATTTTGTGAGACAATTTAATAGAAATAATTTTCTAAGTTTGTTTTGTTGCCAAATTTATTGAAACCTATTTCATAAATGAGAAGCCTTTGGACATTTTAAAAATATCTTATAGTTAAAATAATCTTTGACTCTTCGTTTCCTTTGAAAATAAGTTTTTGAAAATGATCTGTTACGAGTGTTTTTGATTAAGCCCAAGACTACTAGGAATAGCAAGATTACCAATATTTCTTTCAAGTCAGTCCCCTCTCCTTATTTAAGAAAACAATACTTTTAAAGGGGTTAGTCATATCCACCAACTTCTAGCTAATTTCCACCAACTTCTAAATAATTGTTACCTTCCAAAGAAGCAGCCCAGCTGAATCAGTAAGGCACTCTGAGGGAGAAATAGGATGTGGGATGTTTCAGAAAAATAAAATCACCTGTACCATCATCTTAATCACCCTTAGACCTCAATGAGGAAGATAACCCAGGATCCTAAACTCAAGAACATTTTGATTAGCCAATGGATTATATCTCCAATCTGTATCTATTCTGATTTCTATTATTGTTATTATTGAAGAGAGGAAGTATTGTAGAGAAAAATCACATTTTCCCTATTTCCAACTGTAATTATTGATGAATTATTACCAAGAGACTGAAGACCAAGAACCATGGAAATTTCAACACTGCTCAGACCACCTATTTTGCTTCTAGCACAGCGCCCAAAACCAACATTTCTGGAAGTAAGTTTTAGATGGAAAGACACAAACATCTCAATCAACTTGGAGCCCAACTGTGGGTCTAGCAAGCTTGCATGGCACTGAGGAAGGGACAGGAAGAAGCATGTTCTAGGCAAGTCACCACTCTATTATCTCAACTACTAATTCCTTTCTAACTTCAATGGAGAGAGGCCTCTGTCTTAAAGTCTTGAGGATATCAGTACTTCTTCCCCAACTATATTGCCATGTTAAGGAAACAATCTATTGAATTGTGAGCTTCTGTGGGTACCATAGGTACAGCTATTGAAAATCCAGAATAGAGAGCTCTTACTGTCAAATTTGTGGGTATAATGAAATATTTCAATATCAGAGACTGTCATGCTTTTACCAGTAGAAAATATATTAGAGGAAAATTACCATGTGATTTGCTGCTGCATCCTAAAGACCATGAGAAATTTCCATATAACTCACCTCTGAAGCGTCTTATAAATGTCATCTTCTCAAGTAAAATATGAATTTCTTGAAGACAAATAATGTCATAGTTTTCCATTGGTATCCCCAGTACTCAATATAGGTCTTTGTGTTTTGTCAGTAGCAAATAAATGTTCATTCAATGATAATTTTTATCATTTGAGAATTGAAGAGGTTGGAATTATGCAGATTTTGATGCACTGCCCAGCCAGTTCTTTGTTAGTGAAATTATATATAAATATGGCACAAAAAGATTTGATTTCATATCCTGACTTTGTTTCATTGTTCAATTCCTTCCACCTTAGTTTTCGCATATCTAAACTGAGTAGTATAGAATTAAGTGAATCCCAAGAACCTCCTATGATCCAATATTGTAAAAAATCACAACTATTACTGTCTTGCTGCTATTAATATATCTATAGCTACTAATACAACTATGAGATTTGTCTAGATTCTAAGTTCTTGTTTTCCATTTTTGTAAGAGCATATCTACATGCTATTACTTTTATCTAGAACATGATTTTATGCAATAACTGGGGGCCTCTGGTACAAGAAAAACAGGGATGGATTGCTTAATAGGACTATGCTATCATTTGATACCACTGTTGACATCATTCCAATTCTACTTAATAGTGAACCACTGTGTTTTAAATAAGCAATATTTTTTATCACTGAAAAAAAGAAAGCTCCCAAGCTCTTAAATATAACTCCTATGTGGAATACAGTGAGCATTGCCACAATAGTTGCTACTTATTAGTACTTTTCCCCACAAAGATTAGGCAATAGCAAGAAATGGATGATAGAAAAATTATAAATATGTTTTACAAAGTTATATTTGTGTTTTACTTCATTTTTATTTCTTAGGGACTAGTTCTTTAAAATTGTCAAAAGGATCAGTTCAATTATTGTTCAATGGGAAATGATGAACAGGATGCTCTGAGGAAGGAAAATAATCAATGAAAATCTTCTATGAACTCAAGCAACGTGAAATGTTTTGTATACAAAGAAAGATCAATGTTCCAGGATAACCAGCTGTGAATTGCTTTGCTATTCTCAGTGGTACAACATGACTACTCTGACGGACTTATGATGATAGTTTTTATTTTCATTAGGTTGGGGAATCTATGTTGTTTTTTTTTCACAATTTAACATTTATGGAAATGTTTGCATAACTTTACAAGTAGTTTCTGAATTGTGGCTGTGAATAAGAGAAACTAGAATTCAAAAATTTTAGAAATAAATGTAACTTTTCTTTTGCTTTGAATGTAATAGGAAAACTATTCAATAAATAAATAAATAAAATTTTAAAATTCAATTCAATGTCAATAAGGAAATGGTTTGTCAGATTATTTATTACTTTTGGCTAAATAAAATTGGGAATATTTTAAGGGAGTACTAGAAACATGATTATACTAATATAGAGACACTGTGTTAGGAACTTCACTGCACAACTAGAGATCTGAAGTTTTTACCATTTGTCACCTTTGAAAGTTACTTCAGATTAAGAGCATGTTCAGTGACTAGACTTCTATCACAGTCTGTAAGAATGTAAGAGGCAATATTTGAACCTGTTTTCCTGTTTTTTGAGGTGAGCACTCTTTACATTATGTAATGCTACAACTAAAAAAAAAAAAAATATATATATATATATATATATGTGTATATATATATATATATGTATATATATCATAAAAGATCAAATTTAATGTGTTCCAATGGAATTAAGAATTATTTTATTACATTAATAATATGGAATATATGTAAAATAATTATGCATGTGTAACATCAGATTCTTTGCTGTCTTGGGGAAAGAAGAGGGGAGAGAAGATGAGAGAAAATATTTGAAAGTCAAAATCTTATATGAATGTTGAAAACTATCTTTAAATGAAATTGGAAAAAATAAAATACCATTAACTGAAAAAAATTGTGATTTACTTGGTATTCAAGAGCTTTTAAGAAGAGTATCTATTAAGAGGTAAATTATAAGGCCAATGTAAAAGGGAAAAATGGGAAATGTGTGTGTTTGTGTGTGTGTGTGTGTGTGTGTGTAAAATACCCTAATCTGTATACTCATTGGTTAAAAATGTATATTTGCTCAGGAATTTAACCCTAAAGAGTCTTCTATGAAGGATTATTTTGTATATTTTAGCTAAGATAAAGGTAATAAGGTTGACAATGTTTGTAAAACATATATGCGGAGTAACTGTGGAGTGAGAGGTATCGACTTTATCATACTCACCCAAATTCTTTTACATAATAATATAGATAATTTGCCAAACTAAATTTTACATGAGAAAAATCACAGTTATGCTGTGTAGTTTTATCCAGTCCAGCACAGTTATAAAAATAGAAAGAGATGTCTGTCAACATCGGGATTGGGAAATAGCAATCATATTGCAAAAGTGAGTTGTTTACAAGAGATACACTAGAAAGATATATATGCAGGATTGGTACTAGATGAGAATCTATTATGAATCTGTCAAATGAAGAAAAAAAGACAGTGCTAACATCATGATCTCAGAAAAAGCAAAAAAATTAACAGATAATACAAGAAACTACTTTATCATAGATAATGAATTATCAGCTCTACACACATATACAACAAATGGCGTAGTATACAAGTTGTTGAAATGGTAGCTAAATGAGTTACAGGAAGAAATAGTAAAAATTATGCTAGTGAAAAACCTCAACTCTTCTCAGAATTAGATAAATTTGAACATAAAGTAAAAGGGAAAGAAATTGAGGAAATTGTGTTAAAATTTCATCCTATTCTGATCTGCCTGACTACCTTCTGCTATTTTTTAGACAGCATAGTAGACAAATTTAGAAGATGCCAGTTTAAAGGGGCAATAACAGAAGTAAAATTGTAAAGGGGAACCTGAAAATTATATAAAAATCATCCCAAAGATCAGAAGAACATAATTTACAAATTGTATCATATATTAATCAAAATTCTCATCCATGTTGTTAAGGACTTTCCTTCTGAGAATTGTCATGTATGCATGTCAGCTAGTAGGATAGACCCAGGAGTAAAAAGAGGCTTGACTTCTGAGGCAGGAGGTTGTGTCTTACAGGTGTTTCCTTGAGATGGTGAGGGGTGTGTCCTCTTACTAGATCTTTTCTTAGGGCAGCACTAACTCCAGGTGTTTCCCTTCTGCAGATCCACCTACGCAGTGCTGAGTGAGCTAGGCATGGGGCATTCCCAGAGGAGAGTAAATATAAATAACCAGCTTTGAGCCCATAGGGGAATAAGGATGCAGAGGGAAGTAGAGAGATTCAGGGATGCAGAGAGAGAGAGGCAGAGACATACATACACTTGCTCTTGCTTCCTGCTAATCCCTGCTGAGATTACCAATAAAGAAAAGCTGTTTGGCACTTTAACATCAGCTTGTGTCCAACTGTATCTGGAGAACATTGGTATGTATGGATATGGCAACCAGTAGCCTCAGAGTGAGAGGTTAGACATGTAATATGCAATGAATTAGCAAGACCTATTTAGGTTTGTTATCAGGTACTACTCATATGATATGTAATCCTCAAAATGAATAGATTATCCAAATATCAAAAGGGTGCTGATACTTTGACTCTGAGACAATATAATTGAAATGATAATTCTACTTAAGATAGCTCACATATTCAGTGTCATACCAATCAAACTTCCAGAGAAGTACTTTAAACATCTAGAAACAATAATAACACAATTAATCTGGAAGAACAAAAGATCAAGAAGGTATCAAGAAAATCAATGGAAAAATGTGAAGCAAGGTGTCTTAGTAGTAATCAATTTCAAACTATATTACAAATTGCTCCATCATCAAAACAATATGGTAATGGTTAGAAAATGTAATAGTACATCAATGACACAGATTAGGTATGCAACACAGAACAGTACTAACACAGTAATCTGTTTTGTTTTAAAAAAAATTGGAAACCTAGAAAGTTACGTAGTAAGAGCAAGGAATAGAGCAACAATTTACACGTATAACAAAATAAACTTAAAACAGATAGATGATTTAGACAGAGTGATATCATAACTAAATTGAGCATAAAAAAATTTACCTGTAAGATTTAGGGAAATGGGAAGTATTTATGATTAAATAAGAGATATAGAATCTCAGGAGAGGCAAAATAGATAATTTTGATAACATGAAATTAAAAAGATTTTGCACAAAAAAACAATGTAGTCAAAATTAAAAGGGAGACAGGGAATCGGAGAGGTTTCATTAAAAGGGCTCTTTGATGCAGGCTTTATTTCTGAAATATATAGGAAACAGAACCAAATTTATTAAATATATAAATGGTCAAAAGATATGAAAGGGCAAATTTTAGAAGAAGTCAAAGCTATCAATATTCAAATAAAAGTGATCAAAATAAAATGAGAAGAAAAAAGCATATTAAAAAATCTCTAAGGTACCCCCTCATACCTATTAAGTTAAAGTAGCCTGACAAGGGGAAAAAGTAACTGCTGAAGGCATATGCAAAATTGGGACACAAACACACTGTTGTTGGAGTTATTAATTGTCCCAATAATACTGGAGAACTACTTTACTTATAATTCAAAGGTTATAAAATTGTACATATCATCTATTTGGCTAATATCCCACCAGGTCTATACACCAAATGCATTTGAAATAAAAGGGGTGGCCAGCAGTTCTGTTCATTTAACTATTCATTATGTCATGCAAGCTCTTCCATGCTTTCTAAAATTCATCATTTCTTATAGCATAATATTCTACTACAATCACATACACACACATTTTGCTCAGCATCTTAGTAATTTTAATTCATTGTCACCACAAAGAGCTAGCTATTATAAACATTTTAGAACACATAAGTTATTTTCCTTTTTCCTACTTATCTTCCGAAATAGATCAAGTAGTGATATTGTTGACTCAAAGGGTATAGGTAGTTTAATAACTCTTCAGGCATAATTCATCTAGTTTGCCAAAATATTTGGATCATTTCACAATTCTACCAACAATGAATCAGTGTTCCAGTTTTCCCACAACACCTCCAAAATTTGTTACTTTCTCTTTATATAGTTTGAGCCAGTCTAATAGGAATAAAATGATATCTCAAGCTTGTTTTAATTTGCATTTCTCCAATCAATAATGATTTAGAGCATTTTTGACTATAAATTATTCAGTTATTCTTTGATCCTAGTGGATATCCCCATTTAGACAAAGTGGGAGTGTTCTGAAAAATCTATATGTAGATATGCCATTTCCAGTGATTCATCTATTTGCATCTATCTTGAAAGAAGGATCCCAGGAGCCTTGAAGTAATGAGAAATTTCTCTGTGGAAATAATGTGTACATCAATCAAATCAATCTTTAAGTATTTATTAAGCACTATATATGTGTCACTAATTGTACAGGCATTATCCCTTCTATAAATACTAGATAATGGTAATAAAATAAGGAAATAAAGATAATTTTACAGTTATAAATCTAATAATATAATTGAGATTTGGGAAATGATTGTTATCAGGGTATTTGAGGCTTAAAGAGACAAGTATTCTTTTTCATGTGACATAACAAAATGATATAACAAATTAATATAATCTGTGCTACTTTACATAGAATGATATGGTGACAAAGAACAAAGCCAATATTTGAAGTCAAAACAACTGAAGTAAAATCCTGATTCTTCAACTTACTATTTCGGCAAGTCATTAAAAATTCTCTTGATATCAAATGTTTCTATTTTGTCAAATTTATTTTGGAAGGTGTAATGTGAGTTCTAGGTCCCTCCCATGTTGGGGTGCCAAAATGTACTGTGTTTTCTAGAGCCCCACACTGGTGTGCCAAAATGTACTATCTAGGACTAGCTCTCTGGAGGATCTCAGGACCAGGTTAAGTCCTTGTTCTTAGAGGAGTGGTGAGGCAAGGACCCATCTAGATGGTCAAATATGGAGTCCCTTTATTTCAAGTTCTCCCAGTCTTAAATATCTTAGTACAATTATATCACCACACCACACTGAGCATGTATGAACTATAGTACCATTACATCATCATAGCACACTGAGCATGTACTAACTATAAGCACCCTGGCATTAATATGTAAATGCATCTTGACTGCAAATATCTCTGCTTCAAGTGGAATCCAGGTTGTCATGCCCCCCTGACTTTTTAGGAAGGCTGAGACTCCTCCAAGGGGAAATAAAAGTTTTATACCTCACCAAAAGTTCCCCCACTGTCTGTGGCCCTCTACAGTAAAGAATTATATGATTTCTTTTTCCATTTCACTAAATTTATTTTTAAGTAAGTTTCTTCAGATCATATCTGCTTTTTATTTTCAAAACTCTCCTGCAAAGTTTCATTTCATTTCTCCATTTTTATTTTAACTACCTTTTAAGGTCCTTTTTGAATTATTCCAAGAAAGCCTTTGTGAGATGGGACCAATTGAAATTACCCTTTGGTGCTTCCTCTGGAGATGATTTGCCCTTAGTGTCCTCAGGGTTTGAGATTTGTTCTCTATCTCCATAAAAGCTATGTAAAGTCAGAGTTCTTTTTGCTTTTTTATTCATTTTTTGAAGTTTGAGGTCTACTCTTAGGGCAAAGGGCTTCCTCTACATGCCACAGCAGCTTTACATTGAACTGAGACAGTGCTGCTGACTTCTTTTTGGTGTTGAGTGGCTGTGTTATGTGAGGTTCATGAGTTTACTATTTGCCTTTTGTATTTGTGTTGCGTGTCTTACATCTAATCTATTCATTCACTGGCTTCTGGGTAGGCAATGCTTCAGTATTTTGGCTAAGATTCTCCCACGAGATTCCATAGAGCACAGATGACGCACTACTCTGGTCTCTGCACTGAATCTTCACTTGGCTGTCCCTCCGCCCCATTGAAACGAGCCTTTTCTGAAGTACTTCCAAAATATATTCTGCTGGAAAATTGTTATACTCCAAATATTCGTGGGTTCTGTTGCTCTAAAACTAAAAGTTAATAACTATACTATCTACTTCACAGGTTTCCTATCAGGATCAAAATGTGCTATTTTTCCTTGTATATATTTATTTATCGTTAGGGAGGAATTTCATTTGGGGGAAAAATTATTCAGCAGAGGCAGAAGTGAGGAAAAAGTTATAAAAGTGTCAGGGAAACAGTAAAATACATAGAAGATAACTGAAAAAAATCAGACATGGACATAAGAAGTGGCATTTTTGTTTTGTATTGCATTCTATTTTGTTACTAGATAATATTTGATATGTAATAAAAACTGTATAAAACATGTTCATATGGAATTTTCTTAAAGTTCTTTATATATTGCTGTTTGTGCTTGATATTAAAGTCCATAATAAAAAAAAGAATTACTGAGATAGAATTAGTTTTTTGATAGAACCTTAGTTTGTTGTGATGTCAGAGAACATTTTGCTCCTTATAGATTCTCAATTTATCTTCCTAGCCAAAAATATGCACAGGGTAAATAGCAGAAAAAAGGACAATAAGAAAAGATAGATTAGCAGGAGATGAGAAAGAAAGAGAAAGACAACAATATAACATATTTTAATAAACTTTCATATTCAAGAGGAAGATAAGTTAAATAATTAAATTAAATATAAGATAAAGGAAGGTTAAATAATTAAAATCTACTTAATAAAAACCTAGATTAAGTCTTTTTTTCACCCTGAGCAAAACAAGGGATCATCTTATGGAAAGTCTGCAGTAGACAAATCCCATAATCTGAATATGCTTCCCTGTTGTTTCCTTTCAGTTTCTGCACTATCTTACCCCTTTCATTTATTGCAGTGTTAATTAGATATCATGAATCTTGGCATATTACATGATGGCCTTCTGTTAGCATGTTAGCTTTATATGGTATGAATAAAAGTTGATATTTTCTTACCCTCTAGTATCACATTCAATGGAGAAAATGCAATATTATTTTAACAATTTGTGACAGATTTCCTAGACAGAATTTATGGAACTTTTCCAAGGAAACCATCCTAAATCATTAAATATGATACCAGGTTTGAGGTCATTATTGAGTTACCACAAGTATATCAACATAAACATTACCATTCCTAATGTTTATGAAATAATTTATTTGAAAATTATTGTCAGCTTTTTATGAGAAGAATATGTGTGCTAGTGAATCATTTTAATTCACATCTACAAATTCATTTAGTTGCCTTCTTCCTACCAGCAGAATGATAGATTGCAATGAAGAGATGGAAGAAGATTCTAGCAACTACTTAACTTCTGAACCAGACTAGATTTAAGCACTCATGCAATTTACTCATCATAATGAAGTATCATCCCAGTCTATAAGGTTATTAAATGATTTGGTTTTAGAGAAATTGCTATTTCTTCCAGGAATTATTCGCAAACAAGTACAGAATTTTAAAATATAGTAGCAAACATGACATACATAGTATTAAGGGAAAACGCATTTCAGATCAATGTAAAAAAAAAAAGTAAACTGAAAAACTAGTCAGATTTTAAAATACCTGATATCTATAGTGGATTAATTGCTCAGAATTGTTCCTAACACTGTTCATTCTAAATAGACCATCTAATTCAATTCTATTCAATTCATCAGATATTTCTTGAGTACTGATTACATAGCAGTGGGGGAAGTGATGTGTCCACTAAATATAGCTATAAAAAAACCTAAAAAATAAGAAAATCTGAGTTAAAATAGAATTTCAAACACTTAGCTGAATGGTGTTGGACAAGTCATTTAACTTTGCCTCAATTCTCTAATTCCATTATCTCTAAAATGGGGATAATAATAAAATCTATATCCTAGATTATTATGGAGATAAAATTTACAAAAAATTTTGCAAAACTTAAAATGCTACATAAATACTAGCTATTATTATTACCATTTTAAGTCACAGCACTAGGCACTAGGGATATTAAGAAAAAATGAAATGGCCACTACTCTCAAGGAATTTTCATTATTTCCAACTTTTTGGCTCATTACATTCTTTCTAAAGGGATATTTGCAAAATTTATTGACTGGGCTTACACACTTTCTTTACTTATAACTTCCATTGTCCTAGAAAAGAAAGGTTAGGTAGCAAGATTACAGAAATCAAGAGGAGTGAAGGGGACAGACAAAGATATGGAAAGGTGGAACAAATATAATATTGCTCTGGTTGTTTTTAAAATGAAAACTGAATTAAATGTTTTAGCAATCAAATATGGTATTAAAAGATTTGTATTTACATGTAGATGAAGGGACCTCAGACATGATAAAGTATGAATAAGATTGAGGACCTGAAACCAGAGGAACAAAGCTCCATTCCTGGCACTACAGATAACTACATTGTAAAGGACATATTTGGATGTCTTTAATCAAATTATTTAATCTCTTTGTATGTCAAATTCTTCATCTGTAGAATTAAGGAATTGAATTACATGCCTTCTAAAGTTCATTCCAATTTACTATCTATGATTCTGTGAGCTTAATTTGTCCTCAACCTTTACACAAAGACTTTCATTGTTGAGGAAATTGGTGCATCTTGACTAGTGATGAAGAAAGCTAAATACCCATCTACTGTCAAAAAAAGGGATGGAATCAAGAAGTGGAATAAGACTTTTTAAGATATGGCCAATATAAGAATTTATTTTACTTGACTATGCAATTAGTTTTCACCTGCCCAGTGAATAAGAGAGGAGCTTTGAGAAAGATAATATAAAGACAGGATAAGAAAGTACACATAAAATAAAAAGAAAAAAAAGATGGACAAACTTTTCTTATATACAGAAGAAAACAGAAAGAAATATACAAGAAATCAAATATAATGAGAATTTTGAAAGCTGTATACTAAAAAATATTATATGTATAAAAACAAGCTATTCATAATAGATCCACAAATGCCAACCTTTTTTGTTGTATTAGATTATTAGATGTGCATTTAATATTATATATATTTTATTATATAACTACATGTTATATATATGGTTCATTTTCTCTAATATATGTATCTATGTATTAGATGTGGTTATTTTATTTGGTGTTAAGTTTAGAAGAAAAGATATCTTGAGAAAGTTCATTCCATTTTTAGATCACTCACATTATAAAATGAGGTTTTTTAAGTAAAAAAAAAAAAGATGCTTTATTCTTTCTTTGGGATTGAACAGCATTTTTCATCTCAAGTCATTCAGACTTGTTTTGGGTCATTGTATTGAAGAGAATAATAAAGTTATTCACAGCCAACACCTTAATTTATTGCTGTTACTTTGTATCCAGTATATTTCACTTTACATGAGCTCATGGAAATCTTCCCAGGTTTTTCTGAACACATCTTGTTCATCCTTTTTTAAAACACAATAATATTAAATGATAATCACATACAACAATCTATTCAGCCATCCCCGAGCTGAGGTATATCCCTTCAATTAGTCACTCTTTGTCCTGAAAAAGAGCTGCTATAAATATTTTTGAACATATATGTTCTTTTCCTTTTTTAATTTCTTTAAAAAATATCATTTGGAATACATGCCTAATAGTGGTATTGTTAGATCAAAGAGTTTTCATGCTTTTATCCTTTTGGGGATAGTTCCAAATTGCTGTACAGAATGATTGAATCAGTTCACAGTTCCACCAACAATGCATTGATGTCTCATTTTTGCCAAATTGCCTCAACATTTGTCATTTTCCTTTTCTTACCTATTACCCAATCTAATAGATATGAGAATGTGCCTCCAAATTATTTTATTTGCATTTCTCCAAGCAATAGTGACACATTATTTTTTTTCATATGATTATAAATAGCTTTGATTACTTCATCTGAAAACTGTTCATATCTGTTGAATATTTATCAATTGAGGAATGGCTTTTTTTTAAAATAAATTTGACTCACTTCCCTATATCTTTAAGAAATGAGTTTTTTGTTATAGAAACTTGTTTCAAAATATCATTACTAACTTTATTTTCATCAATTAAATTTTCTCTCTTTTATTTCACCCTGTCCCTTCTCAAAAGTGTTTTGCTTTTGGCCACTTCCCTTTATTACCCTCCCTCTTCTCATATTCCCTTCCCTTGCTGCTTTCCTGCATGGTAAAATGGATGTCTATTTCTATCTCAATTCCATGTGTATAATATTTCTCTTTGAGCCAATTCTGATGAGAGTAAGGTACACTCAATCCTTCTCCCCTCCCCTTTTCCCTCCACTATTAAAGTGTTTTCTTGCCTCTTTCATGACATATACTTTACACCATTCTACATTTTCCTTGTGGTCATTTCTCCCTCATTCTTTATTTTTAAGTTATACCTTCATGTTCAACTTACATCCGCTGTCTGTATATGTTCCTTCTAAATGCTTTAATAATGAGGAGTTCATGAGTTATAAGCATATCTGCCCATGTGTAAATGTAAACAAATTAACCTTAAGTCTTTTATGATTTCCTCTTTCCTAATTATCTTTTTATACTTTTTCTTGAGTCTTATATTTGAAGGACAAATTTCCAATTCAGCTTTGATCTTTTCATCAAGAATGCTTGAAAGCCATCTATTTCATTGAATATCCATTTTGCCCTAAAGACTTATACTCAGATTTTTTTGGGTAGGTGATTCTTGGTTGTAATCCTAGCTCCTTTGCTCTCTGAAATATCATAATCCAAGTTCTCAGTTCATTTAAAGTGAAAACTACTAAATCTTCTGTCCTCCTAATTGTGGTTCTTAATTATTTTAATTGTTTTTGTTGTTTCTTTGTTTCTGGTTTTTGTAATATTTTTCCTCAACATGTGAGCTCTAAAATTTGGCAATAATATTCCTGGGAGTTTTCATTTTAGGATGTGGTTGGTGGATTCTTTCAATTTCTTTTTACCCTCTGTTATAGAAAATCAAAGCTGTTTTCTTTGGCATTTTCTTGAGAGATGTTGTCTAGGCTACTGTTTTTTTTTTCTTCCTTTTTTTGACATGGCTTTCAGGTAGTCGAATATTTTTTTAAAATTATCTCTTCTGATCTATTTCCCAGATTGTTTGTTTTTCCAATGACATAGTTTACCTTCTTCTTTTCTATTTTTTTCCTTCTTTTGGTTTTGTATTATTGGTTCTTGATTTCTCATAAAACCATTGACTTATAATTGCTCAATTCTAATTTGTAAGGAATAATTTTCCTCAGTGAATGTTTGTATCTTCTTTCCCATTTGACCAATTTTGTTGTTTAATGGTTTCTTCTTTCCAATAACTTTTTTGGATGTAGGACCTTTGACTTTTTTATCTTTTTCTGAATGTGTGTTTTGATATTCCTTGTCACCATAGTAACTTCCCTTTTTTGTTGTTTGCTCATTTTCTCAGAGTACTACTTTACTTTTAACTCTATTAAAGTAGATTCTGTTTTCTGGATAGAAGGTACAGTACTTCAAGCTTCAGGCATTCTGTGCAATTGTTTTTAGGGCTCATTCTACAGACCTGTAAATTTTCAGTTCTTCCAAGCTTGTATGAGCCAAGGAGAAGTATTTTTTTTACTACTCTCCTAGTCTGTATTCTGGTCTGAGTGACCACAAGTACTCCTATCTTTTCTAAAACTATGAGGATGGACTCCTCTCCACTGTGTTTATAAGTTATAGTGTGCTAGTGCTCCTCCCCATAGGACTGTAACCAGGACTACGTCACAGATCTTAATATTTGCAAAGAAACAGTCATTTCTCAATGCTAACAAAGAGAACCCTTAAATCTTTTTCTGATGCCCTCTCTGCTGAGAACTCTGGAAATTGCAGCAAGTGCTGCTGCTGCTGTTGTTGCTACATGCTAGTGATGATGATGATAAGGATGAGAATTAGGATTCAGTGGCTCTCAAAGTCTGCTCATGATTTGATGGGGCCTTCTAAGTTATCTGCAGTGGAAAATTACTTCACACTGTCTTTTTTAAGTTCTAATACCCTAAATTTTGTTTGGAATCATCATTTAAAGGAATTTCAAAGGTTTTGGGGAAGAGCTTAGGTGAGTTCTTGTTTTCACTCCACATTTTGGCTCTAATTCTATAATTATGTTTTCTTTATAATTAACCAACATATTTTCTCTATCTCCTGATACCCCAATTTTGGATTTTACATTTGAGACAAAAATAATAAATTTAATTGAAATTCTACATAAAAGCCCTGCAAAAATTTTGAAAGTAGAGATAAATTCTTTTCATGTTGATCAGCTTCATCATGATATGCTCCATTTTGCAAATATCTCTGGAATGGACATAATAATCTTCTCACATTTAATCACTTTCATTTGACTTGACTTTTTCCTGTTGTTTCTTGTAATTCTTCTGAAATCAGTAGTTGTTTATGCTGTCATGTTCAATTGTTTTAGTGTTAGAGGATTGAATGGGATTTTTTTTTTTGTTTTTGTTGTCCTTAACCTTTTTGGCAATCTGTGGGAGTCTATGGACTCTTTCTCAGAACAATGTTTTTAAATACATAAAATAAAATATATATGATTACAAAAGAATAACCTTGTTGAATTGACACTTAAATTAAGAGAATTCTTATGAAGTGCCTTCCTTACACATAGTAGGTCCTTAATGAATGTTTGTGTAACTGAATTTTCGAAAGCCATGTTAAAAATTATAAGCAAATAGAACCATCAAACTACAATATATTTAATCAAAGCCATACAAATGGACTTTTGCCTATAAAGAAGGCTTCTACAAAGTAGGAAAACACCCTTATTACTTGACTTTTTAAAAATAAATTATTCTACCATTCAGAAAAAAAGAGTCCAAGGGAAGGGATAATAAAAAATGGAACATAAGTAATATTAGAAGAATAATACCCCTAGGTAAATGCAGTCCTTTGTTTTGTCAGTTTGCAGTGGCCTTAGACTAATTTATTTCCTGCTTCACTTGTTTCCAGATTTCCCTTTATTATCCATCACAATGACAGTCACTCAGTCTCTTCTTTCTTCAACCCAAATGAGAACACAATGAATAAATCATGCTTTTTTTTTTTCCTTTGAAGCACTGACTTAATGTGGATTCAGCACTGGGTTTAGGACTGACTCCACCTGAAATATCTTAACACAGCACTTCTAAATGGCACTGCTGGCTGGAGAAAAATATAGGCCACATTGGTGATAGAATTTTTGTATAAAGGAACTTGGCAAAAGTATTCAGTCTAACTTATGAATCTGTATAGAAGCTGTAACTGTTAAAGGTAGTGTCGTTTTGCTTGCTTATTATGAGATTTGTCTTTGCTTTATAGGTTTGGGTTTAAATAGCTTCATAAGGGTCTTTTTCTTTGCCTGCAATTAAGGTAGAATTACATCAAATAGACAAGGTTGACTCATTGTGGGAAAAATACTACCCTAGAAACAATAAAGAAATGGTTGATCTGTTCTGGTGTGTCAAACTAGGTTATTCCCAGAAAACTAAGTTTGAAACATTTTTTAACGGCAGGAAATTTTATTGACAATAAAATTCCCCTAGCAATTTAAAGAGTAAAGAAACAGTTCCCAATTTTTTCATTAAAAATATCTTATCAGAATTCTTAGTATATTGAAGTTAAAATGCTAAGAATACCACAGAGATCATCTCCCCCAGTATAATAGTGAATTTATAAGATTTGTTTAGATCCAGGAACACAGCACTTACCTCCCCACTTCACATCCTCTCAAAATAAGTATCTTTATACTACTCATCAAACTAGGAGTTCCAAAAGTTTTTTGCAATACAACTTATATATCTGGTCTTTGAATTTCCATTTCCTTCACCCCTAATGATCTGTTGTGACATAAACTTCCCTTCTTCTCCAAATCCTAGCATAGAGCTTTGTACATCATATTTTTTTTTAACAAATGTGTTATATTTTTGCTGTATTGTTCTTTAAAAAACATTTTATGATCATATTTTTCAAGTCCATTTTTCTAAGTTGCTTCAAACTTCCAATCCCTTCAAGGATCTAATTTTTAAATGTGTACTCATTAACAATTAAGTTAGTCCTCATATTGTTATTTGGGATTTACTTACATTTTGAAACTAACCTGAAGCCTTTTGTAAACTCTAGATTCTTCTTTCCCAAATATTTTTGTTCATATAATTTTATGTTTTTTGCAAATTTTATATTTAAATTTAACTCTCCCAATAACTTTAAAATAATAACTCAAATCAAATATTGGAGAAGCAGAAATAAAAAACAACAACAACAACAAAAGGTCAGAGTGAGATATTTTCCAGCTAAAATGAGGAGAGGTTTGTGATAAAAATGTGAGGGCTAATTCAGAGCACATATGGGAACAATACCAGCAATGGGCCTTGAAGGCTATCCTGAGAGTGACAGGAGCAGTTTTGGGAACTCTCTGCTTGGGATATGGGAAGGGAATTGAACAAGTCATCATAAAGACATTATGAGGATATTTTGTGGTACTGGATGCAGGCCTGACATTATTTGCCAACGCTATTATATATGTATAGTTCTGGGTCACAGTTACTGAGCTGACAAGAGTCCTCAGTCAAAATTACAGGGCAGAGATAAGGAATACCAATTACAGCTGCAATCACAGGGCCAAGGGTAAAAAATTACTTGTAGCTAGAAATGAGCAAGGGCCCCTCTTGAACAGTGACCACACTCATGAATTGTTCTTGGAGTGGTAAACTGGTCCAACTGTCCTGGAATTATAAAATAATCCAGCAATTTGGAATTATACCCAAAGAACTATAAAACTGTGATTACCTTTTGACTCGGCAATATCACCATGAAGTCTGTATCCCAAAGAGATCCAAAAAGGAAAAAAAAATCTTCATAGGCAAAAATATTTATAACAATTATTTTTGGTGACAAAGAATTGAGAATCAACAGGAAACCAATCAATTGTCTCTAGCCCAGTTACATAAATAAAAAGTTTAATAATGTTAGGCATAATTTGGATCTCCTTAACATCTCATTACACATCTCCTTCCTGAAGATTGATCTTTATTGTGTCCATCATTGACAGCATTTCTGCTAGACTTCAGTTTATGATGGTGCACATTCTAAAGCAGGCTAAATGCCCCTTGCAAAATTTAAAACATAAGAAAGAATATGTCAACATATATCCCTAAAACTCCTTCAATTGTCTGGTTTTAATCTCCTTTCCACTACAAGTGAAATGAAATGACTTCGTTATCATGGGGTTTCTTGTGTAAACTCCATCTGAAAAGGAGTACATGAAAGACAAATAGAAATAACTACACCTAGAAAGTTTTACATTAAAGGCATAATGACCAGAGAATACATGGTAGGTATTAATCTCTGGTTCAGGACAAAATTGACTCCTGGGTCATAGAGTTATGATTTTCCCTCCATGGGGTTCTAATTGAAGAAAGCAATAAGTTCATTAGATTTTCAGTGCTTTCCTGCTTGGATTTTTCACAGATATTTTATTGCTCTTAAATTGATAAAAAATTAATTTCAAAGCAAGTTCATATAAATATCTATTGTATTATAAGACACAAAAAGTAAATTTTAAAGGGATAGCCCAATAAGTTATGAATATTATGTATCACATTATTCACTCAAAAAATGTTGGATTCTGAAAAAGTAAGAAACAAGGTAATAGCAAAAAAATACTCAGATATGTCCTGTTGAAATATGAAATTAATTCAAAACTATTCAACAGCATTTTTTAAACAGATTGAATCCAATGCTTAGCAGCAACAATATGAAGCAAATAGAATGCTGGTATTGGAATCAAAAAGATCTACATTTAAATTTTGCCAGTATCACTTACTAGTGAGCTATAGGACCAGTAGCAAGTTATTTGACATGTTTCAGGCAACCTCATAGGATTTATCTACTCTCAGAGTTTAATTGTATTCTACTTTGATGTGGGGAATTCCCAAAAGAGATGAAACCACAGATTCTTCACACATTCTAATATTGTCAATTATTGTGGTAACTACTGGAGAGAAAAATGGGTAAAAATTGGTTATGAATTTTTTTCATACAATACTTCATCCTATTTTATCCAAGGCATTAAATGTTGATATGATGGGATTTTCCCCTATTTTTTCTGATTTCTTGATTTTCTATAGAAACATTAATCTTGGGAGACCTTTTCCTTTATCAGATATTTCCTATTATCTTTTTAACTCTTCATGTTTTTTTTTTTCCTAGTATAGGTGAAAATAAGGACTACAATTATTTTGCAACATTGTGATGTACTAATAATGTAGAAATCCCACCCTACCCCCAGTCACTCAGTGGCTTATTAATAAAAAACATTCCAGGTCAACAAAAACATGATAAAGGAGATGATCAAACTCTTATGTCCATTGGTGCTATCCCTGAACAAGAGATCCCATTGTTTTCTCTAAAGAGATTGAGAACAATTCAACACTAGAAATTTTCTATTTTTTCTCTCAAATGCCATAAATGTATTATTTCGTTTGTGCCAAGACTTATAGATTCTCAGATTTTTGTCAGAAGTGACCTCACTGGTCCTATGCCAGGCTAGTATATTCTAGTTTAATTCTTACCAAAACCATTATTCTAGTTGTCAACTTCCTCAACAAGTAGTCATCTAGATCCATGAGTGTCCTAATGAAAGAGAAGTCACTTTTTCCAAAATCATCAGCTCTACCTTCTTTTGAAACCTTCTAATTCTTTTTTTTTATTCATTTTTCCAAATTATCCCCTCCCTCCCTCCATGAAACCTTCTAATTCTTAGGTTTTTAAAAATATTTAATTGAAATTGTCTACACTATAATTTTATTTGTCTCTCATAATCTTGTCTTCTTGGGCCAAGTAATAAAAATCCAATCTCTCTTCCATATGACATGCTTTCCAATCCAAGAAAATCGCTATTATGTTCTCCAAGTGCTTTCTTTTTCAAATTTAACATCTCTGTCGAATTTTTTAAAAAATAAAATACTGAAATGAAAATACTTGTGCAGCAAGATAACTGTATTACTATGTATACATATGTTGTATTTAACATATTTAACATGTATTGGACTACCAGCCATTATGGAGAAGGGTTTGGGGGGAAGAAGGGGAAAATTTGGAACAGAAAGTTTTGCAAGAGTCAATGTTGAAAAACTACCCATGCATATGTTTTGTAAATTTAAAAAAATCTTTAATAAAAATTTTCAAAATTTAAAAAAAAGAAAACAAAAGAGAAGCAACAACAACAACCATGTTCCAAGAACTTAATTAAAAACAAGAGATGCAAATAAATGCAAAAATAGTCCATGCCTTCCAGTAACTTACAATTTAGTTGGAAAGATGCCATGCAAAAAGCTATATATAAGCAAGATATGAAGAGGATAAATTGAAGGCAATCTCAGAGGAAAGCACTAATATTAAGAAGAATTGGGAAATGGTGCTTGCAAAAGGAGTGAATTAAGTTGAGACTTCAAGAAAATAATGGAAGATAGTGGTAATGATGATGAGGAAGAGAATCCCAAGCATAGGTAATAGCCAGTAAAGATACTCAGAGAAGGAAGATAGTGTTTCTATTTGGTAGAAAAGCAAAGTCATTTTCTGTATTACAGAAAACATGGAGGTGAGTAAAGAATAAGAAGACTGAAAGGTTAGAAGAAGGCAGGTTATAAAGAATTGTAAAGGCCAGACCAGATTTTTTATTTGATCTTCGAGATAATAGGGAGTCACTGAAATTTATAAAAAAGGGATAGTTACCTGATTAGATCCGTGCATTAATAAAATCATATAGAGTCACACAGGAAACAGAAATAAACTAAGTGTTTCATAGCTATCTATATTAACATAAATATTATTATTAATAAAAAGTGATTCTATTTTGTTTTTTACAACTAAAGCTATTTTATGGAGTATTTGCTCTGAAGAGCTTCTTACTCCTTATTGTCTCTTTACAATCACTTAGCCTACAAATACCAATGAAAGAATATTTTATGGCTGATAATTTGGAAAGAAAGAATATTAGCTACCTAACATTAGCTACCTCTCTTTTTTTCCTGTAGGATCAATAGCTTACTCTACTTTGTTTTATTTTATTTCTTTCCAAATTTATCAATGAGCACTTTTTACAAGGTAGTTTGTAAATACTTTATTTGACAAATAAAAAAGGCATCTTTGCTTATTTAACTTTTACCCTCAGGCATCCTAGAAGCTCTTTCTTAGAAGCTAGTTCTTTTGTAATTGTAGGAAAAGGACAAAATATATTGTAGATATTAAATATAATATTTTGAGTTAGGTAAGAAAGACAAGTTTCATGTATTTGAAATTCCTTTTTAATTCATGCAACAGAGGCCACAAATTGAAAATGAGGTAGATCATTATTGCACTATTATCCCTCTATTTTTATTTCTCAATCCCTTCCTTTCTTTTTTCTTTCCTTCCTTTTTTCTTCCTTTCCTCCCTCCCCTTGCTTAATTTCTTCTTCAATTCCTTCCTTCCTTCCTTTCTTGCTTCCTTCCCTCATTCCTCCTTTTTTTCCTTCTTTTCTCCTTTCTTTGTTTCCTTCCTTCCTTCTCAGAGCAGGCTTAGATTGAGAGATCTTATTTTGTCTACTGTCCTCAGGACCAAGCAGGCTCTTCTCCATTGGGTTGTAGAACTTGATGCAAGGAAATCAATCCATCATAAGCAAATCAAGAGAAAGTCCCAAATACCATAAAGGTATTTACCTTGGATAGAGAGATGCTCAAAGAATAATTCTTAAAAAGACATATAAATAAAGCTTTAAAATTATGGATTAGGTCTTATTCCAAATGGTGAAAATGTATAAAACAACTTATAAGTCATTTCAGAATAAATGTCTTTGGATTAGTACTTACTGACACCCTTCCAAAAACCTATGAGGGTACTGAATCCAGGAATACATATATTGATAAATTAAATGAAAATGGCAATATATAATAAAAGGTCAAGGAAATGATATATTCAATAAATTTTGTGGGCATACCGAAAAGGTGTGTTACAAGGGACATACTTCGGAGAAATTGATTTGATTAGATGGTTATTAAGGTCTCTTCTAACTGTAAAATTATATGAATCTGTAAAAGATGAGATTACAAATATCCCTATATTTCAATATGCAACTCAAGTACCACCTATTATATGAAGTCTTTTATGATTCCTTCAATTACTAGTATTCTTCCAAAACTACTATGTATATAACAAAACTGTATTTGAATTTGTTCTCTTTACATTTCTTTGATATAAGTAGGTTTATATGTACTTGTTTCCTTCATTAGAATTTCAGATTCTTGTAAGAAACAATTGTTTCATTCTTTGTATTCACATCCTCAACACATAGGTGTTCGTGATACATATTGGGAACTCAATAACAGCCTATTGATCATTTGAAAGATTCAATATGATCAGAAATCAACATATGTCTTTAGCTATACTTTTGTGGATTTGGAATATAGCAAAAAAAAGTAGCAAAAGAAAAGGGAGATCTGAAGATCATGAGACTATGAAGATAAATACATGAAGTCAAGAATAAACATGGAATGTCATCCTTATCCACTATTGAAAATATTTTATAGATCTTGAAAAAAATTACAAAACAAAACTTTAAGAAAATCAAATGAATCAATGAAAAGAAAATGTGTAAGAAGATGATTTAGCAGGATTAGTTTTCAAATTATACAACAAAATAGTTAAGAGCTTAACAATCTAGTACTAAATATGAAATAGAAGGATTGATCAGTGAAATAGATTAGGTATAAAATATACAGTACTAAATAGCTATAGTAATCTAGGGTTTGATAAACACAAATATCTAAACCTTAGGGATAAGAACTCACTAGCAAAAATTCCTGGGAAACTGGAAATCAATCTGTCAAAAATTAGGCAGGACCAAAATGTTACTCTATATACCAAGTTAAATTCAAAATGGACACATGATTTATAAATAAATGCTTATGTAAACAAATTAGTGAAATGCAGAAAAATTTAACTGTTAGACCTATGATTAAGGGAAAAATATAAGACCAAATAAGAGATAGGTGGAATCACAGAGGTAGAAATGGATCGTTTTGATTACATAAAATTAAAATGATTTTACAAAATCTAAATAACTGCAGCCAAAATTAAATGAGAAATAGGATACTGGAAGGAAATTACAGCAAATTTCTCTGACAGAGGCTTCATTTCTTAAATACATAGAGAACTGAACCAATTATTTTAAAAATAAGAGCCTTTCTTCAACTAATAAAGTCAATGGATATAAATTTAAAGTTTTTGGAAAATGAAATAAAACGCATCAATAATCATATGAAATGTTCCATTATAACTAGAAAAATACAAATTAAAACCATTCTTAGATATGACCTCACCTAGAAGATTAGATAACATAAAAAAGAAAAAGGATAATTGCTAAAGGGAATGAGAGGAAACATATAATGTAATATATTGTTTTAGACCTGTGAAATGGTTCAGCTATTCTATATCCAAAGGGTAATAAACCAGTTCATACCCTTTCATCCAGCAATACCATTATAGGGTCTGTAAGCCAAAGAGATCAATGGAAAAGGAAAAGGACATGTATACACTAGGGACCTATATACACTGATAATCAAAGGATAAGTACACTATAAGAAAAAGTTGATAGTATTTATTGTTAAAATTTATTTTTGTTGAATATTTTTGAATCAGTAGGCATATAGATCATCCTGAGAATCTGCTTTGATTATGTCATGACTATATCAGGTAGATTGCACAGTGAAGGCAGTGCTAGAACTTAAGTCAGAAAAACAAGTTCAAATCCAGCCTCAGAAATTTACTAGCTGGGGGAGACTCTGAAAAAGTCACTTAAACTTTGTCTATTTCATTCTCTTATCCATAAAATGAGGTTACATGTATCTCCCATGTGTAAGGATAAAATAAGATAATATATTTAATTGCTTTGTAGATAGATTTGGGGGGGGGGGTGTAGGAGGCAGACTCAAGATGGTACAATGGAAGGAAACACTCAGTTAAGGGATCAGAAACAAAACAGACTTTACAAGATGTGCAGGACAAAAATACAGAAAGAAGCATAAACAGAAAAAAATATGATTGAGGGAAATGTAATAGCTAATAATCATAACTATACATAATTAAAAAAAAAAGGTCAAGAATATCAAGGGAAGTGGGCAGAGCCAAGATGGTGGAGAAGATACACGCGATTTTGTGAGCTCCCTTCTTCCCTCGATACCAATTAGTTAAATCAGCCTCAAAAATAATGCTGGACTGATAGAAGCCACAAGGACTGGAAGCACGACTTACCAGCTGAAGAGAATCTGGAGTTTCAACAGAAAAGGTCGGTTCCCGGGGGAGGAAGAAAAAAGGCCAGCACAGGCGGTTGGGTGCTAGCACATTGTGATGATTACACTGGGGACAACTCCGGGATCAGAGAAGCCACTGAGATAGAAGAATCTGGCACAGGCTGATAGCTCTTCTCTGCTTATAAAACAGCAGTCCAGAAGAGAAATCAAGCCACTTTAAAATATAAAGCCAGATACTAGAACCACCCCAATTCGGAAGTGACCTAACAGATCTTGGCACTGTGGGTGCAGCCCACTTCGACTGTCTGGGGCTTCACCTGGGAGTAGTTAAGAGCTTGAAAAACAGGGACAAGGCCCAAGGCAACATCTAATTAACATAGTGCGTGGCTCGGCTAGAGGCTGTGGAACTCAGCCACAGAAGATCCAGAGAAGCAGAACCTTTGAAATGGGGACCACAGTTTCTGGGCAGACACTTCCAGTTTGAGAGCAGGAGCTTTCCACATCAGCTGCTGATATCCACGCCCCATGGGACGCATTGGCTGGGCTTTTGTGTCGCCTTTACTGTTCAGTCTTAAACCTCAGGGAAGTCTCTAGGACACACAGTGGGGGTCCTCCACTGGGAAACCCTCATAGTGCAGCCACAGTCATACTAATCACTTCTGAGGCACTTCCAGGGAGGGAAGGGGAACTCTCTCTCAGAGCTCTCTCTTAGCTCAGGCACAGGAGCCGCTGCATCCATCCTTTCTGGGAGGAATCTGGTAAAGAAATAAAAAAAAATTTCTTACCCCAAAAGATTTTTTAAATATGAGCAAAAAGCAAAAAAGAACCATTGATTCCTTCTACATAGAGAAAGAGCGGGTATCCAACCCCGAGGAAGTTAATGGTAGAGAGTCAGCAGATAACAGCCTAAAGGGGAATGATACCTGCCCCCCATCACATAACTTTCTCCTAGAAGAAACTATTAAAAAGTTAAGAGAGTTTGAAGAAAAATGGGGAAAGGAAAGAGAAGCTATGACAGAGAATAACAAGGTTCTGAAATTTGAGTGGGAAAAATATAGAATTCACAGGAGGTTCAGGGAAACAAAATTTGTGAATTAGAAAAGGTTTAAAAAATCATAGGAAAGTAGGATTTCTGAATTGGAAAAGATAAAATATTCTCAAGAAAGTAGGATTTCTGAATTGGAAAAGATAAAAAAGTCTCAAGAAAATAGGTTTTCTGAATTGGAAAAAGAAAATAATTCTCTAATAAAAAATTAGGGAAATGGAAAAAAATTCAATAGAGCAAAATAATTCATTTAAAAACTCAACTGGGCAGAAACCAAAAGAAATAAAAAATGTGAATGAAGAAAATAAATAACTCATTAAAAATCAGGACAGAACAAATAAAAATGAATGATTCATTGAGAACCCAAGAATCAGTCAAAAAAACAAAAAAAAAAAAAAAAATGAAAAGCTGGAGAATAACATCAAATACTTATTGGGAAAATCTATAGACCTGGAAAATAGATCTAGGAGAGATAATCTGAGGATCATTGGACTTCCCGAAAACTATGATCACCAAAAGAGCCTAGATTCTATTTTACAGGAAATCATCAAAGAGAAGTGTCCACAGATAATAGAAACAGAAGGGAAAATAGGCATGGAAAGAATTCATCGTAGTCCTTCTGAAAAAGACAATTAAAAAAAAAGAAAACTCCACGGAACATTGTGGCTAAGCTGCAGAATTACCACACAAAGGAAAAAATATTGCAAGCAGCAAGAAAAAACCAATTCAAATATCAAGGTGCCACAATAAGGGTCACTCAAGATCGGGCTGCCTCCACATTAAAAGATCAAAGGGCCTAGAACCTGATATTGCAAAAGGCAAAAGATCAAGGATTGAAACCAAGAATAAACTATCCAGCTAAGTTTAGCATTTTCTTCCATGGAAGAATATGATCATTTAATGAAACAGAGGAATTCCATATGTTTCTAAGAGAAAAACCTGACTTAAACAAAAAAATTTGATCTACATCCACAAGACTGAAGAGAAACAGAAAAAGGTACACAGAACCCTTGAGAACTATATCTCTGTTGTGGATATATAGAAAGTCCACATGGATAATTTGATTTTACTGATATTAAAAAAGAGGGGAGTAGTAAAGGGAAGGGGGTAGTATCAGAAAAAGGGGAAGGAGTGATAAAAAGAGGGAAACTACATCCCAGGAAGAGGCATAGAAAAATATACCACATCTGAGGGAATTTGGAGAGGGGATAAAACATTGTGTGAATCTTACTCTCATCAGAAGAGGTTGAAAGAATAAATAACTAACATATTTGTTCTTCAGAGAATTCTCTCTCACCTCATTAAAAGGGGGGAGAGGAAAAAGGGAATAAGGGAAGGGACTTGGAAGGAGGGGAGAGGGATACTAAAAAAAGGGAGTGCTGCGCATCACAAGTGGGGTCTATAAATTAAATATAAGGGAAGGGATTCAGAGGGGTCAAGGGAAAAAGCATAATCTGGGGATAATATGATGGCAGGAAATACAGAATTGGTCATTTTAATTGTAAATATAAATGGGATGAACACTCCCATCAAACGGAGACGGATAGCAGACTGGATCAAAAGTCAGAACCCTACAATATGTTGTTTACAAGAAAAACACTTAAAGCAGGGAGATACATACAGAGTAAAGGTAAAAGGTTGGAGCAGAATCTATTATGCTTCAGGTAAAGCCAAAAAAGCAGGGGTAGCCATCCTTATCTCAGATTAAGCAAAAGCAGAAGTTGATCTGATTAAAAGAGATAAGGAAGGAAACTATATCCTACTAAAAGGTAGCATAAACAATGAAGCCATATCAATACTAAATATATATGCACCAAGTGCTATAGAATATAACTTTCTAAAGGAAAAGTTAAGAGAGTTGAAAGAAGAAATAGACAGTAAAACTATAATAGTGGGAGATCTCAACCTTGCACTCTCAGATGTAGACAAATCAAACCACAACACAAATAAGAAAGAAATTTAAAAAGTAAATAGAACATTAGAAAAACTAGGTATGATAGACCTTTGGAGAAAACTGAATGGTGATAGAAAGAAATACACTTTCTTCTCAGCAGTTCATGGATACTATACAAAAATTGACCATATATTAGGACATAGAGATCTCAAAATTAAATGTTGGAAGGCAGAAATAATAAATGCCTTCTTCTCAGATCACAATGAAATAAAAACTACTTTCAATAAGAAGTTAGGGGTAAATACACCAAAAAGTAATTGGAAACTGAATAATCTCATCTTAAAGAATGACTGGGTGAAACAGCAAATTATAGAAACAATTAATAATTTCACCCAAGATAATGACAATGATGAGACATCATACCAAAATCAGTGGGATGCAGCTAAAGCGGTAATAAGGGAAAATTTTATATCTTTAGAGGCTTATTTGAACAAAATAGGGAAAGAGAAGATTAACGAATTGGGCCTGCAACTTAAAAAGCTAGGAAAAAAAAAAAAAAAAAACAAATGAAAAACCCCCAACCAAAAATCAAACTTGAAATACAAAAATTAAAAGCAGAAATCAATAATATTGAAAGTAAAAAAAAAAAACTATTGAATTAATAAATAAAACCAAGAGTTGGTTTTATGAAAAAGCCAATAAAATAGATAAATCTTTGGTAAATCTGATCAGAAAAAGGAAAGAGTAAAATCAAATTGTTAGTCTTACAGATGAAAATGGGATCTTTCCACCAATGAAGAAGAAATTAGAGAAATAATAAGGAAATACTTTGCCCAACTTTATGCCAATAAATTTGATAAGTGAAATGGATGACTTTCTCCAAAAATATAGGCTTCCTAGATTAACAGAGGAGAAGACAAATTGCTTAAATAGTCCCATTTCAGAAAAATAAATAGAACAAGTTATTAATCACCTCCCAGGAAAAAATCCCCAGGACCAGATGGATTTACATGTGAGTTCTACCAAACATTTAAAGAATAATTAGCCCCAATGCTATATAAATTATTTGAAAAAATATGGGATGAAGGAGTCCTGCCAAATTCCTTTTATGACACAGACATGATACTGATACCTAAACCATGTCGATTGAAAACTGAGAAAGAAAAATATAGACCAATTTCCTTAATGAATATTGGTGCTAAAATCTTAAATAAGATATTAGCAAAAAGACTTCAGAAAATCATCTCCAGGATAATACACTATGATCAAGTAGGATTTATACCAGGAATGCAGGGCTGGTTTAATATTAGGAAAAACTATTAGTATAATTGACCATATTAATAATCAAATTAATAAAAGCCATATATGATCATCTCAATAGATGCAGAAAAAGCATTTGATAAAATCCAATATCCATTCCTACTAAAAATGCTTGAGAGTATAGGAATAAATGGACTATTCCTTAGAATAATCAAGAGCCTATATGTACAACCGTCAGTAAGCATAATATGCAATAGAAATAAACTGCAACCTTTCCCAGTAAGATCAGGAGTGAAACAAGGTTGCCCACTATCACCATTACTATCCAATATAGTACTAGAAAGGGTAGCCTCGGCAATAAGAGCCGAGAAAGTGATTCAAGGAATTAGAGTAGGAAATGAGGAAATCAAACTATCACTCTTTGCAGATGACATGATGGTATACTTAGAGAACCCCAAAGACTCTGCTAAAAAGCTATTAGACATAATTCAGAATTTTAGCAAAGTGGCAGGATACAAAATAAATCCACATAAATCCTCAGCATTTTTATATATCACCAACAAAATCCAACAGGGAGAGATACAAAGAGAAATTCCATTCCAAACAAATGTTGAGAGTATAAAGTATTTGGGAATTCATTTAACAAAGAATTATATAAGAAAAATTACGAAACACTTGCCACAAAAATAAAGTCAGATTTAAATAATTAGAAAGACATTCAGTGCTCTTGGATAGGCCGAGCAAATATAATAAAGATGACAATACTCCCCAAACTAATCTATTTATTTAGTGCTATACCAATCAGAATCCCAAGAAACTATTTTAATGACCTAGAAAAAAATAACAACAAAATTCATATGGAAGAATAAAAGGTCGAAAATTGCAAGGGAACTAATGAAAAAAATGTCAGATGAAGGTGGTCTAAGTGTACCTGATCTAAAACTATATTGTATAGCAGCAGTCACCAAAACCATTTGGTATTGGCTAAGAAATAGACCGGTCAATCAGTGGAACAGAATAGATTCAAAAGACAAAAAAGGGTACCTCTATAGCAATCTAGTCTTTGACAAACCTAAAGATACCAACATTAGGGATAAAAATTCATTATTTGGAAAAAAACTGTTGGGAAAACTGGAAATTAGTATGCCAGAAATTAGATATGGACCCACACTTAACACCATATACCAAGATAAGATCAAAATTGGTCCATTATTTAGCCATAAAGAATGAGATCATAAATAGATTAGAGGAACAGGCAATAGTCTACCTCTCAGGCCAGTGGAGGAGGAAGGAATTCATGACCAAAGGAGAACTAGACATCATTATTAATCACAAAACAGAAGATTTTGATTACATGAAACTAAAAAGTTTCTGTACAAACAATACTAATGCAAACAAGATTAGAAGGGAAGTAACAAATTGGGAAAATATTTTTACAATTAAAGGTTCTGATAAATGTCTCATTTCCAAAATATATAGAAAACTGACTCTAACCATTCTCCAACTGATAAATGGTCAAAGGATACGAACAGACAATTCTCAGATGAAGAAATTGAAATTATATCCACTCATATGAAAGTGTTCCAAATCACTACTGATCAGAGAAATGCAAATTAAGACAACTCTGAGATACCACTACACACCTGTCAGATTGGCTAAGATGAAAGGAACAAATAATGATGAATGTTGGAGGGGATGTTGGAAAACTGGGATACTAATACATTGTTGGTAGAGTTGTGAAAGAATCCCGCCATTCTGGAGAGCAATTTGGAACTATGCCCAAAAAGTTATCATACTGTGTATACCCTTTGATTCAGCATTGCTGCTATTGGGCTTATATCCCAAAGAAATACTGAGGAGGGGAAACGGACCTGTATGTGCCAAAATGTTTGTGGCAGGTCTTTTTGTAGTGGCTAGAAGTTGGAAGATGAATGGATGTCCATCAATTGGAGAATGGTTGGGTAAATTATGGTATATGAAGTTTATGGAATATTATTGCTCTGTAAGAAATGACCAGCAGGACAAATACAGAGAGGTTTGGAAAGACTTACATGAACTGATGCTGAGTATAATGAATAGAACCAGAAGATCGCTGTACACTTCAATGCTGTATGAAGATGTATTCTGATGGAAGCGGATATCTTCAACATAAAGAAGATCCAACTCACTTCCAGTTGTTCAATGATGGACAGAAACAAGTATACCTAGAGAAGGAACACTGGCAATTGAATGTAAACTGTTAGCACTATTGTCTATTTACCCAGGTTACTTATACTTTCGGAATCTAATACTTAATGTGCAACAAGAAAATTGAATTTATACACATATATTGTATCTAGGTTATACTGTAACATATGTAAAATGTATGGGATTGCCTGTCATCTAGGGGAGGGAGTAGAGGGAGGGAGGGGATAATTTGGAAAAATGAATACAAGGGATAATGTTTAAAACAATTTACTCATGCATATATATTGTCAAAAATTATAAATAAATAAAATTTTTAAAAAACAGGAAACTGAGACTTAGAAGAGGTAACATCTAGAAAGTGACAGATTCAGCATTTTAAGGGATTCTAAATTTGACAATAAAATTTCCATTATCTTCCATTCAGACTTCTTTTGAAAATGTTCTTAAAAGTTGCAATGATAGTTTCAAATTTCTCATAGCGTTGTGGTAAACTTAAAAAAATAATAATAAGCATTAATCTTTTATTATTAAAACCACTTAGTTACCATGTTATTTTTGTAAAACCCAATGTATTAGAGTGATTTATAAGATAAAAAGTTTTTTTAAAGGAAAAAAAAAAATTATATCAAGGGAATCAATGGGAAAAAAACTGAATGAACCTGGTCAAGCCAAAACACATCTCACACAATATTATAAAGCAATAATTATCAAAGAAGTCTAGAACTGGCTAAGAGACAGAGTGGTGGGTCAATGGAATAAATTAGATATAAAATAAACAATAATAAATTACCATAGTAGTGTAGTGTTTGATAAATCCAGATATCCACATTCTGAGAGTAACAACTTATCTTCTGGTAATATTGGCTGGGACAACTTGAAAGCCATTTGGAAGAAGCTAGGCATAAACCAATATTTCCCACCATTTAATAACATAAGGTCAAAATGGATGCATAATTTAGATATAAGATTATCATATAAGTAAATTAGGGACAATTGAAAAAAAGTACCTTTGAAATATATGGATAAGGAAAGACTTTATGAGCAAACAAGAGATATATATAATCACAGGAAGTAACAGAGATCATTTTGATTACAAGAAATTAAAATTTTTTTTCACAAATTTAATGCAGAAAAAATTAGATGGAAAACAGGAATCTGGGAATAATTTTTCATTGCAAGTTTCTCTGATAAAGGAACCATTTATTAAACATATAAATGGAACTGTGCCAAATGTATAAAACCAAGAGTCTTCGGTTTATAAATGGTCAAACTATGTAACAGAGAGTTTTTAGAAGAAGAAATAAAAATAATTAATATTCAACATGAAAACATGCTATAAATCATAACTGATGCAAACTTAAATAATCGAGATGTTACCTCACACCTATCAGATTGGCTAACATGTCAAAAAAAATGAAAATGACAAATGCTATAGGGGATATGGAAAAATAAGATACTAATTTACTTTTAGTGAAATTGTGAACTAGTTCAACCATTTTAGAGAACAATTTTAACTATTCCCAAAAGACTATAAACCTATGCATATCCTTTATGTATCAATAGCACATATATAGATATAGATACATCAAGGAGATTAGGAAAAAAGAAATGATCAATTTGTGCAAAAACAATTTTTGTGATGGCAAAAAATAGGAAATTAAAAGAAGCCCAACAATTTGCAAATGGATGAGCAAGTTTAGGTATATGATGGGACAGAATACTTTTGTGCTCTAAGAACTGACAAGCAAGATGGTTTTAGAAATATTTGGGATGATTCATATGGCTATATACAAAGTATAGTGAGTAAAACAAGGAGATTATGCATAGTAACAGCAACCCTATACTCACAATCAAAGTAAAAAATTGAGCTACACTGATCAGAAAATGATCCAAGATGATTCCAAAAAACCTATGATGAACAAATCTGCCTAGTTTCAAAAAGAGAAGTGGCAAACTCTGAATGCAGCTTAGAACATAGTTTTTCTTCATGTTGGGTTTATTTGTCTGTTTTTGTTTTTTTGGAGGGCAATATAGCTAATATTGAAATTTGTTTTGCACGACTTCAAATCTGTAATCACTAGTGAAAGGACAAGAGGAAGGAAAACAATTTGGAACTCAAAATTTTTAAATATAATTATTTTTAAAATTTATATCTAATCAGGAAATATTTAATGTAATAAGTAAAGTATATTAATAAAATAAAGTACATTGCCAACGTTAGAGTTCTATATAAATGCTAGCTATTATTGTTATCTAGATATTTTTATTAATTTCTTCTTTTTTTTTTTTTTTTTTTTTTTTTTTTTGCAAGACAACTGAAGTTAAGACTCTTGCCCAGGATTACACAACTAATAAGTATTAAATATCTGAGGTGGAACTTGAAGTTGGATGCTTCTGATTTTGGGGCCCATACTCTATCCACTGCACCATCTTGCTGCCTCAGATATCCTTGTTTTTAAATCCCAATCACGCACACCCCAACAAAAAAAAAAAAACTTTCCCTACCCATCATTGAATCTTTTTTTATAACAACAAAAATAAACCAAAAATCGTTAAGCAAAACAAAGCAATAAAATGTCTTTCTGACAAAATATGCATGATTCCACACTGATAACACCACCTTTGCACTTAAAAGTAGAAGGAATATTTCATCAAATGTTCTCTAGTCACCGAACAAATTAAGTATGTTATTTTATGTTATTTTAAATTTCTCTATTTCATTTTAGCTAATTCTCTTCACCTCTCAGTATCCTATGCAATTCAGTAAGACTGCAGATAGCAATGAATTACAATGATGAAAGTTTTCTCCTACTCTTGTTTCTTACAAAGCAATAGTAGTCCTTTGCATTCATACTCCATGCTTTCTTCACAGTTCCTAATCAACAGAAAACTTATATTGCATCTTTGTTTCTTGGAGGTTTTGTTTTGGTTTTGGGTTTTTTGGCTTTGTTTTTAATGTCTGTCATTTTTTTTTTTTTTACTGCCACAAAAAGTTACATGCCATTTTAAGGAAGACACCTGAAAGATCAGCATGCTATCCCTTGCTTATCTCTTCCTCTAATCTAGCAAACAAAAATGTCATGCTTTTCAGAAAATCATATTAGTCTCTAGTTTATTATCTTATTGTATTGTTTTTCTATATCATCCTATTTTGTAGAGGAGCATACATTACAGAAAAAAACCCAGACCTCTAAAAAGAAATCTTAATAAGAGAAGCAGAATGGGAATAGGGATGTTCCATTGTAATTAGAGTGAAAAATTTAAATCTTTGTGGCAACACATTAGGCCATTGTGAAACTGCTATAGGTGTTCAAACCTCAGTTTCCTCATCTATAAAATGGAGATAAAAATATGATACTTATACTATCAACCTCTTGAGGGTATAGGAAGGAGAATGCTTTGTAAGCTGTATATAATCTGAAGCTATTATTCTTTGGAGAGAACAGGAAGGAGTGGGGGGGAAGGGAAGACAATTTAAATATTGAAAGCCTGCTCTCATACTATGCACTGTATACAAAGGATGAATGGTTTGAGTTTGAAAAACATCTTGTGTTCTGCAGCCAGATTTATGATTGCAATAGAATGCACACAAAGAATGGAGCATGAAATCTTTTCTTTAGCAGCTCTTTTATGTAGTGAAGGAGGCTTTATCACAAGCCTGATAATAACAATGAAACTAGGCTCCATCATGGGAGCTTAATGAGTTGTCCCAGCTGGTGCCACTAGCAGAGTATCCATAAGTAAAAAGATAGAGGTCCTCAGGGGGTCTCTCAGCTGATTTTTTATCTCTTGCTGGTGGTCTGGACTGCACAAAAACATAATTTCTCTGATTGTGCTTTTATAGCATCATAAATGGCAGATACATATATTTTAAGGATATGCATCATACTACTGACATGAGTATGATTAAATTATCTATCCTGAAGACTGGGCTACAATGAGTTCATTGACTATCTGCAGGTCACCCAAGGTACTCTGAATCATGGACTATTAGCACCAAATTCTACCAATGGTGTTTATTACCCATTTCTGGTTTAACATTCTTTTACTTGTTCCCATAAAAATGCCCACACATAAAAGAGAACAATAAATACTTCAGGCAATAATAAAAACTTAATTTGTTCATTCTAAATGTAAATTTACATAGATTGCTGAGATAAAATTGGCATTTTAATCATAGATTGCAATGGAATAAGGCCATGCTTTATTGAATATTTGCAAGTTATTGCCCTTAAATGATATTCCACATAGAGTAGCCCAATCAGTCATTCCTGGAGGCTTGATGATCTTAGATAAATGTGTAAATTTGCACTTCTAAATAATTAGTTTAAATATCATTAAGTCTCTTTAAAGCCATTTCTCTTTATTAGAGTTTACATATTAAAATGTATTTACTAAGGTTTCAGGATTTTTGTGGTATGAGGGATAAAAAGAGGAATGTGGACTGACAAAACACAAAGCTACTAACACCCTCAAATGATCCCAACTTCCATCTGTCAACTTGTCTAATGTTGTCTCCTCCTCTGAATAACTACAATTGTCCCTCATATTATTTCACGTTGCCTTTTGAAGCATACTTTGGATAATATGAACAGATGTGCTGAAAGTACTTGCTTAATAACACAGTGTTAAAAAAAGAGAGAGAGATAATAGAAAGAGAAGAGAAGAGAAGGGGAGGGAAGAGTAAGAAATGCAAGGCGGAAGGGAAGAGGAAAAGGGGGAGAAATAGAGGAAATGAAAAAATGATATAGAAAACTGAGATTAACATTGGATGTTCAAATTTTAGTATTCTTCCTTCAAATCCAAGCATAGCCCAGGGTTATTTATTTACTAACTTCGATATTTGGGTAAAGGAATAAAACAAATACTTGCCTGTTTATTAAACTTGCTGATCTTCTTGGTTTCTGAAATGACATAACCTCCTTAAAACAGTCTTCAAATAGCAAGATAAAAATCTTGAGTAATACTAGAGTCTAGAGAGTTCACCCTTAACTGAATCATAAATATATTTGCAATATCTCCAAAAGGGGATGTCCAGTCTCTATTTCCAGATTTCTGCCCTTTCAAGTTTAGCTCAAAAGCTGATATTGTATTCAGAGCCTTCCTCTTTCACATGTTTTAGAGGACAATGGTCATAAGGGAGACAGTGTTAGAAAAAGAAAGACAGAGAGATAGAGACAAAGCAGGAGACAGAAAGAAAAACAGACAGAGACACAGAGATACAGAAAGAGAGAGAGATAAAAAGAGACAGAGACAGACAGAGAAAGAGAGACTTTTAAGAGTACATCTAAAAATGTAATTGGTCAATATAATTCAGTTGAGTCATAGGAATAGCAAGTGCTATAGACATACAATAACATTCAACTCTCTATAGACCATACAGAATTCCTTATACTTTCTTTTTCTTTGAGGCTCACAGATACCACAAAATCGTATTTTCTCTACACTATCTGTCCTCAAAGGCCTCTGCTTTATATACTTATTATTATTATTATTATTATTATTATTTAGGTTATTGTGGCATATTTTGCAATCAGCCCATCTCCTGCTGGATTCTGAAAAATTTTATCCTTGGAGAGGAGCCAAGATGGTGGAGAAGATACACGCGATTTTATGAGCTCCCTTCTTCCCTCATTACCAATTAGTTAAATCACCCTCAAAAATAGCGCTGGACTGATAGAAACCACAAGGACTGGAAGCATGACTTACCAGCTGAAGAGAATCTGGAGTTTCAACAGAAAAGGTTAGTTCCAAGGGGAGGAAGAAAAAAGGCCAGCACAAATGCTTAGGTGCTAGCATACTGCACCAATGGAGCTGGGGAGAACTCTGGGATCAGAGAAGCCACTGAGATAGAAGAATCTGGCACAGGCTATTAGCTCTTCTCTGATTATAAAACAGCAGTCCAGAAGAGAAATCAAGCCACTTTAAAATATAAAGCTAGATCCTAGAACCTCCCCAACCCAGAAGTGACTCAGCAGATCTCAGCACTGCTGTGGAGCCACTTTCTGTAGGCTTCACCTTGGGGTAGTTAAGAGCTTCAACAGCGGGAACACAGCCTGAGACAACATATAATTCACATAGCGCCTGGCTTGGCTGTAGGCTGTGGAACTCAGCCTCAGAAGTCCCAGAGAAGCAGAACCTTTGAAATAGGGACTGCAGTTTCTGGGCAGATACTTCCAGTTTGGCTTTTCACATCAGCTTCTGGTATCCGCACCCCATGGGATGCATTGGCTGCACTTTGTGTCACCTTTACTGTTCAGTCTTAAACCTCAGGGAAGTCTCTAGGACACACAGGGCCCTCAAAGCGCAGCCATACTAATCAACTCCAGGGAAGGGGAGGGGAACTCTCTCCCAGAGCTTATTCTTAGCTCAGGCTTTTCTAGGAGAGAGACTATTAAAAAGTTAAGAGAGTTTGAAGAAAAATGGGGAAAGGAAAGAGAAGCTATGATAGAGAATAACAACATTCTGAGATCTGAGTTGGAAAAAATAAAGAATTCACAGGAGATGTAGAGAAACAAAATTTGTGAATTAGAAAAGGTTAAAAAATCGCAGGAAAGTAGGATTTCTGAATTGGAAAAGATAAAAAATTCTCAAGAAAGTAGGATTTCTGAATTGGAAAATAATTCTCTAATAAAAAAATTAGGGAAATGGAAAAAATTCAATACAGCAAAATAATTCATTTAAAAACTCAATTGGGCATATACAAAAAGAACTAAAAAATGTGAATGAAGAAAATAACTCATTAAAAATCAGGATGGAACAAATAGAAATGAATGATTCTTTGAGAACCCAAGAATCAGTCAAAAAAAACCAAAAAGCTGGAGAATAACGTCAAATACTTATTGGGAAATCTATAGACCTGGAAAATAGATCTAGGAGAGATAATCTGAGGATCATTGGACTTCCCGAAAACTATGATCACCAAAAGAGCCTAGATTCTATTTTACAGGAAATCATCAAAGAGAAGTGTCCAGAGAAAACTGAAACAGAAGGGAAAATAGTCGTTGAAAGAATCCATCAAACATCTTCTGAAAAAGACTCTAAAAAAAGAACTCCACAGAACATTGTGGCTAAGCTGCAGAATTACCACACAAAGGAAAAAATATTGCAAGCAGCAAGAAAAAATCAATTCAAATATCAAGGTGCCACAATAAGGGTCACTCAAGATCGGGCTGCCTCCACATTAAAAGATCAAAGGGCCTGGAACCTGATATTGCAAAAGGCAAAAGATCAAGGATTGAAACCAAGAATAAACTATGCAGCTAAGTTTAGCATTTTCTTCCATGGAAGAAGATGGTCATTTAATGAAACAGAGGAATTCCATATATTTCTAAGAGAAAAACCAGACTTAAACAAAAAAATTTGATCTACCTCCACAAGACTGAAGAGAAACAGAAAAAGGTACACAGAATCCTTGAGAACTGTATCTCTGTTGTGGATATATAGAAAGTCCACATGGATAATTTGATTTTACTGATATTAAAAAAAGAGGGGAGTAGTAAAGGGAAGGGGGTAATATCAGAAAAAGGGGAAGGAGTGATAAAAAGAGGGAAACTACATCCCAGGAAGAGGCATAGAAAAATATACCACATCTGAGGGAATTTGGAGAGGGGGTAAAACATTGAGTGAATGTTACTCTCATCAGAGAAGGCTCAAAGAGTAAATAATTGACATATTTGTTTTTCAGAGAATTCTCTCTCACCTCATTAAAAGGGGGGAAAGGAAAAGGAAAAAGGAAAAAGGGAATAAGGGAAAGGTACAAGAAAAGGGAAGGGATTTGGAAGGAGGGGGAGGGATAATAAAAAGGGAGGGCTACGTATCACAAGTGGTGTCTATAAATTAAATATTGGGGAAGGGGTTCAGGGGGTCAAGGGAAAAAAGCATAATCTGGGGATAATATGATTGCAGGAAATACAGAATTAGTAATTTTAACTGTAAATGTAAATGGGATGAACTGTCCCATCAAATGGAGATGGATAGCAGACTCAATCAAAAGTCAGAACCCTACAATATGTTGTTTACAGGAAACACACTTAAAACAGGGAGATACACACAGAGTAAAGGTAATAGGTTGGAGCAGAATCTATTATGCTTCAGGTAAAGCCAAAAAAGCAGGGGTAGCCATCCTTATCTCACATCAAGCAAAAGCAGAAGTTGATCTAATTAAAAGAGATAAGAAAAGAAACTATATCCTGCTAAAACGTAGCATAAACAATGAAGCCATATCAATAGTAAACATATATGCACCAAGTGGTATAGCATCTAACTTTCTAAAGAAAAAGTTAAGAGAGTTGCAAGAAGAAATAGACAGTAAAACTATAATAGTGAGGGATCTCAACCTTGCACTCTCAGATTTAGACAAATCAAACCACAAAACAAATAAGAAAGAAACTAAAAAAGTAAATAGAACATTAGAAAAACTAGGTATGATAGACCTTTGGAGAAAACTGAATGGCAATAGAAAGGAATATACTTTCTTCTCAGCAGTTCATGGATCCTATACAAAAATAGACCATATATTAGGACATAAAGATCTCAAAATTAAATGTAGGAAGGCAGAAATAATAAATGCCTTCTTCTCAGATGACAATGCAATAAAAACTACTTTCAATAATAAGTTAGGGGTAAATAAACCAAAAAGTAATTGGAAACTGAATAATCTCATCTTAAAGAATGACTGGGTGAAACAGCAAATTATAGAAACAATTAATAATTTTACCCAAGATAATGACAATGATGAGACATCATAACAAAATCTGTGGGATGCAGCTAAAGCAGTAATAAGGGAAAATTTTAAATCGTTAGAAGCTTATTTGAACAAAATAGAGAAATTGAAGAATAATGAATTGGGCCTGCAACTTAAAAAGCTAGGAAAAGACCAAATTAAAAACCTCCAACCAAAAATCAAACTTTAAATAAAAAAATTAAAAGGAGAAATCAATAATATTGAAAGTAAAAAAACTATTGAATTAATATATAAAACCAAGAGTTGGTTTTATGAAAAAGCCAATAAAATAGATATATCTTTGGTAAATCTCATCAGAAAAAGGAAAGAGGAAAATCAAATTGTTAATCTTACAGATGAAAAGGGGGATCTTTCCACCAATGAAGAGGAAATTAGAGAAATAATAAGGAATTACTTTACCCAACTTTATGCCAATAAATTTGATAACTTAAGTGAAATGGATGACTTCCTCCAAAAATATAAGCTCCCTAGATTAACACAGGAGGAGATAAATTGCTTAAATAGTCCCATTTCAGAAAAAGAAATAGAACAAGCTATTCATCCCCTCCCAGGTAAAAAATCCCCAGGGCCAGATGGATTCACATGTGAATTCTACCAAACATTTAAAGAACAATTAGCCCCAATGTTATATAGACTATTTGAAAAAATAGGGGATGAAGGAGTCCTACCAAACTCCTTTTATGACACAGACATGATACTGATACCTAAACCAGGTCGATTGAAAACTGAGAAAGAAAAGTATAGACCAATTTCCTTAATGAATATTGATGCTAAAATCTTAAATAAGATATTAGCAAAAAGACTTCAGAAAATCATCCCCAGGATAATACACTATGATCAAGTAGGATTCATTCCAGGAATGCAGGGTTGGTTTAATATTAGGAAAACTATTAGTATAATTGACCATATTAATAATCAAATTAATAAAAGCCATATATGATCATCTCAATAGATGCAGAAAAAGCATTTGATAAAATCCAATATCCATTCCTACTAAAAACTCTTGAGAGTATAGGAATAAATGGGCTATTCCTTAGAATAATCAGGAGCATATATTTAAGACCGTCAGTAAGCATAATATGCAATAGAAACAAACTGCAACCTTTCCCATTAAGATCAGGAGTGAAACAAGGTTGCCCACTATCACCCTTACTATCCAATATAGTACTAGAAACGCTAGCCTCGGCAATAAGAGCCGAGAAAGAGATTCAAGGAATTAGAGTAGGAAATGAGGAAATCAAACTATCACTCTTTGCAGATGACATGATGGTATACTTAGAGAACCCCAAAGACTCTGCTAAAAAGCTATTAGTCATAATTCAGAATTTTAGCAAAGTGGCAGGATACAAAATAAATCCACATAAATCCTCAGCATTTTTATATATCACCACCAAAATGCAACAGCAAGAGATACAAAGAGAAATTCCATTCCAAACAAATGTTGAGAGTATAAAGTATTTGGGAATTCATCTACCAAAGAATAGTCAGCAATTATATAAGAAAAATTACGAAACACTTGCCACAAAAATAAAGTCAGATTTAAATAATTGGAAAGACATTCAGTGCTCTTGGATAGGCCGAGCAAATATAATAAAGATGACAATACTCCCCAAACTTATCTATTTATTTAGTGCTATACCAATCAGGCTCCCAAGAAACTATTTTAATGACCTAGAAAAAAAAAAAAAAAACAACAAAATTCATATGGAGAAATAAAAGGTTGAGAATTGCAAGGGAACTAATGAAAAAAAAAAAAAAAACTTAGATGAATGTGGTCTAGGTGTACATGATCTAAAGCTATATTATATAGCAGCAATCACCAAAACCATTTGGTATTGGCTAAGAAATAGACCAGTACCGATCAGTGGAACAGATTAGGTACAAAGGACAAAAAAGGGTACCTCTATAGCAATCTAGTCTTTGACAAACCCAAAGATACCAACATTAGGGATAAAAATTCATTATTTGAAAAAAGCTGTTGGGAAAACTGGAAACTAGTATGCCAGAAATCATATATGGACCTACACTTAATACCATATACCAAGATAATATCAAAATGGGTTCATCATTTAGGCATAAAGAATGAGATCATAAATAGATTAGAGGAACAGAGAATAGTCTACCTCTCAGGCCCATGGAGGAGGAAGGAATTTATGACCAGAGGAGAACTAGAGATGATTATTTATCACAAAATAAAAGATTTTGATTACATCAAACTAAAAAGTTTCTGTACAAACAATACTAATGCAAACAAGATTGGAAGGGAAGTAACAAATTGGGAAAATATTTTTACAGTTAATGGTTCTGATAAAGGTCTCATTTCCAAAATATATAGAGAACTGACCCTAATTTATAAGAAATCAAACCATTCTCCAATTGACAAATGGTCAAGGGACATGAACAGACAATTCTCAGATGATGAAATTGAAATTATATCCACTCATAAGAAAGAATGTTCCAAATCACTACTGATTAGAGAAATGCAAATTAAGACAACTCTGGGATACCACTACATACCTGTCAGATTGGCTAAGATGAAAGGAACAAATAATGATGAATGTTGGAGGGGATGTGGGAAAACTGGGATACTAATACATTGTTGGTGGAGTTGTGAAAGAATCCAGCCATTCTGGAGAGCAATTTGGAACTATGCTCAAAAAGTTATCAAACTGCATACCCTTTGATTCAACACTGCTGCTATTGGGCTTATATCCCAAAGAAATACTAAAGAAGGGAAAGGGACTTAAATGTGCCAAAATGTTTGTGGCATCTCTTTTTGTAGTGGCTAGAAGTTGGAAGATGAATGGATGTCCATCAATTGGAGAATGGTTGGGTAAATTATAGTATATGAAGGTTATGGAATATTATTGCTCTGTAAGAAATGGCCAGCAGGACAAATACAGAGAGGTTTGGAAAGTCTTACATGAACTGATGCTGAGTATAATGAATAGAACCAGAAGATCGCTGTACACTTCAATGCTGTATAAAGAGGTATTCTGATGGAAGTGGATATCTTCAACATAAAGAAGATCCAACTCACTTCCAGTTGATCAATGATGGACAGAAACAACTACACCCAGAGAAGGAACACTGGCAATTGAATGTAAACTGTTAGCACTACTGTCTGTCTACCCAGGTTACTTATATCTTCGTTATCTATTACTTAAAGTGCAACAAGAAAATTGGATTTACACACATATATTGTATCTAGATTATACTGTAACACATGTAAAATGTATGGGATTGCCTGTCATCTAGGGGAGGGAGTAGAGGGAGGGAGGGGATAATTTGGAAAAATGAATACAAGGGATAATGTTATTTAAAATAAATTACTCATGCATATATACTGTCAAAAATTATAATTATAAAATAAAAAAAAGAAAAAAATTATCCTTAAGCAATAACTCTATTTTGGCTTTATCATCAGCCTTTTCTCTTTTATTTTCCCTCTTTCTTTATACTATGCCAAGTTTTATAAAAGTCATATTTGACGGCTAAAACATAGTCATAAACACTAAGAAACAAAGTTTATGGAAAAAATAATGCATCTCTTTTAGGCCCCCAGAAGGACTGCCTAAAGTAATTGTCTTTGTATTCTTGAACTTAACTATGTGTTTTATTCATTAACCTCATGCCCTTCTCCAGTTAAACCCCGTTGCCATGATAATAACATTTTTGTAAAATAAAATGGCTTGCAATATTTAATTAAAATACAAATGGTAAATTTCCCTTTGATACTATTGAATGTCCCTGATAGCTGTCCTGAAGACATTTTATACCAAAACAGATAAATCTATCTGCCATAATAATCTCGGACCTGGGAATATTTCAAAGATCTCCTTTGCCTCTTTTCTCTTTCAATTAGTCAATAAGTATTTTTAAGTATCTACTACGTCCAATTCATTGTGTTAGCTATGGGACTATAAAGAAAGGCCAAAAAAAGGCAAAAGACAGACAGACAAAGACAGGGGCAGAAAGATAGAAAAAGAATCAGAGAGGAAAAGAAGGCTTATGTATTATGATCCACATAAGAAGGATTGGGGAAGCCTTCCTATAGAACATGGGGTTTTAGTTGCAAGTTGAAAGAAGCTGGGGAAACGTGGGGAAAAGATGAAAAGTGAGAGAGAGAGTATTCCCAGCGTGGGGAACAGTCAAAGAGTATGAAGGAAGTTCAAAGAATGTGTGGAGGATTCCTATACTAGTCTACTTGTAAGGAGTAGAGTTTTTGTATAAAAAGAGTTCTTTCTGATAGATATGCAATGGAACTTACAATAAAGAGGTGATATAGTCAAAACAATTTCAAGGCATGAAAATTGATATATTTTTGGCGGATAGACTAGAAATCAATGGGGAAATTCAATTTCAGAAGTTATTCATTCTTTAAACTGCTTTGTATATGAAGTTTGTAGGACCATAGAATTTCAATTTGAAAAGAATGTTATCAAGCTTGGGAATACAAGATTTTTTAGAGATGATAAGGACCTTGGGGAGCACATCCCCAGTAGCAAATAAGTTCCTTGACAACAGAGTATATTTCTTTTTCATTTTTGTATCTCTAGTGCTACCACAAGTCCTTGTCTTTATACTTAACAAATATTTTTTTAATTGAACTGAATCGCTAATTCCTTCAATTGACAACTTGACAGTTTGAGACACAGAGCGCTAAAGTGACTTTACCCAACCCCAAAATTAATAACATTAGAAGAAAACAGCATGTATATAATATTCCTATTATACTTTTTTTTCATGTCAGTCTAGAAAAATTACATGTTATAGTAGATACAGAACTGTCATTGAAGTCAGGAAGACTGGAGTTTTTCTTACCTCTCACATCCTGTGACTCTTAGGAAATCATTTAAGCTCTCTGTGAATTAAGAAGCTCTCTTGAGAATCATTAGAAGAGATGTTGATATGGATTGTTACAGGAAGTTTCCCCATTTTGGAGTACCCTATCTGAGGTCCAGAATGTAACCCTATATGAATCTATTTATAACATTACTTTTCTTTTCCTTTTCTTATTTTTTCCCCTGAGGCAATTAGTATTAAATGACTTGCCCAGGATCACATAGCTAGAAATATAGCATTCCTTTTTAAAAGATGAATTTCAAAGGATTTTAAGGGTAAAGTCCCTTTATCAATATCAGATACTATATAACACTTTTTTCAGTCTACACCATGGCTACACACATGAAGATCATAGGGTATTCCACTGGACTGAGGGATTCTTTCTTACATGTTGAATTATCCTTGATAGAGAATAAAGAAATCCTGTGATCCAACATTTGCTGCTTTTAAAGAGTTCAAAGGTGTTAAATGAGTTGAAAAATAAGCTAGAACATTAGACCAAAAATAAGGTGTATTGAGATGAATGATGAGATTCAGAAAGTGTTTCTCGGATTGGATGCAACATTTTTTCAGTCATGTTCAATTTTTCAAGACTGAATTTAAGGTTTTCTTGACAAAGATATTGGAGTTGTATGTAATTTCCCTCTCTAGCTCATTTTAAAGATGATAAAACTGAAGCAAACAGGATTAAGTGACTTGTCCAGGATCACACTGTAACTCTACCAACACCTTCACTGGGTGCTTTTCCCCAAATACATACAACAGCTTCCTTTTCCCTGAGGGCAGATGCTTTCTAATTCTTATATGTATCCCAAGCACTTAGCACAGTGGCTGGTATATAATAATATTCAATAAATATTTTGACTCATACTTGATTGTTCAAGATGTAGAACCAAACACATATATTCAGATATGGCTAATTTATTTTATTTTATTTTATTTTATTTATTTATTTATTTATTTATTTATTTACTTACTTACTTACTTACTTATTTATTTACTTATTTATTTATTTATTACAATGCATTTGTTACCAGGGCTTATTTCCAATCATGGAAGATTTGGAAGGTAAGTATGGATCAGTATAGGGTAGAAGAAAGTAAATAAGGAAGAAGGGAATAAAGAAAAAGAGGGGGATAAAGAAGAAAAGAAGATAAAAATGTAATTGTGTTATATACATTTTTTTTTAAATTTGGAGAAGAAAACATCATAGAAAGAATGACAAACAAGACAGCTTTAAGAAACACAAATAAACATAGTATACCTGCTAAAAGAAAAACACATTGTACATAACAGAGATCAGCAGTTTCAAATACAATTCTCTTTTTATCTGCTAGTATGTATATGGAAATATCCACTTCCTTTGTATTTGTTGCCAGACGGAGATAGAGATGGAGACAGAAAGAGAGAGACAGAGTCAGAGAGAGAGAGACATAGATAGATTCAAAGAGAGAGAGAAAAAGAGACAGGGAGAGAAGGAGGAAAGGAAGGAGGAAAGAAAGGAGGGAGGGAGAGACGGAGGGAAGGTGAGGAAGAGAGAAGAGAGTGTAATTAGGCTATCAGGCTATTTTTATTTTCACAGGAAAATAGAATTGTAAAGGAAAGGAATGGGATGAACAAGAAGATCTAAACACAGGTTTGAGCATTTATGAGCAGTTGTTTAACATGTGCTTGATAAATACATTTTGAGGGATTGATGGAATTATTACCTTGAACAGTGTCAAACTAATGAGCAGGGGCCAAATCTAGCCTGAATGAGTGTATAGATTAGGAGCTAAGAATAGTTTTAAAAAATTTTAATGGTGAAAAAATAAAAAGGAGAAACATATTTCTTGATACTTGAAAATTATGTGAAATTCAAATTTTATTGTCCATTGATAAAACTTTATTAGAAAACACATATGTCAAATCATCTACATGTTATTTATGATTCCTTTCATGCTACTGCAGCGGAATTGAGTAGTTGGTATGGCAGCTGCTCTTTGTAATTCTGATCAATGCATTGAAAATTGTAGAAAAGCAATTCTATCTCTACAATGACAGTTTTTCATAAGCTCATCTATATTATTATACCATGACATTTTTATTTAGTTTTTAAAAAATTATCAGTGTATGCTTTTTTTTTAAATACAGAAAAGAAGAGAGGTAGCAGGGTTTTATTATTACATTATTACACACAGAGTCAAGATTGAAATTTTTCTGAAAAGAACTGCCATCAGTCTTTACTATCAAATTCTAAATATTTCTTAATGAATTCAACCTAAAATTATATATAAAACTATATTGCAGTAAAGTCAATTCTATAATAAATAACATGACAAATAATTTAGATACTTCTCAGATTGTCAAAAGTTAAATCAGTCACCATGATCTACATTTCAACACAAATTTTTGGTGGATATATTTTCTGAACTCAAACTATAGTTCCATTAGGAATTTTTTAAGATCATAATTTAAATGTAAAAGAAATGTTGATATTTTAAATTTCATTCAACTTTCCATAATTAAATAGCTTCCATTTAGCCTTTAATTGGAAGTAATTATCTGTAATATGAGATGCTAAAAGACAAATATCGATTGAAGGATCTAATAGAATTCTATAAATGCTTTCCAAGTGACTAATATATTCAATTAAAATTATATGCTTATGGATCATATCAGGATGATAAAGAAAAGATAATTTCAAAGATGAAATATGTGAAATTTTATTTCATGTTAGGATAACAGAACATTTGTAGTTGATTTTGATGATGAAGAAGAATTTTCAGCTCCAATTGAGCAAAATGTTATCTAAAATCAAAATGATATTGTATCATTCATGCAATTCCATTCCCATCCACTTTAGGCACATCTGTTCCTAAAACTTCCTGCCCTCCACTGGCTAGTGAGCAGATTTTAATGGGAGTAAAGATCTAAGTCAGAATGACATGAATTCCTGCAAACTATGCACAAGCTAAGCAAGAATGAGTGTTTGGAAAAATACCACTTGGGATCTTGCAAACTATGTACAGACTAAGCAGGTATGATTATCTGGGAGGGTATTCTGTGAGACCTCCAACACAACTATAGTCTTCATACAGTGAACTTCTGAACCCTAGCAAAAAAAGCAGGAACTTGGCCATGCCATTGAGCATAAGAAGGAAACCAGCAGCACTGGCTTCAGAGCAGCATGAAGCCACTGTCCCCTGTAGAGAAAGCTTGAGATAATCTCTGTTTTTGCTGTAAAAGAAAATCTCAACCTTTGAAAATGAGCTTAGAGCAAAAAAGAGCACTGACAATAGAAAACTTTTATGGAGACAGAGAAGAACAGATCTCAAGCCCTGAAGACACTAAAGGCAAACATCTCCAGATGCAGCCTCAAAAAGTGATACAAGTTGCTCTCCAACACAAAAGACTCTCTCAGAAGAATTTAAAAAGTATCTTAAAAGAGAGTTGGGGGGAAGCTAGTTGGTGTAGTAGAGAGAGCACCAGCCCTGAAGTCAGAAGGACCTGAGTTCAAATCTGATCTCAGATACGTAATACTTCCTGGCTGTGTGATCCTGGACAAGTTACATAACTCCAATTGCCTCAGCAAGAGAGAGAGAAGGTGGGAGGGAGAGAGAGGAAATGAGGGAGGGAGAGTTAGAAGACAAATAGGAAAAGGAAATGAGAGTTATGCAGAAGAATTTGGAAAAATAAACACTGAAATGATTTGAAGAAAACTCCTTAAATATACATTTGGCAAAATGGATAAACAATAAAACAAGTTAAAATAGAAAAAAGAAAACAAACTGCTTGAAGAAAAATTGGAAAATGGAAACAAAGAACAATACTTTAAAAAGTAGAATTGGTGAAATGGAAAAAATTCAATGAACAAAATAATAATGTAAAAGTTCAATTGACCAAATGCAAAAAGACATTTAAAAAGCTAATTGAAGAAAATAATTCTATAAAAATAAGAATTGAACAAATTGAAATGAATGACTCAATGAGACATCAAGAATCAAGAATCAGTCAAACAAAATCAAAAACTGAGGGAGAAAAGAAAAGATGTAAAATACCTCATTGGAACAACAACTGAGAAAAAGAGTCAATCCAAAACTTATTGGACTACAAGAAAAACGATTTTTTAAAAAGAGCTTTTAAAAAGAACAGAAATAGACAGATCCAAACAATTTTTTAAAAAATCAAGTGCTCATAGGTAGGCCAAACTAATATAATAAAAATGACAATTCTACCTAAATTAATCTACTTATATAGTGCCATACCAATCAATCTTCCAAGAAAATACTTTACAGAGCTAGAAAAATATAATAACAAAGTGTATCTGGAAGAACAAAAGTTAAAGAATTTCAAGGTATTTAATGAAAAAAAAAAAAAGAAAAGAAAGAAACTGAAGATGTTCTCACTGTACCAGAACTAAATATACATCATAAAGTAATTGTCATCAGAACCATTTGACACTGGCTAAGAAATAGTGTAGTCAATCAGTGGAATAGATTACAATAACAAGAAATAAAACCAATGCAGACAAGATTAAAAGAGAAGCAGAAAAAGTGGGGAAAAAATTTACATTCAAGTGTTCTGATAAAGACTTCATTTATAAGATATATGGCAAGAAACTGGAAATTTAGTAATAAATGCCCATCAGTTGGAGAATGGCTGAATAAGTTATGGTATATGAATGTTTTAAGAGTATTATTGTTCTATAAGAAATGATTAGCAAAATGATTTTAGAGATGCTTGGAGAGATTCACATGAACTGATGCTAAGTGAAGTGAGTAGAACCAGGAGGTCATTGTGTAAAGGGTCCATGCCTATGTGTGAAACCCAGAGATTCTGTAAAGGGTTTTAATGGGATTATACCATTAAGGGGCAGGTTGGTTCTCCAAAGCCCCCACAGCTGTGAATCATAACACTTTAAAAAATTGCAAATCAGCCTTTACTGACATAGATGTGGTTTGTGGGTTGGGAATGAAATAAAAAGGTGGCAAGAGAGAAGATGAGAGATATCACAGAATGCAACTGCCTCTCAGTCTCCTGGTATCATTATCATCCTCTCATATGAGAGGATATATTCTGTTTTTCAGAATAAGATCTGATCCCCAGCAGCCATTAGCAGGTGCCTCTCATAACAACATTGTACACAGCAATAACAAGATTATACAATGATCATTTATGATGGACCTGGTCCTTTTCAACAGTGTGGTGATTCAGACCTGTTCCAATGATCTTGTGATGGAGAGAGTCATCTACACCCAGAGAGAGGCTGTGGGGCTGAATTTAGATCATAACATAGTGTTCTCATTTTTTTTTTGGTTTGCTTACATTTTATTTTCTTTCTCTTTCTTTTCTTTTTTGATCTGATTTTTCTTCTGCAGCCTGATAAATGTGGAAATATGTATAGAAAAATTACACATTTAACATATTGGATTACTTGAGGTCTAAGGGAGGCAGTGGGTGTAAAGGAGAAAAAATTAGAACTCAAGGTTTTTGCAAGAGTGACTTGAAAAATCTTTATGCATATAATTTGAAAATAAAAAAAGATTTTAAAATAGGTTTTAAACTTCAGTATTCACATTTTAATGACAAGGATACTTTTATTGAGGCCCCCATGATAGAATTTCAAGCCTGACTTTATGATTTGGTAAACACCTTAGGATTAAGAGTCCTTCCTTGAGCTCTTTTAAATCATCTTTCATAATCTGAAAACTAGTTTTGTAAAAAGTAGTACTTACTTGAGGCAAGGAGGATTGGCATGGAAGGTGATCTGGTTTGAATTTTCTTTTTCTTGGGGAGCAACTTTTATACTTATTTATGATTTTATCCATAAAGGGAATACTGCTGTGGAAACTTCCTCTTCTAAAGCTGATATGAATAGGGGCAGCTAAGTAGCACAGTGAGTAGAGCACCATCCTGAAGTCAGGAGGACCTGGGTTCAAATCTGACCTCAGACACTTAAGACTCTTCCTAGCTGTGTGACTCTGGGCAAGTCATTTAACCCCAATTGTCTTAGGGGAAAAAAAGCTGAAAGGTGAAGTAATTTTTATTTTTTATTTTTTCATATTGCCAGTAAATATCAGAAATGGGGAATTAAACTCAGTTTTTTTTCCTGGCCACAAGGACGATATCTGTCTTCTCTTCCATGCTCTTGGATTTGATTATATGTTATGAAACACAGCAGTAGAGACAGGTGTTTCACTCTGGGCCTGGAGTCAGGACACCTGAGTTCAGAGCCTCAGACATTTACTTACTGTGTGACTTTACGCAAGTCATATAAGTCTCCTTACCTTCATCCGCTGGAAAAGGCAATAGAAAATCACTGAAATTGTTTGTTTTTTCTCTTACTTTCAAATAGGACCAGTGACCTCATAAAGGTGCTGTCTTGAATTGCTTGTGAATTGAAGGGAGACAGAGTTGCACAAAGTACTCAGTTTCACTCTCTTTTCCAAAATCATTGAACTGGTGATGGCCTGGGATGCAGTGAATAACACAGCATCTTCAATGTTTGACCAAGCTCTAAGCCCTTCCCAATTCCTTTTTCAGCCCCCTTCATAAATATTGGAATAACATGTTCTCATCAAGTCATTCCATTAGAGGATGTTATCATATGGTTAGTAAAACATCCTCCTGACACACAAAAGGATAAAAGTCCTTATCACCTTCAACCTAGTTTAGCCCATCTATGGAAACAGTTTTATCAGAATGTAGCACATGTATCACATTACACCATCCAATCACAAATGTTTTTGAATATGTGCAAAATACTATTCTGAGGGGAGGAGTATAATATGGTGTTTCTATCAAGGCACTTCTAGGAGCCATAAGTGACAGGTGGTCACCACTTCAGTATTTTTGCCAAGAAAAGCCCACTGATAGTAATGGTGTACACATTGTCAAACACGATTGAATAATTGAAAAAAACAGCAGCAACAGGAGAAAAATAATGACAATTCTATATAACAAGACATGTCTAAATAAAATATCATGCATTGTATAGCAGATGATTACAATACAATGTCTTATTCCTATGTGTTTTGTCCTAAAAATGTTGACAAAGTTAGCATGAATTTCTTTTTTTCTTTAAATTCAGGCCTAATGCATTTCCTCAGTCTACCATTAGTCATCTTCCCTCTACATTTATTCACTTTTCATTTGCTATTTCCTGCCAGCACACTCACTTTATCATGGTGTCATAATACTAAGTTGTATATATCACTAAGAAAAGGAAAGCACTTTAATGAATTTCCCAGGGGACTTCATTTGGAGCCATGATTTCTTAATATATTCTCTCCTGCTGAAAGACTTGTCAAGAGAAAGTTAAAAATAACTGAGCTTTACATTATGTTCTTATCATCTATTAATGCAGTTTCTCAGTGAAGAAGTTCTATCACATTACAATCAAACTAAAAGAGAGATGTGTCTGGTGTGACTTTGGTGAGGAATAATATGGAATTGCTCAGTTACATTATTTTAGCTCATAAAAGTTACTACATATTTGAAAGGCAAATGAAACAATAGAACAGTATCTGTATCACAAAGTTCCTCTTAGAAGTCTTGTCTATGTTAGTTACATAATGAAATGATTTCTCTGACCTTTGGTTTGTCTGTGCTTGAGAATGTATTTTACCATAATTTCATGCAGAATTTGAAATATCACCTCATACTCCTGCCCTCAGAATAGTGCTTTACACATAATCAAAAACATTTGTGATTGGATGATATGATATATTTACCTAATCTCAGTGTCAAAATGTAACACTGCTGGCTTGAAATGTTGTAGACACCATCAGACATGGTCACTTTATTGCTTTTTCATTACTTTTATCCATTATTACAAGATTAATAGTTTGGCAAATTAATGCAACATAACAACAAAAGTCATCAATTTTAAGAATGAAATATATGCTACCCAGCTAAATAAACATTCTGCAACACATAGCTCAGAAGCAAAATAAGGGTAAGCTGGTGGGCCAGAAAATCAACATTAGGTTGCCTAAACATTAGTATTTGTTTTGCACCTACTATATGCCAAGAAAATTCAAAAGTTCCTTTATCATTATAAAGTGGAAATAATATTATTGGAAATAGCATTGATCACTTCAGGTAGTTTCACAGTAGTGAGGCTTAATCTGTGATTTTGGAACATCTGACAGGAGATGGAAAGCAATTAAAAAGTAGAGTATTCCCTTTAAAGATAGAAGCACAATAAGATATACTTCCTCTGATTTTCAGTAGCTTTATTGCTCTGGACTAGTAATTTAGGCTCTATGCGCCTCAGGCACTTCCCAAGGATTTATCTTCTAAATTGGTTTTGATTTGATCTGAATTAGAGAAGAGAGTTCCCAATATTCCCTTTGCTGCAAAAATTTTAGGTGCCCCTTTCAAAAATTAAACACAAAATATCAAACATCACACTGACAAAATTGGTATACATAGAAGCAAATTAATTTGTTTTATTTTGCCTGAGGCCTCAAACTTGAAGAATTCTCAGACTGAAATATAGACCTTCCTGAAAAATAAGTTATCAGTGAATGATTTGAGTATGGTAACAAAAAAACAAAACAAAAAAATTTTACAAATTTCTAGGACTGAGACTATGAAATTAATAAAGGCAAAGGAGAAACTTAAAAGCAAAAAAATTGTTACATAATACAGAGAATTCTAGATTCAATTTTGAGATTAAATTCATAACAGCCATACCTCTTCACAAAAAAAAAAAAAGAAGAAGAAGAAGAAGAAAAAAAAAATACTGACACTGACCCTTACATAGATACTCCCTTACTTTGTGATCTTTCTAAAAAGCACTTCTCAAGTCAATATGTTGGGGTGGGGGTGGGGGGGACTTGCAATATGGTACCCTATTTCAACTGAACTTTGCTGGAATGTATTTATACAAAAAGCAAAGGACAGTTCTGAAGGTAAATAATGATAATATGTCCAAAGTAGCACTCTGTTAGAAAAGAACGAGGTTGGAACACAGCAGGGGACACACTTAGCATTCATGGTTAGACATTTTCTGCTTACAAAATGAATAAACTATGTTTTACAGAATAGCAAAATATAAGCCAGTTTTTGCCTTTTCTCCTGAAGACACTCGTTCGTGTTCAGTATCTCTACCAACGCTAATCTCTGAATCAACTCACAAATATATAAAATGTATTCCTTTGTATTGTTTACATATATATATATTTAAATTTTCTTTAAAGAAGCATAATAGTAATATGTATATGTATGTATATGTGTATACATACACACACACACACACACACACACACACACACACACATATATATATATATATATATATATATATATATATATATATAAAACACACGAAAAACAAATAAACAAAATGAACCAACAACAAACAAAAACTTAGTCTAAGAAAGTGCACATGTTAAGTGTTTCTTCCTTTTTATCCAGTCCTTATAACATGAATTTCTTATATGATACTTGTCTAGGTTCTGAATGAACTGTCCAAGAGAAATGTAGGTTTAATTCCGAATTGACCAAAATTTACAATCCAGTTAGGAATACCAAAAATAGCAACCAATTCCAGGAAATAAGATTAATTGAATAAATAAATAATATATATTATAAATGGCATAAGAAACAAGAAATGGAATGAATTCTGACTCTTAACTGGATTCAAATCCTGGCTCTGACATTCATTACCTATATGATTCTGAGTAAAGAACTTAATTTCTCTGACAAGTTTGGTTTAATCCTGAGCAAGCTGAGCTATATGACCTGAGGTCCCTTTCAGCTCTAATTCTACAATCTTATGATTTTTAAGATCAGTATTTCTGCAATGGCATAGGAAGGTTCAAGGAAACTGATCTACACTAAAGGCCACTGTTAACATATACACATTGATGACTACAAAAATAAATATAATTTTTAGAAACTATTGGCAGAACCTACAAATGCAAAAATGTTTATAGCAGCCTTTTTTAGTAGTGGCAAGAAACTAGAAACTGAGTGGATATTCATCAGTTGGGGTAAGGCATTTATATATAAGGTTTCTTTAGCATATATTATCTGCATTATATCATCTGCAAAGAGTGATATTTTGGTTTCTTCATTACCTACTCTAATTCCTTTAATCTCTTTTTCTTCTCTTATTACCAAAGCTACCATTTTATAACACAATATTGAATAATACTGGAGATAGTAGGCAACCTTGTTTAATCCCTGATCTTACTGAGAATGGTTCAGTTTATCCCCATTACATATGATGCTTGCTGATGGTTTAAAATAAATGCTACCTACTGTTTTAAGTAAAAGTCCATTTATTCCTATACTCTTTAGTGTTTTTAATAGGAATGAGAGTGTTGGATTTTATCAAATGCTTTTTCTGCATCTAATGAGATAATCATATGTTTTTTGTTAATTTGGTTATTGATATAATTAAATATCTTAATAGTTTTCCTAATATTGAACCAGCACTGCATTCCTGGTATAAATTTCACTTGGTTGTGGTGTGGGGGTGGGTTACAGTGGGGATGAATTTCTTTAATCTGTTTGCTATTTTTTTGAGATTTTGTATCAATATTCATTAGAGAGATTGTTCCATAATTTTATTTCTCTGTTTTTGTCCTACCTGGTTTAGGCATCAGTACCATGTCTCTCTCATCTTAAAAAAAATTAATAGGACTCCATTCCCTATTTTTTCAAATAGTTTACATAGTATTGGTGTTAATTATTCTTTAAATGTTTGGGTGAATTCACATATAAATCCATCTGCTCCTAGGAATTTTTTCTTAGGGAATTGATTAATAGCTTGTCCTATTTCTGTTTGTTTTGTTTTTTGTTTTTTTGTTTTTTTCCCCCTAAAATGGGCCTACTTAAGTAATTTATTTTCTCTTCTCTTAACCTGGGCAGTCTATATTTGTGTAGATATTTCTCCATTTCACTTAGGTTGTCTAGCTTATTGGCATAAAGTTGGGCAAAGTAACTCCTAATTATTGCTCTAATTTCCTCTTCATTGGTGGAAAGTTCTCCCATTTCATTTTTGAGACTAACAATTTGATCTTCCTCTTTCTTTTTTCCAATCAAATTAAGTAAAGGTTTAGCTATTTACTTGTTTTTTCATAAAACAAACTCTTAGTTTTATTTATTGATTCAATAGTTTTTTACTTTCAACTTTATTGATCTCTCCTTTTATTCTTAGAAATTAAAAGTTTGAGGGCAGCTAGGTGACACAGTGGATAGAGCACCAGCCCTGAATTCAGGAGGCCCCGAGTTCAAATCTGGTCTCAGACACTTAACACTTCTTAGCTGTGTGACTCTGGGCAAGTCACTTAACCCCAGCTTCAGGGGGAAAAAAAAATTAAAAGTTTGGTATTTGATTGGGGGTTTTAAATTTGTTTTTTCTGTTTTTTGTTGTTGTTGTTGTTGTTGTTGTTGTTGTTGTTGCAAGCTCAATTCATTGATCTTCTCTTTCTCTATTTTAGGCAAGTAAGCCTCTAGAGATATAAAATTTCCCCTTACCACTTTTACTGCCTCCCATAAATTTTGCTATGTTGTCTTGTTATTTTCATTCTCTTGGATGAAATTATTGATTTTGTCTATAATTTTCTGTTTCACCCATTCATTCTTTAGGATGATATTATTTAGTTTCCAATTATTTTTTGGTCTATTTCCTCCAGCCTTTTATTGAATGTAATTTTTATTTCACCGTGATCTGAAAAAAATGCATTTACTATTTCTGCCTTTCTGCATTTGATTTTGAGTTAAGTCCTAATATATAAATACTTTTTGTATAGGTTCCATGAACTGCTGAGAAGAAAGTATACTCCTATCATACATAAAGTTCTAATATTCTATTTATCTAACTTTTTTTCTTATTTTTTTTCTGGTTTGATTTATAGAATTCTGAGAGAGCAAGGTTGTGATCTCCCACACTTTTATAGTTTTGCTGTCTATTTCTTCTCCAAGATCTCCTAAATTTTCCTTTAGGAAGTTGGATGCCATACCATTTGGTGCATATATATTTAATATTGATATTGCTTCATTATTTATAGTACCCTTTAGGAACATATAGTTTACTTCCTTATCCCTTTTAATTAGATCAAGTTTTGCTTTTGCTTGATCTGAGATCAGGTTGGCTATCCCTCCTTTTTTTTTAAGTTCACCTGAAGCATAATAGATTCTGCTCCAGCCTTTTGCCTTTACTTTGTATATATTGCTCTGCCTTAAATGTGTTTCTTGTAAACAACATATTGTAGGATTCTGGCTTTTAATCCAGTCTGGTATCCTTTCATGATTTATGGGATAGTTCACCCCATTCACATTTATGGTTGAAACCTCTAATTCTGTATTTCCTGTCTGTCATCTTATTAACCTCAAATTATACTTTTCTCCTTCCTTTTACCCTTTCCCTCCTCAGTGTTTTGTTTATGAGCACAAGTTGCCTCAAGCAGTCCCCTTTAGAGACCTTCCCCCTTTCTTATACTTTTCCCCTACTATTTCTGTTTTTCCTTCTATCTAACCTTTCCCTTCCCTATATGCCTTTTCCTTCCTGCTTTTCTATATTGTGAGAGAAGTTTCTCAGTGAAACCAAATGTCTAATATTATTTTTGAGTCAAATCTGATGAGAGTAAAATTCACACAATGTTCATTACCCTTCCTTCTTTCCCTCAATTATAATAGGTTTTCTTAGCCTCTTCCTAAGATGTAGTCTCTCTCCTTTTACCTCCACTTCCCCCCTTTTTTTCTAGGACCTTCCCCTTTCTACCTTTAATTTATTTTTTATATTATAGCAGTAAAATCAGATTATACATGCACTCTCTATGTATACCCATAATAGAAATACAGTTCTCAAGAGTTCTTTTCATTTTACCTTTTGATGCTTCTCTTGAGTTCTATATTTGGAGGTCCAATTTTTAAATTTAGCTCTGGTCTTTTCATCAGAATGGAATTCACCTGTTTCATTGAATGTCCATCTTCCTCACCGAAAGAAAATGCTCAGTTTAGCAGGATAATTTATTCTTGGCTGCATTCCAATTTCATTTGCATCTCAGGATATCAGATTTTAGGTCCTTTGATCCTTTAAAATGGAAGCTGTTAGGTCCTGGTAATTCCTATTGTGGCTCCTTGGTATTTGATTTGTTTCTTTCTGGCTGCTTGTGATATTTTTCCTTGATCTTATAGTTCTGAAATTTAGCTACAATAGTCCTTAGGCTCTCTTAATTAATTTTGGGCTCTCTTTCAGGAGATGCTCAGTGAATTCTTCAGTGGTTATTTTATCTTCTGATTCTATGACATCCGGAAGTTCTCTTTGATGATTTCCTGAAAAATAGTGTCTAGGCTCTTTTTTTCAATCATAGTTTTCAGGAAGTCCAATAATCCTTAGATTGTCTCTCCTACCTCTATTTTTCATGTCATTTATTTTTCCAATTAGGTTTTACTATTTTTTCTACTATTTCATTTTTTTTTTGCTTGATTGATTCTTTTTGTCTTGTTGAGTCATTTATTTCCATTTTTTTCCATTCTGAATTTTATTGAATTATTTCCCTCATTTACTTTTTTTTACTTCTTTTTGTATTTCTCCAATTGAATTTTTTTAAAGTTATTTTCTTCTATGGGATTTTTTTTCCATTTCACAAATCTTTTTTTTAAAGAGTTATTTTCTTTTTCATTTCACAAATTCTGTTTTTAAGGAGTTATTTTCTTTTTTTGTTTCACAAATTCTATTTTTTTTTCTGGGAGTTGTGTTCTTTATCCATTTTATTAAATCTATGTTTTAGTGAGTTATATGCCTTTTCCAAACTCTTACAAATTTTTAATCTCCTTTCCCCATTTTTATTCTAACTCTCTTATAAGATTCTTTTTAATTCCTTCTAAGAGAGCCTTGTGTGATGGGGACCTTGTGGTGCTTCATCTGAAGACAATCTGCTTTTAGTCTCCTCAGGGTTTGAAAGCTATTCTTCTTTTTCACTATCAATTTGTCTATAATCAGAGTTCTCTTTACATTTTTATTCATTTTTTTAAAAAGTCTTAAGGTCTGATTTTAGGGCAGGAGAGATTTTCCAAGCTTCCTCCACCAGCAGGGGCTTCCTCTATAAGTGGTCATGGCTGTGCTGGGTCAGTGCTCACTCACTCCTGGTGCTACGTGGCCAGGTCCCATGAGATTCTGGTGTTTTGGTGGTCACTATTGTTCTTTTGTGTTTGTGCTGGATGTTTTATAACTTCTCTGCTGATCTACTGGCTTGCAACCAGGGCAGAGTAGCCAACACTGCAGTGCATTCTTGTAGATTCCTCCCCAGTAGATTCTCCCCACACAGAGTCTACAGTGCCCCCATTGTATCCACACAGCCCCAGGACTCTGCACTGTCTGTACTGTGCTCAGCCTACGTGCACATGACTGCCTCCCTCCTGTTTCCATTTGAAACAGACCTTTTTGGCAATCTTTGAAATTATCTTCTGCTGGTAATTTGTTGCACTCCCAATAGTTGTGGGTTCTGCCAGTCTAGAGCTAATTCAGAGGCTGGATTTGTTAATTAGTCTTAGGGTTGTAGGAGAAGGTCTGAAAGAATCCTGTGTCCTCTCCACCATCTTCACTCCACCTCCCAGAAGTCCTCATTATTCTTTGTTATGAAAAGATTTATTGAGGGATGGCTTAAATAGTCAAATTTCATGCAGTTAAATATGGTTTGATTTACAAAAATTCATTTTGCATAAATTGTTAAACTTATTTCTTTCATTATGAAAAAAAATATACCTTCATAGAACTATTATAATAAGGAAAAAGAACAATACATTTCCTAACATCTGTTATAACAGAAGTTAGGAAAATTATAACACAGGGGAACAATGATACTAAAGGATATTTACAAACAGGAAAATAACAGAAGCCTCCCACGATGGCCAGCTTGTACTCTGCCAGAGGGTTTGATTTAAGCAGATAAAATCTCACATTAACCCACAATTGCTGACTACAGTTACATTCAGAATTCTAGATAAAAGTTGTATTTAATATAGAATGCTCACTGTACATTAACCCTTTATGTAATCAGCGTAATCCTTCTCTGGAAATGTACCTTCTTCCAGAAGCAATCTATATATTTACTCCATAATATCCAAAGAGTGCATTTTGAATGTAAATGAAATTTGTGTAAATCTGGTTTTATTTCTCATTGAGTCTAATTTATTTAACTATCCTGAAATCGGTCCTAAGACGCTCTTTTTTTTTAATCAAATAAACATATACCTATGAGTTAATTATATTCTTAGTAATAGTAGTCAAAGCAAATACATAATTGAAAGCACAGCAATATATAGCACCAAGAACTGTGGCCAGTCCTAATGAAATGTTGGGGAAAAAAAAAAACTATTTAATTAAATCAAGATTAAAGTGTTTGGTTTTTAATGCAAAAATGCATTTCAACATTCATTTTGTGTATTTCCATGTAGGTATCCTTGTAAGTTAATAAACATTTCAAGCCTCTCTAGTACAGATTGTAACTATATAAAGGCAATGCATTTTCATTCAAAGATAGTTAATAATTGCCTATCATGTTCAAGGTGGAGAAACATCATCTCCTCATCTAAGTTATAGTTATTTGATATAACTAATTATTTGCAAACTAGAATGTTTAGTCCTTGAGGTCCTAAACTTCAAAGATTTTTTCATATATCTCAGCATAGTAAACATTTACCTAATTGAATTTTATTCTAAGTCTCATTCCCTGCTACATCTCCCAGACTTCCCTTATTTCTCAAGTACTTCATGTTTGAAAATAATTTCTCACTATTTATTCTCTAACCTCCTTCCAATTTTAATTTCCTATTAAAACAATGTTTCTTAAAGCTAAAGTTTCTCATTCACTTTAAGAAAATGAGAGGAAGCCATGCCTTGTTTTAGTAAATCATGCAGATATAATTCAACCTAAATTGAAAATTAGTTCAGACATTTAAGTATAATGACTGAAATGAAATATTACAACTTGTTATTTAGAGTTAAATATTTGAAAATAGCTATCAAAGTATATTTTTCATAGTAAAATTGCTTAACAAAGAAAAAAGAGGTTATATGCACAAAAGTTTTCCTCCATTTCTCCTTGTGACTCTTGCTCCTGCATTTGATTTTTATAGGAAATGTCAACATTTTGTGAACTACAAACTTAGTCTAGATCAATATTCACCATTGTGATACAGTAAGTAAAACAGAAAATGGATGCAGAGACTGCATAAACAATGATATTGTGATAAAAAAAAAAGAAACAAAGAAACAAAGTATTGTTTTATCAGTCTTTTACCTTGATGGGCCATATCTGAGAACATGCTATTCATAACTTGATAGATCACTCTTGGTAGATTCCAGAGACAAATTGGGTAAGGTTTCTTTCCCAGAATAATATAGATAATCAGTTTCAGAGGCAAGATATGAATTTAGTTTTTCCTGATTCCAAATCCAGAACTCTAGCCACATTCTTAGTAGTACCAATTTTATATAGAAATAAATGTCATCCATAGCTATGGAATCCTGAAAGATTGCTTAGGAAACCACATGTTAACATTATCTATGCCGTATTGTATTTTTTATTTATATTGTTAAATATTTCCCAATAACATTTCAATCTGAATTAGATGCACTAGGTGATATGTTGGGAGTCATTCAGTTTCAGGCCACCATTGCCATCTCTGCGCCATGTGATACTGATTGCTTACAGTCCAATAATTTTGTGTGTCATGCACTCATTTGATAGTTTGGTTGAAACTTATAGATCTCTTTTCAAAATAAAGGCTTTACATGAATAAAGCACAAAACATAGGATTATGAAAGAAGTCAAGTATATTGAAATTCAGTTTTAATGTTCTCTGGTCGTTTTTCTTGGGGTGTCTGGAAACAGCCTTCTTTTCAGTTCAGTAATCACCACAAGAGCAGTCTTATAGTCCAGATTCTTTATTATTTCCTTCCTGGGGCTGGGCAGCTTTCTGGAGAGCCTTTCAGACTGGCCTTGTCTCAGGGGAGAAATGCAGCAGGAGAGCCTGCCACCAGTGGCCTGACTGAAGAGTGAATGAATGTCTGTCCTTGGTTCTGAGAATTTCAGCTCCTGCCTGTCTTCTCTGCCCTCTGAAAGCTTCTTCAAATCAATCTAGCTGAGGCTCTTAGCTTGTATGCTCTACACTGAGTATAAACCAAGCATTATATCACTAGGAAACCATTATTTTTTTGTAGGATTAAATCAATCATACTGAACCTTGATAAATCAGATAACCATTGTCTCCTCAATTCCACTTAGTACCTTGTAAGCATCCTTGTTTCAAGTTCAGAGTTCTGGCCCATAACATTCAGTTATTAAAAATTGTTCACAGAAGGCAAATTAACAAATGGGTGATGCTATATTTGTTAAGTTTCAGGTAATAGCCAACATAAAGAAAGGGGTTGTGAAAGGCTATTTGTCAGTACAGTTTTGGTTTTTAGGAGCTTCTGAAGTCACACTATATAGGTGGATGCCTTTACTATCTACTTTTAATGCTGGTCATATTTGCCCTATTATTAGATATCAGATAATAATCTAAACAGAAAGAGGTCTTAGAGAGCATATTATTCTCCCCTTTTACAGATGAGAAAATTCAGCTCTAATGAGATTGAAGTACTTACTGATGGTCCCTCATGAAGCATATAAAGAAACTAGTAAAAATATTTATTTGCAAGTGTACTAAAAACACGTGGAGATTTTCTCAACTTTGGATCTCCATAGAAGTGAAAGGGCCCAAGGCATGGTTATGAAAGCCAGCATAACAATTGGATTATTACAAGTAAAAGACACTGCTACTACAAACTGAAAATAAACATGAGGAGTTGGATCTTTGTCTGATTGATATGATTAAGAAGTGACCTGAAAGGACAGAATTTTCACCCAGCAGATTATTCCTTTATTGCACTTCTTCACCCAATTTTTTTTATCACATATGTCTGGAAAACCTATATTTCTCGTTTATATACTTATTTTATATCCAATGAGAAGCTGAGACTACTATTATTAATATTAGTGTTATAATTATTGTCAATAGTAAGTAGTGATAAAAGTAATAGTAGAAGTAGTAGTAGTAGCAACAGCACTAACAAAAATAGCAGTAGTAGCAGCAGTAATAGTAGCATTATAGTAGCAGTTGTAGTAGCTATAGTAGTAATAGTGGTGGTGGTAGTAGTGATAATATTGTATTCTTAGAAAATGCTTAATTGAGTGGAGCTCACTATGGAAAAGGACAAGAAAGGTCTTCCAGGTAGACTAAAATTCATTAATTCTCTATCTATGTCTGCATCACTCTGTCAGTCTGTCTGACTCTGCTTCTGTATTTCTCCATCTCTCTCCTCCTTCCCTCCTTTCTTCCCTCCATCCTCACATCCTTCTACTCTCCCACCTCTCTCTCAATCCCTCTCTGTCTCTCTATCTTTATCTCTAGCTCTATCACTGTCTCTCTGTCTCTGTCTCACTCTTCCTCCTTACATTCCTCTCTCCTCCTCCTTTCCCTCTTGCTCTCCATTTCCCTCCACCTCTCCCTTTACTTTTCTTTTCCCTCTTCTCTCCTCTCTTCTCTTCTCTCTTCTTCACTACTCTTCCTGCCTCAGCCCAAGGATTCTCTAGAATTATTACTGACATGATTCTAAACATAGTGCTTTTCTCACAACTCTTCAATATATAAAGATCTTCTATACATAATTTCAAAACTTTTCTGTACCTCTACATACTACCATAATCATAGTGAATAAATTTTCAATATAGAAATATTGGGTGTACTATCAATATAGCTCCCTAATTGTCTCATTATTGTTCTCACTCACACATTTTCCATATCTTTGTTCTTCATATATAATCATTACATTATAGTGTGTTTTCTTTTTAGCTATATTTTTATTGTTTTCATAATGATTCTCTTCATTTTAACTAGAATTCAAGTACCTATTGCATGTGAGACATAAAGGTACTTAGTAATAAAAAATAAAACAAAAATGTCCTTCATTCTACTGGGGAAGAAAGATTTAAAATGTATACAGTTGAGCAAAGAAACAATATCGACAAAGTTATAAAAATAATTTCGAAAGAGGGGATACTGAAAGAGTGAGAAAGTCAGAAAAAATTTCTCAGAGGATGTGGCACCTGATTATGCCTTGAAAAAAAGCCAAAAATTTCTTCTACAGGGGAAAATTCAGATTGTTGCGGACATGATGAAACATCTGGATAAAGGGATGAAGGTTGGAAATGCAATGTTAATCAAGGTGAACAAAAGTAGGACAATTAGTGTGATTATTATTTTATGAATTTGTCATCCCAATGTGATATTTTCTTTAGCATTCCAAAGCCAAAGAAAACATTGGTTCATAAGTGATTTATTATATAATTATTACATAAATATAATTATTTATGCAACATAGTAAAGTAGATGAAAAAATCATCTTAATATTGGGATGCCCTTGTTCACAAACTGCCTCAGATATGTACTGGCTTTGTGATTTTGGGTAAGTCACTTAACTTTTTAGTAACTCTGTTAATTTTCAAGATTATAAATTTCAGAGCAGATGCCAATAGAGAGGATTTCCCTCTTTGGACTATATCAATGAAACCATATCTAGTATCTAGATAGGGGTGTGTGTCTGTGTGTGTATGTGTGTGTATGTGAAAAGAGAGTCATATATCCATAGAATTACATATAAATTATATAGATACCTAAACTATGTATGTACACATATATATATAAATATTAATGTGCACATATATATAAATACACACATATATACAACAATGTTTCTATATATTTCTCAATACATAGAAGTAAATTATGAGTTTATATATAGATTATAGCTATAGAACAAATATAATTAAATATCTAAATTCTATGTACATATATTGTAGAAATAATATGTGTGTGTGTATATATATATATATATATATACATATATATATATATATATATATATATAAAATATATAGCTATCTGTATTTATATCCAGACAGAGCTCTGTATATACCTCTTCATATATAGGCATGTATATTTATGTATGTATGTATGCGTGTATATGTGTATAAATGTGTGTGTATATATATATATATATATATATATATATATATATATACATATATATGTAAAGTAATATAGATAGCTGGTATAGCTAAATAGACATATGTAGATATCTAATATATATATATATATATGTATATATAGGTATATTGTATAAATATATACATATATATATTTAGAAAGAAAAATAGATATGTATCTTCAGTATTTTGTCAAAGTAGTCAATTTTTTTTAAACTCAGAAAATATCTTACTACTTACTGACTATTTTGGGAGTCAGAAAATCTGTATTCCAGCTCTAGTTCTACCTATAGTACTCCCTGTGTGTAAATGGGGAATTTAACTACTGTACTTCTCATTTTTCTTGTCTATAAAATGACTAGTTTGGAATGGTTATTCTCTTTCTCCTATAAAACATTTTAAGTCCATGGGATATTTTGAAAGTGCTATATCCCCCCTGAAGCTATTTCAAAAATTCATTAGGAAACATTAGGAAGGGTTGATGGGTAAAGACAAAGTTAAGAGCTTGATATGCTACTAGAAAGCAAGAGAAAAGGGGCACTAACCAGATAAAACTCCAGGGTACAAAAGTAGTTGTATTTCCAGCATGTTTTACAATGCCTGAGAAAGGATTTACTTCATTGTGAAAAATAGGTATGTGATGTCATGTCATAGCCTTAAAGGAATGAAATATTATATGGCTTACCTCAAGTTTCTATTAAGAATTGACATCTAAAAAGTAGCAAAAAGATTTTTCATATAGACTCTGCCATGGCAAAAATTTTTCAAGACATATTTATAATTTACACTCTTATAGTGTTAAGAGTCTTCAAGTCAGCAACTCAGTGGTCATGATGATTTCTCTGGTGATCTCTTCATGCTTGTGATTTTCCCTGGTGATTCTTGTTTAACCCCTAAATTCTCTTTAACTCCACTTGCAATTAAATATAAAGGTCCAAAAAATGTAAAATCCTCAAGTCACATTTTCTCACTGGGAAATCTTGAGTCTAACTCTTATTCTGTATTAGCAACATGACCAAAACTTAAAACCTAAAACTAAAAACTAAAAATATTTACCATAGGGCAAATAGATGCTGCAGTAGATAGAACACCAGCACTGAAGCCAGGAGGATTTGAGTTCAAATGTGGCCTCAAACATTTAATATTTCCTAGCTGTGTGACCCTGAGCAAGTTACTTAATCCCAAATGCTTCAGCAAAAGAAACAAATAAATAAATACATCTTTGCCACATCCAAGACTTTTTTGGGAAAAAGAAATACTCATAAAATCATATCATTTGTTTACTTGTAGTTCAACATAGAACACATTTGTTGAGGACTTGTTATTTTCAGAGGACTGCCTAAGTGCTAAGAAACATAAAATGTGTTAGGTCAGACTTGGAGCCTATCCTTATGAATCCAGCAGTCTAGATTAAAATCAATATTTGGGAAATCTCATTAAAGTTAGGATTCAACCACAATCATATTTTTCACTAGGCGCCTAAATTTAAACATTAAATATATATATATATATATATATGTGTGTGTGTGTGTGTGTGTGTGTGTGTGTGTGTGTGTGTGTGTGTTTGTGTGTGTGTATGCATATATTAAGGTAAATATAAAAGAATTATGTTTTCTTATCTTTGGACAAATAGTAAGGCTATTAAGCTTTAAATCCTATATATCAACTCTTCAATTACTCCAACAAAGAAAAAGTTCAAATCCCAATCCATAATTATCTCCTTTCTCCTCTTCCCCTTTTTCCCCCTTTCCATCACTTTTACTCTTTTTCCCCTTTTATCCAATCTGGCAAAAGGTATTTTTTTTTCATTCTTTCATTCAGATATGCTATTTTAAAAGATTTTGTAAACAACAAATTATATAATAAGATATATGAAGTTAGAAGTGACTAGAAGTCATATATTTAAAGATTATTAATATAAGGTTCAGAAAAATCAGTCATTTGTATAACAAAGGTTACATGTATCAGGGATTGTTCAAGCCCTTGAACTACAAATTAGATATACTCTTAAAAGATACAATATTCAATTTTAACTGTTTTAGCAGGTTTTTTTCCCCTCTATCACCACTATTCTTTTAAGAATCTTTAATCTCTCCCTATTTCCTACAAATATCTCCATGCTTTCTTCATCATTGAAGTCATTAATCTCCACTAGGTATTACACTGTCTCTCCTTCCTTCTGTAGCTAAACCCTTGAGCATGCTATCTAGAACGCATAGCTCTATTATCATTCTTTTCACTCTTATCTTAACATTTTTCATTCTAACTTATTAATTCATCACTCAACTGAAAATATTTTCTCAACATCACTAATATGTTTTTATCTAACAAATCAAATGGACTTTTCTCCATCTTGATTCTTGTTGTTACTCATTTCAGACCATCCTTTTCTTCTTGATGCTCTCTTCTTTCTGTTTTTGTGACACTTCTCTTGTCTATTTCCTCTCCTATGTGTCTCAACACTATTTCTCAGTCTTAATATCATCAGACATAGATAAATTAATATTCATATAAGATTAATATTCATAAGTTATAGTAATAATAAAAATAACAATAGCATTTATACAGTGACTACTATGTATAAGGCATTACTATGCTAAGCAGTTTAGAAATATTATTTCATTTTTATTTCAACAACAACCCAAGGAGAGAGGTGCTATTAGTATCATCACCATTTTATATAGTTGGGGATACTGCAGCAAAAAGAAATGATTTGCCCACAATCACACTGCTAATTTGAGGTTAGGTGATCATATTCTAACCTCTGTCTTGTCAATATTACATTATCAGATTCATGTGCATATCATATTTGCCACATTCATGATGTATTTATATTAAATTAGATCAAATCAGATTCAAATTTCATAATTAAGCAAATGGTTCTGAGATCTGACTATCTAGCCTTTATTTCCCTCTTGATTTCTAATCTTGCTTCCTCAATTCCTTGTGAAACACTGAAAACTGGATTTCTAAAAGTACCTTCAATTCACCATATCCAGAAATAATTTCATTCTTTCATACACATCCCAACCCTTCCCTTTAACTGACATTCCTGTTGTCAAGGATACCATTATTGTTCCAGTCATTCAGGCTTGCAATCTGGTATTCCTTGATTCCTCACTCTCTCTTTAACTATCCTCCCCAAACCCACATATATCTAATAAGTTCTCAGACCTTGTCATTTCTACCTTCATTATATCTCTTGCATACTCATCCTTCTCTGACACTTCCATCACCTTACTTAAGGCTCACAAAATGTCCCTGAGGCTGGAGGAGACATCAGAGGTCATTGAGTTCTAATACAATCTATGATCACCAAGATTTCATTTGAAAATCTGCAGCAATGTAGCTCCACTAGTTAGGTCTAATTTCTAATAATCTCCTTCTCAATTTTATATATAATCTTTCATTTTTTCAAAGCAACCCAAGAATATTCATCCACTTGATAGCCTTTCAAATACTTGAAGATCATTATAATATCTTATTCTCCCTAAGTAATCTCTTCTTCAAAAGAAAAATCACCAGTCTCTTTTCATGAGTTCCTTTATGACATGTTTCAAGTTTCCCTTCACCCCCATCATCTCAGTTAACTTTCTCAAGAAGCTTTTTTTCAGCTTTTCTATATTTTCTTTCTAAAAATGAAATACCCACAAATCAACACAACACAACACTTCCAGATGTAATATTATTAAGACAGGAGGAAGAAGGAATATTATTGCCTTTATTCAATATATTATTATCTAAATGTGGGCAAAGCACTCTCAAAATTTGATTTAAGATCTTTCCAGTTAAAATGAATGGATGTTCATCAATTGGAGAATGGTTGGGTAAATTATGGTATATGAAGGTTATGTAATATTATTGTTCTGTAAGAAATGACCAACAGGATGAATACAGAGAGGCTTGGAGAGACTTACATCAACTGATGCTGAGTGAAACGAGCAGAACCAGAAGATCACTATACACTTCAACAATGATACTGTATGAGGATGTATTCTGATGGAAGTGGATATCTTCAACATAGAGAAGAGCTAATCCAATTCCAGTTGATCAATGATGGACAGAATCAGCTACACCCAGAGAAGGAACACTAGGAAATGAGTGTAAACTGTGAGAATTTTTTGTTTTTCTCCCCAGGTTATTTTTTCCTTCCGAATACAATTCTTCCTTTGCAACAACAACAACAACAACAAAATTCGGTTCTGCACATATATATTGTACTTAGGATATACTATAACATATTAAATATGTATGGGAATGCCTGCCATCTAGGGGAGGGGGTGGAGGGAAGGAAGGGAAAAATTCGGATCAGAAGGGAGTATAATGAATAATGTTGTAAAAAATTACCTATGCATATGCACTGTCAAAAAAGTTATAATTATAAAATTAATAAAAAAAAGATCTTTCCAGTTTTCCTCTTTGATATTTAGAGGTTGAATAAACAGAGTAATATGTGATTTATAAATCAGTGTGGCAAATCATGCATAAGTACCCCTTTATCATTCTGACAATGAAACATTCTACCAAAGAATGTCAGGTAAAATGGAAGCTTTACATACTTCCACCATGATCCATACAATAAAACTATATGCAAGGTCTGCCTTAAGTGATGACTTTGGAAAATACAAAGCCCATTTGGATATTTAAATGAGGTGTGTATGTGCGCATGTACATGTACAAACACATATATGTGTTTATTCACCTCATTTGTTTGTATATTACATATTGTTCACGAATATATACATATATATATATGTTTATATGAGTTTGGTTGACATTCATCTATCATATATGCATTCCTTGAGTTGCCAGTTGCACAGAAACAGCTCTTACTTCATCTCTCAATTAAGAGACACCTTTTAAATTATGACAAGATTATTCCTTGCTCACTAGTTATTGGGTGTACAATTATTCCTAAAGTACAAAATCATGTCAAACCATTGCATATTGATAATGCAAACTAATAAGAGCAGGGAATAAAATAGCTAGAAAATTTAGGTAGGAGAGGCAGAGTCTACTCAATTTCTAGGATATAAATTAAGGTAAAACATATGATGGTTGTCTTTTTTTCCCTCCCCAATCCTCATATAGTAGGCTATTTTGCAACAATATAAGATTTCTTTTTATATCTTTAGAGGCTTATTTGAAGAAAATTGAGAAAGAGAAGATTAACGAATTGGGCTTACAACTTAAAAGGCTAGAAAAAGACCAAATTGTAAACCCCCAACCAAAAATTAAACTCGAAATACAAAAATTAAAAGGAGAAATCAATAAAATTGAAAGTAAAAAAACTATTGAATTAATAAATAAAACCAAGAGTTGGTTTTATGAAAAAGCCAATAAAATAGATAAACCTTTGGTAAATTTGATCAAAAAAAAGAAAGAGGAAAATCAAATTGATAGTCTTACAAATGAAAAGGGGGATCTTTCCACCAATGAAGAGGAAATTAGAGAAATAATAAGGAGTTACTTTGCCCAACTTTATGCCAATAAATTTGATAACTTAAGTGAAATGGATGACTTCCTCCAAAAATATAGGCTCCCCAGATTAACAGAGGAGGAGATAAATTGCTTAAATAGTCCCATTTCAGAAAAAGAAATAGAACAAGCTATTAATCAACTCCCCAGGAAAAAATCCCCAGGGCCAGATGGATTCACATGTGAATTCTACCAAACATTTAAAGAACAATTAGCCCCAATGTTATATAAATTATTTGAAAAAATAGGGGATGAAGGAGTCCCACCAAATTCCTTTTATGACACAGACATGGTACTGATACCTAAACCTGGTAGATCGAAAACTGAGAAAGAAAATTATAGACCAATCTCCTTAATGAATATTGATGCTAAAATCTTAAATAAGATATTAGCAAAAAGACTTCAGAAAATTATCTCCAAGATAATACACTATGATCAAGTAGGATTTATTCCAGGAATGCAGGACTGGTTTAATATTAGGAAAACTATTAATATAATTGACCATATTAATAATTAAATTAATAAGAACCATATGATCATCTCAATAGATGCAGAAAAAGCATTTGACAAAATCCAACATCCATTCCTACTAAAAACTCTTGAGAGTATAGGAATAAATGGATTATTCCTTAGAATAATCAGGAGTATATATTTAAGACCGTCAGTAAGCATAATATGCAATAGAAATAAACTGCAACCTTTCCCAGTAAGATCAGGAGTGAAACAAGGTTGCCCACTATCACCATTACTATTCAATATAGTACTAGAAACGCTAGCCTCGGCAATAAGAGCCGAGAAAGAGATTCAAGGAATTAGAGTAAGAAATGAGGAAATTAAACTATCACTTTTTGCAGATGACATGATGGTATACTTAGAGAACCCCAAAGACTCTGCTAAAAAGCTACTAGAAATAATTCAAAATTTCAGCAAAGTGGCAGGATACAAAATAAATCCACATAAATCCTCGGCATTTTTATATATCACTAACAAAATGCAACAGCAAGAGATACAAAGAGAAATTCCATTCCAAACAAATGTTGAGAGTATAAAATATTTGGGAATCCATCTACCAAAGAAAAGTCAGGAATTATATGAGAAAAATTACAAAACACTTGCCACAAAAATAAAATCAGATTTAAATAATTGGAAAGACATTCAGTGCTCTTGGATAGGCCGAGCGAATATAATAAAGATGACAATACTCCCCAAACTAATCTATTTATTTAGTGCTATACCAATCAGACTCCCAAGAAACTATTTTAATGACCTAGAAAAAATAACAACAAAATTCATATGGAAGAATAAAAGGTCAAGAATTGCAAGGGAACTAATGAAAAAAAACTCAGAGGAAAGTGGTCTAAGTGTACCTGATCTAAAGCTATATTATATAGCAGCAGTCACCAAAACCATTTGGTATTGGCTAAGAAATAGACCGGTAGATCAGTGGAACAGATTAGATACAAAGGACAAAAAAGGGTACATCTATAGCAATCTAATCTTTGACAAACCCAAAGATTCCAACATTAGGGATAAAAATTCATTATTCGGAAAAAACTGTTGGGAAAACTGGAAATTAGTATGGCAGAAATTAGATATGGATCCACACTTAACACCATATACCAAGATAAGATCAAAATGGGTCCATGATTTAGGCATAAAGAGGGAGATAATAAATAGATTAGAGGAACAGAGGATAATCTACCTCTCAGACTTGTGGAGGAGGAAGGAATTTATGACCAGAGGAGAACTAGAGATCATTATTGATCACAAAATAGAAGATTTTGATTACATCAAACTAAAAAGTTTCTGTACAAATAATACTAATGCAAACAAGATTAGAAGGGAAGTAACAAATTGGGAAAATATTTTTAAAAACAAAGGTTCTGACAAAGGTCTCATTTCCAAAATATATAGAGAACTGACCATAATTTATAAGAAACCAAACCATTCTCCAATTGATAAATGGTCAAAGGATATGAACAGACAATTCTCAGAGGAAGAAATTGAAACTATATCCACTCACATGAAAGAGTGTTCCAAATCACTACTGATCAGAGAAATGCAAATTAAGACCACTCTGAGATACCACTACACACCTGTCAGATTGGCTAAGATGACAGGAACAAATAATGACAAATGTTGGAGGGGATGTGGGGAAATTGGGACACTGATACATTGCTGGTGGAGTTGTGAAAGAATCCAGCCATTCTGGAGAGCAATCTGGAATTATGCCCAAAAAGTTATCAAACTGTGCATACCCTTTGACCCAGCAGCGCTACTACTGGGATTATATCCCAAAGAAATACTAAAGAGCGGAAAGAGACATATATGTGCCAAAATGTTTGTAGCAGCTCTTTTTGTTGTAGCTAGAAACTGGAAGATGAATGGATGTCCATCAGTTGGAGAATGGTTGGGTAAATTGTGGTATATGAAGGTTATGGAATATTATTGCTCTGTAAGAAATGACCAGCAGGAGGAATACAGAGAGGCCTGGAGAGACTTAGGTCAACTGATGCTGAGTGAAATGAGCAGAACCAGAAGATCACTGTATACTTCAACAACAATACTGTATGAGGATGTATTCTGATGGAAGTGGAAATCTTCAACATAAAGAAGATCCAACTCACTTCCAGTTGATCAATGATGGACAGAAATAACTATACCCAGAGAAGGAACACTGGGAAGTGAATGTAAATTGTTAGCACTAATATTTGTCTGCCCAGGTTGCATGTACCTTCGGATTCTAATGTTTATTGTGCAACAAGAAAATGATATTCACACACATGTATTGTACTTAGACTATATTGTAACACATGTAAAATGTATGGTATTGCCTGTCGTCGGGGGGAGGGAATAGAGGGAGGGGGGGCAATTTGGAAAAATGAATACAAGGGATAATATTATAAAATATATATATAATAATAAAAAAAAACAATATAAGATTTCTGTGACAAGATCAAAAAGACTTGGGATGGGGAATAAATGTTGTAAAAGAAGACTCTTAGAATATAATAACAATAGGTAAAGAAAAGTTAATCTCTTGAAGCAAAGAGGTAGTAAGAAAAATGTATTAAAGTCAATGTAAGACCTCATATGTACATCATGAGGCTTAATACATATTAGATAATCATAGATGATAATGTACTATGGAAAGTAGTCTACAAATAACAGTCTGTATTAAATAGGAAGTTGTAATACTATAGGAATAAATTGAATGGGTCAGTGTCTGTGCATTTCACAGAAAAGAAACAGCAATAATAAGTTTTGTCTATATTTTGTTTTTTTAAAATGTCTTCAGAGGCTACTTCTTTTTGGCTCTACTTTCTGGTACATGTCATAATGGGGCCCATTGATGGCTATGGCTATTTCTGCATCTACTCTGAAAGCCCAGTCATCTCCTTGTTTTGCCAGTGGTGAATTCTGTTTCACTAATTGTCACTTGCATGACGAAGTCTTTTTCCCATCTGTTTGTGAAAAACAAGGTTCTGCTCTTCCACAAGGAACAAATTACTGTGTTGCCATATATTATCTAAATCACCCTTTTATAAGCATATAGTTATTAGTATAACTCCAAAGTTAGAGCCTTAGCACATCTCTCACCACTCTTTATTCTGTTCCAAACATTCCAGTTTCAGTTGTCAATATTCCACAGCACTTTTTCTATTTAATAAAATAGCCTGTCTAGTTTTGTTTCTTATTTATGATTCAGTGAATGACCCTATAAAATAAAAATTCTCTAGGACACAGAAGGAATGTGATTATATCCCAAGAAGAGTGAATCTAATAAATACATATGATATGTATTCTGCATGACAAAGAAAAATTACTTCATGGATTAACTCAATAGACTAAGCAGTTTGCCAAGATAGTCATTTATTTAAATGCCACCCCTTGATTTTATTTCAAATGTAGAGAGCTTCAATAAAGAAAAACATTTTTCATATTGATAAAACTGGAGTGAGTATATTTATATTGGTATTCTTTTTACAAATTAACATGGTTTCTAATGGATAGGAAATTTATTTCCTTGGTCAGTGTATGCTACCTATTAGAAATGATGCTCTTTGATTTCAGTAATTGTTAATGCTTTTCTTTGTATCCCTAGCATTTAGTATAGCATCTGGCATATACTAATTACTTAATACATGATTTTTTTCCTAAATACAAAATGCAAAAATAATCCATCTTTTATTTATGAAATTGAAGCCAATGTTATCAGTGTTTTACTTTAGTCAAAACTAGTGAGAAGGGATTTAGAGTATAAAAGAAGTGATAGGTAAAAACTATTTAATGAACTTAATTCAGTTAGAATGCATGCTATAAGTGAATCAGGAAATCTATCTTTAACCCTTGGCTTTGAACTTTACTAGCTATGTGACCAGGTGCAAGTCATATAATATCTCTTGGAGTTTCAGTGTCATTATCTATAAAATGGAGATAATAATACTCTACTATCTACGCAATAGAGTTATTATCATAGAAAAAGCTCTATACATCTCAAAATTCTTATAAATGTAAATGGATGTTATTGTTATATTATTCAAAAGCCTGCTATGTGTGCAAATCAAAAAGCCCAGACACACCAAGGAATATGTACTATAGATTTGTTCTTAACTGATATAATCTCACTCCCAGCCAGGGGACAGCTTCTATCAGAGAATGATACACAGCACAAGGTCTTTGATATAAATTACATTTAAGTTGAATATGGTTTATGTTTGCAATCTTCAGAAGGCCAGCAGTGCAGTTAATACAGTGCCTGAAAGCATCAACCACTAAGCAGTTGGCATTTTTGTAACTCACTGTGAGAAAAGATATATGTAAATCTCTGAAGAAGTAGACCTCGACCATCAAACATCAAAGAATAACAAATGGGTAAAAGAGGGTGAAGGAGGTGCTGGATGCCAGAATAATGATGGGGTTTGTGTATGGAGTACATGTAAACATTAATAAAATATTTCACATTTTTATGAAATATTAGAACTAGGAGGAACCTTTAGAGATCATATAGTCTAATGTTCTCATTTTACATATGAGATAATCTAGATCAGAATGAAGGGATGAAAAAACTATTCAATGTCACAAATGACAGGCTGTGGCCAAGCAGCATGTGATTGGGACCCATGAAAATTAACTCCTTTGAGTAACTAGAAATTTGACATACTACAACCTAACGACTTTGGAAGATGCCTGCCTCAAGTGTTCCCTCCTTCTCTAAGACAATGAAACTGTTAAGATTTGTTCTGTTGACATAACTTCTGAATCATCCAGAGTAGAAAAGCCAGGCTCCTCACGGCTGATGGATTTTCTATGCTTGTCCAAATCAACACATCTTTTTGATCAGGTGAGCCATTATGGCAAACTTGGAAAAAAAAAAAAAGACCCTACCATAACAACACTAAATCTTTCCTGAATGTTCTTTCCATGATATTTTTGAACAAACTTCAAATTGTTAAAGATTATATTGTCTATGCATTTCTTAATTGCATTATGTGGACATATCAGATGTAGTCTTGGACTACAATAATAGTAAAGTCTGATCTGGAGCCCAGTTTCCCCATGTCCCAATTGTGCACCCTCATGCCCTCACTACATGCTTCTCCCATTTCTACATATTTAATGAAAAAGAGCAAGTCAATTAGGAACTGTGCCAAATATTTGAGATTTATTTCTCTATAGAAATCTTTATTGGTGAAATCTATATATCTAATTTATAACTAAGCAGATAAATCCTAGGATTGTTTAACAACTTGTCTAAACTGCTAATCCAAGATTCCAGCTCCAATAAGGATAAAAATCAAGATAAAAATTTACATCTTCCTGGTGTCAAATTCCACATGTTATCAACTATGTCATTCTGCCTCTACATAAAGAGAATATGATTATTAAAGTAATTATTTAATTATAAATATTTTAGTAGAATGTGGGGTTCATTATAAAGTGAAGAGTTCTGATTTTGTAGTCAAAGGATCTAGATTTCAAATTCAGAATTTAGGTTTGTAACATTGGGCAAATTATTTAGTTTCTGGGGGTGTCTGTCTCTCCATCTATGAAAATGAATGTTTTGACTAGATGACTTCTCATATGTTTTTTGTTAAATTGATTATTAATATGGTCAATTATACTAATAGTTTTCCTAATATTAAACCAGTCCTGCATTCCTGGTATAAATCCTACTTGATCATATTTTCCTGGGGATGATTTTCTGTAGTCTTTTTGCTAATACCTTATTTAAGATTTTAGCATCAATATTCATTAAGGAGATTGGTGTGTAGTTTTCTTTCTCAGTTTTTGATCGACCTGGTTTAGGTATCAGTACCATGTCTGTGTCATAAAAAATAATTTGGTAGGACTCCTTCATTCCCTATTTTTTCAAATAGTTTATATAACATTGGGGCTAAATGTTCTTTAAATCTTTAGTAGAATTCACATGTAAATCCATCTGGCCCTGAGGATTTTTTCTTAGGGAGTGGATTAATAGCTTGTTCTATTTCTTTTTCTGAAATGGGACTATTTAAGCAATTCACTTCCTCCTCTCTTAATCTGGGAAACCTATATTTTTGAAGTAGTCATCCATTTCACTTAGGTTATCAAATTTATTGGCATAAAGTCGGGCAAAGTAACACCTTATTATTGTTCTACTTTCCTCTTCATTGGTGGAAAGAGCCCCCTTTTCATTTGTAAGAATAACAATTTGATTTTCCTCTTTCCTTTCTCTGATCAGATTTACCAAAGGTTTATCTATTTTATTCATTTTTTCATACAACCAACTCTTAGTTGGTTTTTTTTTTTATTAATTCAATAGTTTTTTTTTTTTTTAACTTTAAATATCATTAATTTCTCCTTTTAATTTTGGAGTTTCAAGTTTAGTATTTGATTGGGGGATTTTAAGTTGGTCTTTTTCTAGCTTTTTAAGTAGTAAGCCCAATTCATTGATCTTCTTTTTCTTTATTTTATTCAAGTAAGCCTCTAAAGATATAAAATTTCCCCTTATTACTGCTTTAGCTGCATCCCACAAATTTGGGTATGATGTCTCATTGTTCTCATTATCTTGGGTGAAATTATTAATTGTTTCTATAATTTGCTGTTTCACCCAATCATTCTTTAAGATGAGATTATTTAGTTTCTAATTAGTTTTTGGACTATTTGCCTCTAACTTTTTGTTGAATGTAGTTTTTATTGCATCGTGATCTGAAATGAAAGTATTTAGTATTTCTGCCTTCCTACATTAAATTTTGAGATCTTTATGTCCTAATATATGGTCAATTTGTGTATAGGTTCCATGAACTTCTGAGAAGAAAGTATACTCCTTCCTATCACCATTCAGTTTTCTCCAAAGATCTATCATACCTATTTTTTCTAATATTCTATTTACCTCTTTAATTTCTTTCTTCTTTGTTTTGTGGTTTGATTTATTTAATTCTGAGAGTGTGAGGTAGAGATCTCTCACTATTATAGTTTTGCTGTCTATTTCTTCTTGCAACTCTCTTAACTTCTCCTTTAGGAAGTTAGATGCTATACCACTTCGTGCATATATATTTATTATTGATATGGCTTCATTGTCTATGCTACCCTTTAGCAGGATATAGTTTCCTTCCTTATCTCTTTTAAATCTCTTTTAATTTAATTAAATTTAAATCAATTTCTGCTTTTGCTTGATCTGCGATAAGGATGGCAACCCCTGCTTTTTTTTTTTTTTTTTTTACTTCACCTGAAGCATAAGAGATTCTGCTCCAGCCTTTTACCTTTACTGTGTATGTATCTCCCTGCTTTAAATGTGTTTCCTATAAACAACATATTGTAGGGTTCTGACTTTTGATGCAGTCTGCTATCCACCTCCGCTAGATGGTAGAGTTCATCCCATTCACATTTACAGTTAAAATTACTAATTCTGTATTTCCTGATGTTATAATATCCCTGGATTATGCTTTTTTTTTCCTTGCACCTCTGAACCCCTTTCCCGGTATTAAACTTATAGGCCCCAATTGCATCACACAGCCCTCCCTCTTTAGTATCCCTCTCTACTCCCTTTAAATCACTTCCCCTTTTTTGTACCCTTCCCTTAGTACTCCTTTCCTTTTCCCTTTTTCTCTCCCACTTTTTAATGACAAGAGAGAGAATTCTCTGTAAAACAAATATGTCAATTATTTTCTCTTTGAGCCAACTCTGATGAGAGTAAAATTCACACAGTGTTCTTCCTCCTCTCTAACTTCTCTCAGATATGATAGGTTTTCTTTGCCTCTTCTCAGGATGTAGTTTCCTTCTTTTTATCTCACCTTTTCCCTTTTTCTGACACTATCCCCTTTCCATTTCTACTTCCCTTTATGTATATCCACAACAGAAATACAGTTCTTAAGAGTTCCTTTTACCTTTTTCTGCTTCTCTTGAGTCCTATGTTTGGAGATCAAACTTTTTGTTTAGATCTGTTTTTTTTTTCCTTAGAAACAAATGAAATTCATCTGTTTCATTAAATGTCCATCTTCTTCCATGGAAGAATATGCTCAGCTTAGCTGGGTAGTTTATTCTTGGTTGTATTCTAAGTTCTTTTGCCTTTCAAAATATCAGATTCCATGCCCTTTGATCCTTTAATGTGGATGCAGCCAGATCTTGAGTGACCCTTATTGTGGCACCTCGGTATTTGAATTGTTTTTTCCTGGCTGCTTGTAATATTTTTTCCTTAGTCTGATAGTGCTGAAATTTGGCCACAATATTGCGTGGAGTTTTTGTTGTTGTTGTTGTTTGTTTTTTGGGGGTCTTTTTCAGAAGGTATTTGATGAATTCTTTCAATGCCTATTTTCCCTTCTGGTTCTGTTACACCTGGGCAGTTCTCTTTGATAATTTCCTGTAAAATAGTATCTAGGCTCTTTTTTCATCATAATTTTCTGGAAGTCCAATAATCCTCAGATTATCTCTCCTAGATCTATTTTCCAAGTCTCTTGTTTTTCCAAGAAGATATGTCATATTTCTTTCTTTTTTTTTTTCATTTTTTTGGTTTTGCTTGACTGATTCTTGATGTCTCAGGGAATCATTTGTTTCTATTTGTTCAATTCTTATTTTTAATGAGTTATTTTCTTCATTAGCTTTTTTTTCTTCTTTTTGTATATATCCAATTGAGTTTTTAAATGAGTTGTTTTGGTCTATGGAATTTTTTTTCCATTTCACTAATTTTTTTTAGTGAGTTATTTTCTTTTTCTAATTCACAAATCCTACTTTCCTGGGAGTTCTTTACCTTTTCCAATTCACAAATTCTGTTGCCTTGCACTTCTTAGGACTTTTTTTTTACGTTTTCCAGTTCACCTTTCAGGAAGTTGTTACTCTCTTGCATAGCTTCTCTTTCCTTTCCCCATTTTTCTTCTAGCTCTCTTTTAAGATTTTCAATAGTCTCTTCTAGGAGAGCCTTTTTTGTTAGGGACAAACAATTGTTTGGAGACTGTCTGCTATTAGTCTCCTTGGGGTTGAAAACCTGGTCTTTTTCTGTATAGAAGCTAGCAATCGTCCGTTTACTTTTTTTGCTCATTTTTTAAAGCCTATAGGGGCTGCCTTCAAGGCCAAGAGGTTATCAGCTTCCTCTGCAGAACAGGGATAGCTATAAGGATGGCCTGTCAACCAGCTACAAAGAGTGGCCAGGTATAGGAGTGCTCTGGGAAATAGTTCCCCAATGGAAGTGACTCAGGTCTGTATGGCCTAGCTGCAGCGGGTGGAGGGGGGGGAGAGGTGCCCTGTGAAGAAGAACCCCACTCTGTGAATTAACAACTGCTCTGAGGTAAGAGGCTGAGCAGTGAAACTGCCACTACCCCAATCCAAAGCCAGATGTGGGGCTGTGGGTTTTAGCAGCTGACGTGAAAAGCCCTGCTCAGACTGGAAATGTCTCTGCCCCAGAAGTACAGTTGTGCTGCAGAAGTCCTGTTGCCCCAGGCTGAGCCCTCTACTGTGCAGATTAGAGGCTGCCCTAGGATGCACCCCACTGTCATGTAGATTTGCAGCTGCCCTGCCATGCTTCAGCATGCAGCTGCACAGTTGTGCTGGCCTATGCTGAGTCATTTCAAGTTTGGAGGGGTTACAATCTGGAGTTTTTAGAGTACCCTGTACCTCTGGCTCTAATCTCTCTGCTGGTCCACTGCTTTACAATCAAGGCAAAGCAGTCAACCTATAGCAGAGTCACTTCCACTTCTCTTCTAGCCACAGAAGTTATCCTCATCCCTAGTCTGCGCAGGGCACCAGTTCCTATATCCCTGCCTGCTGCTGGTCTGTTCCCACCCCTCAGGACAAACCTGCTCTGGTGGTCCTCCAGATTATCTTCGGCTGGTAAGTCATTGTACCTTTAATCTTCATGAATTTCACCAGTCAAGCACTATTTTTGAGGCTGAATTCAAAGATTTGTCATGAGGACATGAGAGGAGCTTAAAGAGCATTTGCCTTCAAAGAACTAGGACTGGAACCAAGAATAAACTACCCAGCTAAGTTTAGCATTTTCTTCCATGGAAGAAGATGGTCATTTAATGAAACAGAGGAATCCCATTTGTTTCTAAGAAAATAACCAGACTTAAACAAAAAATTTGATCTACATGCACAAGACTGAAGAGAAGCAGAAAAAGGTAAAAAGAACTCTTGAGAACTGTATCTCTGTTGTGGATAAACAGAAAGTCCACATGGATAATTTGATTTTACTAATATAATATAAAAAGGGAAGTAGTAAAGGTGAGGGGATTGTATCATAAAAAGGGGAAGGAGAGATAAAAAGAGGGAAACTACATCCCAGGAAGAGGCATAGAAAATCTACCACATCTGAGGGAATTTAGAGAGAGAGGGAAACATTGTGTGAATCTTACTCTCATCAGAGTAGGCTCAAAGAGTAAATAAGTGACATATTTGTTTTTCAGAGAATCCTCTCTCACTTCATTAAAAGGGGGGAGAGGAAAAGGGAAAAGGGAAAGGAGAATAAGGGAAGGGTACAAGAAAGGGGAAGGGACTTAAAAGGAGGGGGGAGGGATACTAAAAAGGGAGGGCTACACATCACAAGTGGGGTCTATAAATTAAATATTGGGAAAGGGTTTAAGGGGGGTGAAGGGATTAAAAAAAGCATAATCTGGGGATAATATGATGGCAAGAAATACAGAATTAGTAATTTTAAATGTAAATGGGAATGGGATGAACTCTCCCATTAAACAGAGGCGGATAGCAGACTGGAACAAAAGTCAAAACCCTACAATATGTTTTTACAGGAAACACACTTAAAGGAGGGAGAAACATACACAGTAAAGGTAAAAGGTAGGAGCAGAATCTATTATGCTTTAGGTAAAGCCAAAAAAGCAGGGGTTGCCATCTTTATCTCAGATCAAGCAAAAGCAGAAATTGATCTAATTAAAAGAGATAAGGAAGGAAACTATATCCTGCTAAAAGGGAGCATAGACAATGAAGCCATATCAATACTAAACATATATGCACCAAGTGGTATAGAATCTAACTTCCTAAAGGAAAAGTTAAGAGAGTTGCAAGAAGAAATAGCCAGTAAAACTATAATAGTGGGAGATCTCAACCTTGAACTCTCAGAATTAGACAAATCAAACCACAAAACAAATAAGAAAGAAATTAAAAAGGTAAATAGAACATGAGAAAAAGTAGGTATGATAGACCTTTGGAGAAAACTGAATGGTGATAGAAAGTATACTTTGTTCTCAACAGTTCATAGAACCTATACAAAAATTGACCACATATTAGGACCTAAAGATCTCAAAATTAAATGCAAGAAGGCAGAAATAGTAAATGCCTTCTTCTCGGATCACAATGCAATAAAAAAGTACATTCAATAAGAAGTTAGGGTAAATAGACCAAAAAGTAATTGGAAATTTAATAATCTCATTTTAAAGAATGACTGAGTGAAACAGCAAATTATAGAAACAATTAATAATTTCACCCAAGATAATGACAACGATGAGACATCATACCAAAATTTGTGGGATGCAGCTAAAGAGGTAATAAGGGGAAATTTTAAATCTTTAGAAGCTTATTTGAATAAAAGAGAAAGAGAAGATTAATGAATTGGGCCTGCAACTTAAAAAGCTAGAAAAAGACCAAATTAAAAAACCCCAACCAAAAACTAAACTTCAAATGCTAAAATTAAAAGGAGAAATCAATAATATTGAAAGTAAAAAAAAAAAACAACTATTGAATTAATAAATAAAACCAAGAGTTGGTTTTATGAAAAAGCCGATAAAATAGATAAATCTTTGGTAAATCTGATCAGAAAAAGGAAAATCAAATTGTTAGTCTTACAAATGAAAAAGGGGATCTTTCCACCAATGAAGAGGAAATTAGAGAAATAATAAGGAGTTACTTTGCCCTACTTTATGCCAATAAATTTGATAACTTAAGTGAAATGGATGACTTCCTCCAAAAATATAGGCTCCCTAGATTAACAGAGGAGGAGATAAATTGCTTAAATAGTCCCATTTCAGAAAAAGAAATAGAATAAGCTATTAACCACCTCCCCAGGAAAAAATCCCCAGGACCAGAAGGATTTACATGTGAATTCTACCAAATATTTAAAGAACAATTAGACCCAATAATATATAAACTATTTGAAAAAATAGGGGATGAACTATTTTAGTGACCTAGAAAAAACAACAACAAAGTTCATATGGAAGAATAAAAGGTCGAGAATTTCAAGGGAATTAGTGGGAAAAAAAAGTCAGATGAAGGTGGTCTAGGTGTACCTGATCTAAAGCTATATTATACAGCAGAAGTCACCAAAACTTAGCTAAGAAATAGACTGGTCGATCAGTGGAACAGATTAGGTACAAAGGACAAAAAAAGGTACAACTATAGCAATCTAGTGTTTGATTAACCCAAAGATACCAACATTAGGGATAAAAATTCATTATTTGAAAAAAAACTGTTGGAAAAACTGGAAATTAGTATGCCAGAAATTAGATATGGAACCACACTTAACACCATATACCAAGATAAGATCAAAATGGGTCCATGATTTAGGCATAAAGAATGAGATCATAAATAGATTACAGGAACAGAGAATAGTCTACCTCTCAGACCTGTGGAGGAGGAAGGAATTTATAACTAGAGAAGAACTAGAGATCATTATTGATCACAAAATAGAAGATTTTGATTACATCAAACTAAAAAGTTTCTGTACAAACAATACTAATGCAAACAAGATTAGAAGGGAAGTAACAAATTGGGAAAATATTTTTATAGCTAAAGGTTCTGATAAAGGTCTCATTTCCAAAATATATAGAGAATTGATCCTAATTTATAAGAAATCAAACCATTCTCCAATTGATAAATGGTCAAAAGATATGAACAGACAATTCTCAAATAAGGAAATTGAAACTATATCCACTCATATGAAAGAGTGTTCCAAATCACTACTGATCAGAGAAATGCAAATTAAGAATACTCTGAGATATCACTATACACCTGTCAGATTGACTAAGATGACAGGAACAAATAATGATAAATGTTGGAGGGGATGTGGGAAAACTGGGACACTAATGCATTGTAAGTGGAGTTGTGAAAGAATCCAAACATTCTGGAGAGTAATTTGGAACTATGCCCAAAAAGTTATCAAACTGTGCATACCCTTTGATCCAGCAGTGCTGCTATTGGGCTTATACCCCAAAGAAATACTAAAGAGTGGAAAGGGACCTGTATATGCCAAAATGTTTGCGGCAGCTCTTTTTGTAGTGGCTAGAAATTGGAAAATGAATGCATGTCCATCAATTGGAGAATGGTTGGGTAAATTATGGTATATGAATGTTATGGAATATTATTACTCTGTAAGAAATGACTAGCAGGATGAATTCAGAAAGGCTTGGAGAGACTTGCATGAACTGATGCTGAGTAAAATGAGCAGAACCAGAAGATCACCATACACTTCAACAACAATACTGTATGAAGATTTATTCTGATGGAAGTAGATATCTTCAACTTAAAGAAGATCTAACTCACTTCCAGTTGATCAATGATGGACAGAAAGAACTATACCCAGAGAAAGAACACTGGGAATTGAATGTAAACTATTAGCACTACTGTTTATCTACCCAGGTTACTTATACCTTCGGAATCCAATACTTAATGTGAAACAAGAAAATTGGAGTTACACACATATATTTTATCTAGGTTATACTGTAACACATGTAAAATGTATGGGGTTGCCTGTCATCTAGGGGAGGGAGTAGAGGGAGGGAGGGAAAAATTTGGAAAAAGTGAATACAAGGGATAATGTTATTAAAAAATCAATAACATAAATCTTTGTTAAAATCAATAAAATAAATCTAGAGTAAAAAAAAAAAAAAAAGAGCTTTGCCTTCTCCACCATCTTGGCTCCGCCTCTGACTAAATGACTTCTAATGAAGAGGCTCTCCAGCTCAAAATACACAGATCATAATCTCTAAATTCCAGTGCCATCACTGCATGAGATGGCTTTCTGATATTGGGAGAGTTATTTAATCACTCTAAATTTCAGGTGTATCATCTGTATAAGTGCATTTGATGAAACAAGCTCCAATTCTTGTTCCTCTGAAAATCTGTGACTTAGGGAACAAGCATGGGAAGAACTCATTAAGGCTGCTACTAACTTTGTTGCCAATAACACTAGTATTTCTTAGTCACAGATAAGGTACTTTGCAGGTTCATTAAACCTAGGTTTGTGTTTGGTTTTTTGTTTTTGCCTCCAGGAATTATACTCACTGACTTTTCAAAAGTTGTTTTATTTCAATAGATATTGGAAAGAAAAGGGAGCAATGAAACAATTTCAGGGATAAATTCAATTTGAAAAGCTTGTAAATCACTCTGACAAACTGCCTAGAAGGATTTAGGCAAGGTTGTGGTGGAGTAACTTTTCAGTGCATTCCAAAGATGTACTGGAATAACCTAAAGTTTGTATGTCAGTAAATGCAGAATCAAAACCATCAGAGCACAAGTTTGGAAGTCTGTGGGTTTCCCAGGATTCCATATTTTTCAGGACTGATTAAGTGTGAATTACAAGGAGCATTCTGAGGACTCCCTTTGACTTAACATATATTGAGCAGTTACTATATCCTCTCTTAGGCATTATGAATTAAAAGTACATAGGAGACATGGACCTTGAACTCAAAGAACTTATAACTTAGTTAAGGGGATTAATTTAACACATTTCTATTAGCTAGTAAGTTCATTAAGAGCAGGAACTATGTCTTGGTCATCTTAAATAATGAATATAACATAATATAATCATATGTATTATATAATATAATCATGCATATAGTATATACTCAAAAATGTTGTTGATAATGAAACTAATAGAACACAATTTTTGAGCAATGGAATAAATACAAAGGATCATTATAGAAAGCTGAGCTCACACATTTTATGAATATGCTCTGTTAGGCTGGATATGAGAAGTCAAGATCAGCTCCCCATGGTGTAGTATGACCTTGGAAAATTCACAACCACTCTGAGGCTCATTTTCCTCATCTATAAAATGACTAGGTAACCACATGATCCATTGGGTTCTTCCCAAATATAACAATCTACTGTTCCAATGTTATCATCTAGTGTTTACTTTGTAAGAAATCAATGTTACTGCTGACCAAGTTGTAATAGAGAGATAGACCTGATATTGTAAATTGAATCTACTTTTGCCAATGACATAAAACTATTGAATTATTTGCTAGTGATATCATTAGAATGTTCAACATCAGCAATGCCTGGGACAAATTCAGGCTCCACAGATAATGGACTGATATAAAAAAAAAAATCACAAAAGCCATCATTGGCCCATTTTTAATGATTCTTTTAAGCCATCTCATACATGCAAATCTGCCTCTTCTGCCACTTGCTAAAGAAGGGTTTTTACAACAAGAAGTACATAGAGATTATTAAATAGGCCATGCTTTTAAAGAAATAAGAAATATCTCACCAGAGGTGCAATGGTAAATATTTAACAATCAACTCTATGAAAACCTATAATAGACTTTTATATTTAATCTTCACTGTTAACATATTCCCCATCATTTTATTAAGGTTCTAACACCAACAAAAAATTATGTTAATCCCTGTTTTATAGGATTTACTGTTTGCTGAAGGGTAAAAACACTAAAAAATTAAATCCACTGTAACAGTCAGTATGTTAGTTTCATTATACCCCAACATCAGTCTCCTCTTATTCAGTTCTCATTTCAGTTATTTTTCCATCTGAAGGGCTTGTCAGAGATATATGAATTAATGGACTAACTTTGTGTTCACCCATCCAAGTTTATATCATGATTTCTGCAAATGTGTTATTTATTCATGTAGTTTTTTTTCTATATGAATTGCTAGATAGTTCTTTAGAGTAACTAAATCTCAATGAGATTTCCATTTATTTCTGTGAATTTATTATCTTATTAAGTTGATATGAAAAATGTTAAGGGATCTCATGGATTTGTGAGGAGTAGAATTTCAAATTTTACTGGGAAAAGCAGATGCAGAGATAAGCAAAATTCAACATATCCAAAAGGTCATTAGTAGTATATGGAATGGTCTCTATTTTATTTGTTTGCTGGCAATCATCTTAGATTGACTGAAAGCTCAACATTCATACACACACACACACACACACGCACACGACACACACACACCACACACACACAATTTTAGGAGATCACAACTTACATAATTTCCATGCCTGGAAATTTTTTGTCTATATACTTTAAAATCTGCATATTACTTAAAAACAGAAAATCTGCTTGTATGTTTAAACATACAAAGTCATATGTAGAATAAAAGTAAGAGATACCTAACTGAATTCATGAGAAATGCATGAAGCTAACTCAAGACAGAGACATAGGAGCGTAGAATTAAAGTTAGAAAAACTATTACAATAAGGAATTAAAACAAAATCTCTCAGCTCACAGAGAAGGAAACTGAGTCCTAGAGAAATTAAATGACATACCTAGATTCATATAAAAAGTCTTAGGCAAGATTTAAATCCAGATTTTTCAGTGCCCTATCTACTAAGCCATGAATGCTGCTTCTTTCCATTTCTGAGGGCACTGACAAAGTTGAGTTGGATGATTTGTACTCACTGGTCTTTTCCTTCTATGGGCTAGAAATCAAATACCATATATTAAGTCCTATGCCAGCAAGTCATCCTTTTATTCCTAATCAATTGATTGCTTATCTCACTACAGAGAATTTTACAAAACCTACTTTTTCTCTCTTGTCTCCCTTAATTTCTCTCTCCTCTCCTGTCATTTAAGGAACTCACCATTTATATAACTAGCAAAATTAAGATTATCACTATGAGCTCCCTCTTTGGCCATTCTCTTCATCTCAAAATTACTGGAAAATACTCCATATTCTGATCTCACCCCCCCCCTTTTCTCCAGCAGATTGCCTATTTAATTATTTCTCTTCTAGTTATCAACCTAATGGCTTTTTCATTGCTGCCATTAATTCTTCAATCATGCTCAAGTTTTGTTCTACGTATAATTAGCCACAACACATTCTTCACTAGACCATACTTTCCCTTTTCCCTCAATTTTCATATATCTTCCCTACCTTTCTCTCTTTCTTTTTCCTATCCAAGAATTTTTTTTAATTTTACAGTTAGGAGGAAAGCAAAGACTAGACAAGTTAAGTGACTGATCAAAAGTCATGAAGGAAAGAAGCTGGGATTCTAATAAATTTATATATTTTAATACACATTATTTTATGAATCATGTTGAGAGAGAAAAAAATCAGAGCAAAAGGGAAAAACCTTGGGAGAGATAAAAAACATAAAAATAAAAAGAAGTGACAATAGCATAGTTGATTTACATTTTGTCTCCTTAGTTCTTTTTCTGGAGGCAAATGGCTTTCTGTCCAAAGTCTATTTGGATTGCTTTGGATCACCGAACCACTGAAAAGAACCAAATATTTCATAGTTGATCATTGTACATTCTTGCTGTTATTGCACAATCTCCTGCTTATCCTGTTGTCTCTGTGATAAATCTTTCTCGGTCTACTCTGATGACTGGTCATCTATATTATACTTTCTAACTGTAGCTATTTCCCAACATTATTCCCTGAGCTCTTTCCTTTTCTCCCTCTAAAGTTGGAACCTTTTGAATTAACATGCATTTAGATAAAGCATTCATTAAGCACTTACTATATGCTGAGTATTGGGCTAAGTGCTGGGGACACAAATATAAGAAAATACAGCAGTTCTTACTCTCAAAAAGCTTAGATACAAGGTTGCCCACTGCATCCCAGGTAATTGCCAGTCCACTGAAGTTGGATGACTCTGGAGGAGTAAGGCAGATGACTTTGTGCAGCTTTGCTTCACTTAAACCATATTCACTAGAAATACAAGACATTATACTCATGTTATTGGTCCTGTATTGAGAATGAAAAATTATATTCTAATAAGAAAATACAAGGCATAAAGAAATGCTAAAAAACAGAGGAAGAAGACAGAAATTTGGTAACCTTGACAGAACAAGGCAATTGTAGTTAGAAAAAAGGGTCTACAGAGTAAATTCATATGGGATAAAACAAATAGCATAGCTAGGGCCCCTGGAATAAATGGCTGTCACAGCCAAGAATTCACCAATCAAGAGAGTAAGCTTCAAGCTGGAAGCATGATGAGCTGAAAATGAAGATAGGCTATTAAGTTTAATTATTATCTCTATGTAAATGGTTAAAAAATCTACATCAAGTCCTAATTTCTTCCCTGAGCTTTAATACCACATACCTAAATGACTTTTAAAATTGAATGTCTCAGAGACAGCTCAAAGTCTATATATCCAAAGAGAAATTTATTATTTGCCCCAAAATCCACTATTCTTCCAAACTTTCTAAATCCTATAGAAGATACTACCATTCCTCCAGGCTTCCAGGTTCATAACTTTGGTCCTATTATTGATTTCTTGGTCTAAAATATTTATATATCTCTTTTAGTTGACAAATATTGGATTTGTATCTTCAAAATATCCCTTACATCTAACATTTTCTCTATATTCAAAGAGCTATCACCTAAATTCAGGTCATCATTACTTCTAGCTTACATTTTATGTTGTTATCTTGACTGATCCCCTTGCCTAAATTTTGTGCTTATTCAATCCATTTTCTCAATTCTTCCAAACTTATTGTCATTGAGTGTAATCATACCATTTCCAGGCTCAACATATCTAGAATTTAATATAAATTCTACTTTATAGCTTTTAAAGACTGAAATTACTTGATGTATGTTTATTCCCTTTTCACACTCTTTCCAGTGGCCAGACTGAAGTTCTTTCTGTTTCTCATACAGTATACACTTCCCATCTCTTTGACTTTGAACTGGCTGTCCTTTAAACCTGGAATGTACTCCATCTCCATCTCTATTCATAGAATACCATTTCTTCCCACAAGAATTGGTTCAAAGACCATCTTCGGCATAATTTTTCCTAATTATAATAAGTAGTGGGGCCCTTTCTTCCTGATTATCAGGAATCTGGCTTGTTTTTTTGGAGGATGGTTTGTTTGTTTTGTTTTGTTTTCTTGTAAATTTTATCTCCCCTGATAAAACATAAGGTTCTTAAGAGTAACATCAATTCCTACTTTATATTTGTATCCCCATAGAATAGCACAAATATAGAAGGTTGTTAATAAATGACTGGTGAACTATATACCTCTCAGATTGGCTAAGATGACAGGAAAAAATAATGAGGAATTTTGGAGGGAATGTGGGAAAAGTGAGCCACTGATACATTATTGGTGGAACTGTGAACAGATCCAACCACTCTGGAGAGCAGGTTAGAACTATGCTCAAAAAATTATCACACTGTATATACCTTTGATCCAGCAGTGTTACTACTGGGCTTATATCCCAAAGAGATCTTAAAGAAGGGAAAGGGACCTGTATGTGCAAAAATGTTTGTGGCAGCCCTTTTCATAGTGGCTAGAAACTGGAAATTGAGTGGATGACCATCAATTAGAGAATGGCTAAGTAATTTATGGTATATGAATATTATGGAATATTATTACTCTGTAAGAAATTATGAGCAGGATGATTTCAGAGAGACCTGGAGAGACTCACATGAACATGATGCTAAGTGAAGTGAGCAGAACCAGAAGATCATTAAACATGGCAACAACAAGATTATATGATGATCATTTCTGATAAACTTGGCTCTTTTTAACAATGAAATGATTCGGACCAATTCCAATTGTCTTGTGATGAAGAGAGCCATCTACATCCCAGAGAGAGGACTATGGGAATTATGAATCACAACATAGTATTTTCACTCTTTTTCTTGTTGCTTGCTTCTGTTTTGTTTTCTTTCTCATTTTTTTTCCTTTTTGATTTGATTTTTCTTATCCAGCAAGATAATTGTATAAATATGTATACATATATTGGATTTAACATATATTTTAAATTTATTTAATTAACGTATATAGGATTACTTACCATCTATGGGAGGGGGTGAGAAGGGGAAGAAAACTTTGTGATAGAAGGTTTTGCTAGAATCATTGTTGAAAAATTATCCATGTGTATGTTTTGAAAATAAAAATTTATAATTAAGAAAAAAAATATTGATGATTGATTTAAGAAACCTGTACCAAATGCTCATATCCTCACATGTTTATGATTTTCTGTATTCCTAGGGCCATAGACACAGGCATAAGATAGGGGGAAAGTATGATTCAGTCATAAAGGGCTAGATTTATACAATGAAGATATAGGTTCAAACTCTTGTCTTCCATTTAGTCCCCATGTGACTCTTAGTTAATCATTTATGTTCTCTCAGTTTATGCTTCTTCAAGTATAAAATGAGAAGGGTTGTAATGGCTGACTTCTAAAGTTTCATTCAGCATAAAATGTATGATCTTGCGATCCTATTAATAGAAATTTATTTCTTTTATAAATCTGTCTGGTTATAATTTATGTATTGGTTTCCTTTGTCCATGTACCACATCTTAATATAATCTGTTAATGATTGTATACAACATATAATGATAATAACAATATTTATATAGCACTTACTCTGAGGCTCTGAGAAAATTAGAAATTTCTCATTTGATCCTGATAACAACCCTAGGTAATAGGTGCTATTATTATCCTTGTTTTATAGAAGAGGAAATTGAGGCAAACAGAGTAAGTGAATTTCCCAAGAATGCAGAGTTAGTAAATGTCTGAGGTTGGGTTTGAACTCAGGGATTTCTGACATCAAGTCTGGTGCTCTGTCTGTTACACTGCCTTTTATTATTCTTCACTGAGTTTCAAAATGATAGTTTTTATGGGAGGAAAATCTCCTTTCTGAATTTACATGGCAGGAAACTACTGTGATACATGTATGTATATATTATATAGGTATCTATATATGTAGGTATGTGTATGTGTGTATGAGACTATACATATGTAAGCAGTTTATGCATTGTGTATGTGTACATTTACATATACATATATATATGTATATATGTAATTTCTTTATATTACCACAAGACAGAAATAGTGGAGATAGTATTTTAGGCTATATTACTATGCTCAAGCAGAGATTCAGACCTCAGAGAAATTATGAAGATTTTTACATTTTTTCTTATAGTCAAGATTACTTTAGAATGATTGAAAAATAATTCATTTATACAGTATATCTTATACATTCCTCTTATTCCATAAGACTTAAAAAGAAGCTAGCTCCATAGTTCCATTGTTCAATATAATAAAAGGTGAACAAACTGAGTTACAATCATAATTTCACATATTCCTGAAAAAACAAACTTCATCAAGCAAACTCTATAGGTAACTAAGTCAAGTGAGGGCTCACAAACCACCCAATTGAGGAAAAGGATTTATGTAACCAAGGGATCAGGGAAAGTTAAGTTTCTTTTTCTGGCTTATTATCTTAAAATGTTGGAAGCTCTGAGTAAAACTTAACATCTCACAGAGAGTCTGTAAGAAATGACCAACAGGAGGAATACAGAGAGGCTTGGAGAGACTTACATCAACTGATGCTAAGTGAAACGAGCAGAACCAGGAGATCATTATACACTTCAACAATGGGAATGTATTCTGATGGAAGTGAATATCTTCAACATAGAGAAGAGCTAATCCAATTCCAATTGATCAATGATGGACAGAATCAGCTACACCCAGAGAAGGAACACTGGAAAATGAGTGTAAACTGTGAGCATTGTTTTTGTTTTTGTTTTTGTTTTGTTTCTCTTCCCAGATTACTTTTACCTTGTTGAATACAATCCTTCCTTTGCAACAACAACAACAAAATTCGGTTCTGCACTATATATTGTACTTAAGATATACTATAAGATATTTAATATGTATGGGAATGCCCGCCATCCAGGGGAGGGGGTGGAAGGAAGGAGGGGAAAAACTCGGAACAGAAGGGAGTACAAGGGATAATGTTGTTTAAAAAATTACCTATGCATATGTACTGCTAAAGAAAATGTTATAATTATAAAAATTAATTTTAAAAAAATGCTTAATAAAAAAGAAAAAGAAAAAAAAATCTCACGGAGAGGTTTTAATCAGGTGAGACTAATATTAATCAAAAGATGCAGAAGAAACAAAAGGAAATTTGTTAAAATTCCCACAACTATGTATTAACCTCAAATAAATTGTCTGTCAAACATTATATTTGTCATTTTAAATTGAAAGATAATGAAATAATAGAAATGACTGAGCAGACAAAATGGCACACAAATCGATTAATACGAGGGCTTTACTTTTTTCAGTGACAATACAACTTAAATCACTGATTGAATAGGATTTCCAATTATTGTTACTTTGCTGGAATTAACACACCCTATAAGTTATGCTATGCAGCCATCCCCGCCACTAGAGTTCAGAGACAGTCAATTCATTCTTCAGGTCTCTATGGCCTCAGATTGTTGACAGATCTTCACACTGATATTTGTTGCTTTTTCCTTTTCTTATCTATGACAAAGGAGCCATCTGTTTTTTTGCTAATTGCTACATCAAAAAAGTAATATATGCTTTAGATGAGCCTCATCTATAGAAGGAAATTGTGATGCTTTGATTTACCATATGTTCAGGTGATATCACTAAATCAGAAAAGTCAAAAAATCCTAGCACAACTTAGCAATAGGATATTGAGCAAAAATTCTTATTTGAAATTTGCCCTGTGACAACCATCACTGCCAAATGTTCTCTCCATTGAACAGAAAATTCTCCTCCTAACCTGACTTTGTTTTAGGCAGTATGAAAAATCTAGTACTTGATAAAAGCAAAAAAAAAAAAAAGTTGTTTTTTTGTTTTATGTTTTTTTCCAAATCATCTCTTATGGCCACATGTCAACAGACACCAGGAAAACAACAACAAAAGGACTCTGTCTCTTTCACACAGAAAATTAATTAGCATAAAATATTGTTTTATCCTATTTTTAAACAAAATTGAGACAAATATGATAGAAACAGTGAAAATTACAGAAGATTATTGCAGAAGCATCTTCTAGAGCAAAGCTTCTTAAATTGTGCATCATGGAAGTTGCAAAAATTTATCAACTATGCTTTTAATATTTAATTCTTTATGTAAAAATAAACAAATACATGTATCTTATGAGTATGGAAATTTGCTTTTGTCTTTAACAAATGGTAAAATTATATGTATACCAAAATTGTTTAAAATAAATTTATAATTTATTATCAATTAATGTTTGATTTGTATACCTATTTTATATACTTGGATACCTGGGGTAACATAGCCAAAAAAAGGTCATGAGTGAGAAAAATTTAGGTCCTTTTGGAGAATATGTTTATCAAAATGAGGGATGTAGTTACCAGATAGGTCAAAGGTAAGATAGTAGACAGTCACAGAACAATGGACTTGTAGAATTGATAATAACCTTTTGAATCAAACAGAATTCACCAAATAATTCCTAAACAAATTACCAATTGCATAATTATGTCAAGCAAGTATCTATTAAATGCTTATTATGTGGGCAGCTACGTGGTGCAATAGATAGAGTGCTGGAACTCCAATCAGGAAGGCTTTCTCATGAGTTTCTCACACTAGCCATGTGATTCTGGAAGTCACTTAATTTTGTTTTGTTCAGTGTCCTCATCTGTAAATGAACTGGAGATTTTGCCAAGAAAACTCTAAATGGAGTCATGAAGAATCATTATGAATGAAATTATTCAACAAAAGAAACAGACATTATAATAAGTGCTGAGAATACAAATATAAGTAGTCTCTGCCCTCAAGAAGCTAATGTATGAATTGGAGAAGACTACATATAAAAGAATCCGGATAACAAAGGAGACCTGGTTGGGGGAGTAAAAACCTTCTCATGTAGCCTCCCTTTATAGAGGGTTTAAAATGTCAGCCATCCTGTAATTTACCCCTGCCTGCTCTATTTGGTTTCAATTCCATCATCATCTTCATTATAACCTCCCTACTCCTTTCTGGCTATTCTTTGGCATCCCTTTCTCCTATTTGAACTCCCCTTATGTAGTCTCCCTCTATTAGATTGTCACTTGCTTAAAGGCCAGGAATATCATTTCTTTTTTTTTTATTTGTATCCCCAGTGCTTAATATAGAACTTGGTACCCAGTAGGCTTTAATATTTATCATTCTATATCATACTATACCCACAGAGGAGCATGGTAGAGAAAATTCTGAGAGATAGGACTGAAGCCTGGAGAAAAATAAAAACATGATTGTTTTGGATATGTTTTTTTTTATTTTAAAATGTTATTCTTTAATTATTTTTTCTGTGATGGTGGTGGGGAAGCTAATCAAAGGAAGAGACAATAAGGATAGTGGGTAATTCTGGTGTGAGAAGCCCAGAGGAAGAAGTACAAAGAGTGAAGGAGTTTCTGGAGAGAAGCACCAGAGCCAGGAATACATATTGGACAGGAAAAAGGTATGGGGTTATGAAGAAGAATATCATACAGTCTCTGTTCTCAAATAAGCTATAATTTAAAAAGACAAAGTGAACAAATACCTATACTATCAGAAAAGGTGAAATTAGGAAAGGAGATTGCCAGATTATGATTAATTTCACAAAACAGATTTAACATATAAGCAGTTCCATAGAATTAGGGAAGGATTTTTAATAACTCATAATCATGGTAAATAGCATGAGCAAAATAGTCTACAATACCCAGAATGTAGAAGATATAAAGAAAATTATATTAGGAAACAATTGGTTAAAAAAAATCCAAATGCCAAGGACCTTGAATAAGATTTGAGAGTTTATATTTCATTGAATTTCATCTCAAACGAATAGTGATCATCAAAACTATGTTGATTAAAAAATACAATCAGTTAATAAGTGGAAGAGAATAGATAAATAAGAAAAAGAAGTGGTCAAAAGTACTAGTCTAGGATTTGATAAATAGAAGAATATAAATTATCACTGAAAAATTGTTTTTAAATTAACTTCTGAGAATAGAGGAAGATAATTTGTTAGAAATTAAGTTTCTACCATCATCTTACAACTTACACAAAAATAAACTCTCAATGGATACATTACTTGCAATTCAAAGATCACAGAATTATATATATATATATATATATATATATATATATATATATATGTGTGTGTGTGTGTGTGTGTGTGTGTGTGTATATACATATATATGTGTGTATGTGTGTGTATAAATACATATATATATGTATATATATATATATGTTTCTATCATATTTGTCTCAATTTTGTTTAAAAATAGGATAAAACAATATTTTATGCTAATTAATTTTCTGTGTGAAAGAGACAGAGTCCTTTTGTTGTTGTTTTCCTGGTGTCTGTTGACATGTGGCCATAAGAGATGATTTGGAAAAAAACATAAAACAAAAAAACAACTTTTTTTTTTTGCTTTTATCAAGTACTAGACTTTTCATACTGCCTAAAACAAAGTCAGGTTAGGAGGAGAATTTTCTGTTCAATGGAGAGAACATTTGGCAGTGATGGTTGTCACATATATATACATATATATATATATATATATATATATATATATATATATATGTATTTATACACACACATACACACATATATATGTATATATACACACACACACACACACACACACACATATATATATATATATGACAAAACAAGATCAAGTACCAAGTACAATTAGGGAGAGAATTATTAAGGAGCATAGAAGAAATCATAAAACATAAAACAGATAAATTTGATTAAATTAAAATTTAAAAGCAGATTAAAAAAGAAGTTGCAGAGTAACAACAAATATTTCTGATATGTATTATTAGGGAACAAACTGATATACAAGATAAATAGGGAATAGATATAAAAATAAGGTTTCAAAAATACTTTAAACTGATATATTTTGGAATACATTGTTTTCTTTTTATGAAAAATCCTGTTACAAAAACAGAAAAACGGTCAAAAGTTATGAAAGTGCCTATTATTTCCTAGACAATGTGCTAAGCACATTATAGATATTTTTCACAAAAACTGTGCAAAGTATGTTAAGAGAATTGCCTAGGTTCACAGACTTAGGAAGTGTCTGAAGACAGCTTTGACCTATCTGCTGAAACACCTAGTTGTTTCAAACAGCTTTCAGAAGAATTGCAAACACATTACCACATGAAAATATGCCCCAAAACATTCACACTAAGAAAATTCAAATTAAAGTAACACAGATTTTGTGTACGTTCACTCCCAAAGATTAAAGAAGAGAGCATTACTCAATGCTTGAGCGTTTAGGGGGAAACAAATCCTCAGCAGCATGCTTTATGGAGCTAGGATTTTGCCCAAGACTTCTGAAATTAAATATGTAATTATTCTGGAGAGGTTCTATAAATTCTTTTAATTGATGTTTTCTTTTCTTTTTGTTAATTTATTTTATTATGTATTGCATCATGATGCCCAAGTTTTGTTTTTGTTGGTTTCTTGCTACATTCTTCTAAAAGGTCTACAATCCTTAAGGAATTTCAATGAATTGTATTTAACAGTTCAATGTTTTCTATTTGTATAGAGATTGTGTATTATATGTAACATTATTGTTTTTCTTTACATCCATATTTTTCTTCCCTTTAATATATTGTTATTTACATTATGTAGCATTCTAATATTTTTGTAATAAACTCACACTATAAATTTCATTTATATGAAATCATGAGATTTGAGTTTATATTTCATTGAATGTTCCATGGTTAAAGGCTCTTTTTTAAAATAATACAATCATAGCAATTCAGTAGAAAGACTGGGCAGAAAGAAAGATTGGAGAGTTGTGAATTTTGTTCCATTCTATATACACATATATATATATATATATACAGACAATATTTTCATTCTTTCTTAAATACTTATTGGACATATTACTTTGTTTCAGTGTTCCCTTGGCAATGCCCAAAATTTCATGTTTGATTGGGTATTATTTCAAATTTCATTCTTTCACAATATTTATTTACATATAATTTTTCAAATTAATATTTTATATTAATTTTCCCATTTAAAGTCTATGTTTCTTAGGAGTGTTTGTTTCCTCATATTAACCCCCTGTCCAAGTTTCTCCCATATTTTTAGTTCTTTGGCCATCAGCAATTTCCAAATATTTTACTTATTTTCCAAAGACCACAAGAGAAGAGAAAAAGAAGGAAGGAAAGGAAAGAGTTAGGAAGGAAGGAAAGGAGGGAAACAGGTAAGTAGGAGGTATAATAGGTAGATAAATACTATTTATATGCATCTAAATATTGAAGAAAAGAAGGAAGGAAGGAAGGAAGGAAGGAAGGAAGGAAGGAAGGAAGGAAGGAAGGAAGGAAGGAAGGAAGGAAGGAAGGAAGGAAGGAAGGAAGGAAGGAAGGAAGGAAGGAAAGAACGAAGGAAGGAAGGAACGAAGGAACGAAGGAAATCATGGATGAGATTTCAAGCATTCAGGTGGGGTAGAAAAAAACATATTGGAACCTGAAATCTGGGATATTTTCCTGGCAGCTATTAATTACCTAGCAGAGTGCCCTTGATTAAGTCATTTAACCTAAGTCTCAACCTCCTCTTTTAAAATCAAATAACTTCAAAAATCTCTTCCTTCTCTAACATTCTGTAGATGTAAGAAAATATTAGATTTTTCCATCTTGGATTGGGGTCATAGGGATAAAGTAAAGAGAAGAAGCTAACATACTTTTTCATAATCTGTAGCTCTCTAGAGATCTCAAGAGAAGGGAAAAGATCTCAACTTTTCAGGCTCTACCCAGTGAAGTCTGAAGAATTGATTCATAATCACTGTCTTGTCACTTCCCACTGTTATGTTGGGCTGATTAAGACTCACCTCAGGTGCACTAGAAGTACTAACTTTGCATTGTACTTCACCCTGCACCTGAAGTGTGATTAAGCTAGTCTGCCATGCAGGCTGTCATGTCATATTGATTAATTCCACTGGAATATTTAATACATAAGATTGCCTTGAATCAGGTTGTTGGGATGTGTTGTTTTTCCTGGAATATCATTTATTAAGATATTGTTCTCTTTGCTCCAAAATATTTGGAAAGTGAACAAATGGTAGAATTTGCTAATTGAGTAAGTTATTAAGATGTACAAATATCCAGTTTTGGCTTTGACAGAATCCATTGACTGATATTTTTTTAGGATTTATTTTTCCTTTCTTCTGACTAAAGCAGGTAATTACTCATACCTTGCACAATATTGTTTGCTTGGTGAGAAAATAAATCCTTGTTGTCTAGCGCACTGAGTAAGCCCCATTTATGCATTCAACTACTAATTTCACCTTTATTTTCCCTCTGACTTGTAACCTCTTCTACTGGATTGATTGATGGGGGGAATGATTAGAATTTATGACAAATGTCAGTGCAAATTACCTCATTGGAACACTCTTGATAAACGAAATTGATACCTACATAATTCAAGTACTATTCATTAGAAGCATATAAGCTGAAGCACCTCTGTTATTCTCTTAGAATTCACAATCTATTGTAAAGTCATGGAAGGATGAAGTCTGAACTGGATACTTCCAGTTCAGAGCTGGACCTTGCCCTTTGTACTCAAACTGGAATTGTTTCACCTGGGCTCTCAATTTCATAAGTTAGATATGGAAAGCATATAAAAGATAGCCCTCTTGTCACACTGGAAGAGGGAGAATCCCTCTGTCCTGTGACCTCGAAGGATTTGGAATACCTGGACTGATGTTGGCCCAGACTAAAAGAAAGACAAATTATGAAGACAATCTTTATGAAAAAGAAGCAAAAAATCTGGCATAATCCATGTTAAAAACCCCATTGGTGCCAAGCTAGCTATACTTCAATTTTTTCTCAATGCATTGCGTATTTGGAATTTGGTATATTGCTTTTTCACCAAAATTCTGGTAGGGTTCCTCAAGTTGACACATTTCCAAAAAAAGTCCATTAAACCTCAGACATTTCCAGACATTTTTGCCTGAGAAGACTCATGATAATTATTACAGGCTTCATGTGTAATTGACAGGTACTATTTTACTACATTTTTTAAAAAGTCACACACTTCTATGGTTTAACAACTGATTTCATTGCTCCCTTTATTGCCTTATCATTTATCTAAGTACTTCTCTGAATCTACAGACTCATTTCTATAAAATTCCTTGAATTCTTAGTCTAAATTACATAAGAACCAACTATTTCACTAATATATCCTTTCTTATGGAGATAGCCGAGTCATTTTTTTTTGTCAGTTAAAGTAAAATTGTGGAATATTGTTATAAGAATTCCCAGACTCTCAATTCTTCCTATGTTTCCCTCCCTCCTATCTCTAGTTTCAATACACCTGCTCTCCAGAAAAAATCTGGAACTCATTCTCACTACAGTAAATGGCTAAATGCTTTAAGTGGTAACTCTGCCAGGGGGGATTTGGATTTTAAAAGAAATCAAAGCTTTAAGCTAACTGGATGAATTCTCTACCTACAGTGCAGTTATAGGTATCAGCAAGCACATAGGAAAATCCTATCCAGAAATTGTCCCCTGTAGGAGGCCACATAATCTGCTGGGTGAAAAGGCAGTCCTGGGTATTTGCTATAGCAATTTTGATACTGAGAATTGAAACATCTGTTTGCCTACTGATTACATATTGAAGAAATTCACTCTGTGCAGGAACTCCATCAGCAAAAGGAAATGGAATAAGGCTGACCAATGGGGTTTTTGCAGAATTCTGGTACTTAGTCCAAGTTTTGCTGTATTTCTGAATGTTGAACATTCTGGAAAGGTAATTTAGAAATCAATATGGGTTTAAAAGTGTTAACCAAATTAACATTACACTCCTGATCACACCCTGCTTTTAATGAGTCTTTTTATTTTCTACAAGACTGATCATTACAATTATTTATGCCCCAATTAGTCAGATAGAGCAAATTACTTTTGTTATATTAGACTGCATGCTTGATTCAACTTGCATCTCTAATAGATCATGCACCTGGTGCTTTGTTTAAAAAAATAAAAAATAAAAATCAACTGCATTTTGTTTTCCACAGTTCTCAGTAATACAATTTACTTTTGTAAGAAAATCAATTTGCTATTTTTTGAAGACAACTTCCCTCTTAACATAAAGGATAACTTATGGACATGACACTTTTTTAAAATTGTGGTCTTGGATTTGTCCATGCTGTTTGCTATCATTTCCCAGAGTGACTTTGGCAAATCACACGATTATTCCTTGAACTGATTTTTTAAAAATCAAAATAATCATCATAACTGCTACCTATAAGTGGTATAGCACCAGGATTAATGAAATTTTGCCTTCTATATAAAATATTTTATTAATATTAAGTGTTACATTTTATTCCATATACATATAAAAAAACTATTAAGTTTAATTTTCATCCAGATTGTAAATAAAGTTTTAATCAGTGCATATTGATTTTCCGTCTTGCACTATTTCAAATTTTAATTAAAAATCAGAAATGGATAGGACAAAGTCCAAATTATTCTCCATTTTGTTAGAGGAGAATTGATTAGCAATATTAGTAACAACAACAATAACCCATGCTATGAATGAGTTGGAGGGGGGGATGTGAATAATAAAATAAGGAAATGCCAAGTAGGGTGATGTACAGGAGTTATATCAAGTGCCTTAAGCTAGTTATGGTAACAATGGAAACCCAGCTGTAAGCCTGAAATGTTGGATAATTGGACTCTGGTCAAACAATACTGATTCACTGAATACCCCAGTTAATATGATATAATTCTTCTTAAGAGTCAACAAAATAAATAAAGTGATAAATAGTTCTATGTTGTTCCTACTTAAAACCATCATAATGAACTTGATGTGGAAGACAGGAAAGTGGTAAAATACACTAGAATGAATTAGAAATAGTAATGAACCCCATCTGGGAATGTATTAGTGTGAAAGGGATGAAATCCAAATATATATATATATGAAAGGCACTGGACGCATAAATATTTTCATCATTTACCTGCACTAGGACATTACAAAACCGGAAACAAATATTGCCATTTTTAGGGAAGGGATATGTAATAGATTTTTTGTCAATAGTACAATGAAAACAAGACCTACAGCTAATTCTGGATCATATCATTAGCTTCTTTTTGCAAAATCCAGAATGAAAAGCATCAGACCTTACTGTCATGACCTAAATTATATTCCTTATGAATATAAAGTAGAGATGATGAATAGATATAAAAGATGAGATCTGGTAGATAGAATGTCTGAAGAACTACAGAGGAGGTTCACAATATTGAATAGCAGGCAGGAAGACAAAAAAAAATTCCATAGAAATAAAAGAGCAAGAAAGCTCTTTATTTGATGGCTGTTTGATGAAGCTTTACAAATAACTAAGGAAAGGGAAAGGGAAAATTGGTGATATGAAGGGAAAGTTCAAGGAAAATAGGCATAATAAAAGACAAGAAATGGTAGAGATTTAACAGAAGCAGAAGAGAGAAAAAGTGGCTAAAATATGCAAAAAAAAAATGTAGAAGAAATATTTCAACATCACCAATAACCACAATGGTGTGGTTACTGATCTGGAGCCAGACATCTTGAAGAATGAAGTTAAAGGGGCCTTAAGTAATATTGATAATAATAAGTATACTAGCATTGATATGATTCCAGCCAAGTCATTGGATATGCTAAAATTTGATACTTTTAAAATGTTGTACTCAATAACAGTGTATTTGGAAAACCCAACAGTGGCCATAGGATTGGAAGAGATCAGTTAACATCCTAATACAAAAGAATGTGCAAATCATGGAACAATTATGGTTATTTCTCACATCAACAAGATTATGCCTAATATTCTGCAAGCCAGAATTCAGCAATATGAATTGAGATTTTCAAAGAGACAGAAGAACTAAAATCAAAAGCCAAAATTCACTAGGTTATGGAGAAAGCAAGGAAATTACAGAGAAAAATATCTACTTCTGCATCACTAACTATATTAAAGCTTTGGATTGTGTGGATCACAACAAAATGTGGCCAGTCCTCAGAGATGGGAATAATAGGTCATCTTACCTGTCTCTTGGTCTGTATGTGGACCAAGAAGCAATACCTAACATGGAACAACTGGTTGATTTAAGATCAGAAAAGGATTAGGATTAGGCTGTGAATGGTCATCTTATTTCTTTAATTTATATGCAGAATGTAACATGTGAAATGCCAGGCTGGATGAATTAAAAGTCAGAATTAAACCTTCCAGGAGAAATATCAACAAGCTCAGATATGTGAATGATACCACTCTGATGGTAGAAAATGAAGAGAAATTTAAAAACTTCTTGATGAGATTGAAATAGGAGAGTGTAAAAGCTTACTTGGAGATGAACAAGAACAAACATACAAACAAACAAAAATTTGGGAAGCCAAGCAGCTAGTCCCATAATTTTAATTTCTTGGCAAATAGAGGAAGAAGAAATGGAAACAGTCAAATTTTATATTCTTGTCTTGAAGATCACTTCAGACAGCAATTACAATGATGAAAGTAAAAGATATATGGTAGAAAAGCCATGGCAAATCTGAACAGTATGCCAAAAGACAGAAGCATTACCTTACTTACAAAGGTCCACAGAGTAAAAACTCTGCTTTTTCTAGTAGTAATGTATGGTTGTGAGAGTTGAACTATAAGGAAAGCTGAGTGCACAGAATTAATGCTTTCAAATTGTGGTGCTAGAGATGGCTTTTGAGAGTCCCTTGCACAATAAGGAAGTCAAATCAGTGAATACTTAAAGAAATTAATTCAAACAATTCACTAAAATCAAATACTAAAGCTGAAGCTTGAATATTGTGGTCACATAATGAGAAAATTGAACTCACTGAAAAAAGATTCTAAGATTGGAAAAGATTGAAGCAAATGGAAAAAATAAATTATGGGATGGATAGATAGTACTATGGAAACAATGAACAGCAACTTAGACTTCAAGAGACAGTAAAGGACAAAAAGACTTAGTATGCTATGGGGTCATGAAAAGTAGGATATGAATGAACTATTAAACAACAACAACAATATATACTTCCATCTCACACACACAAATTGCAAATTAAACTAGATAATTATGAGAGACAGTTTAATCCCTAAACTTAGATGAAATAGACCTGAAATTATGAAGCTGCCAATGTTTGAAGAAGAGCTAAAGAAATTGAGATAACAGAAAAAGCTTGACTTAATATAAACTTCAAAATTCTACATGATAATGAAACAGATGACAAATAGCATATTTTCCATGGTTTTGAAAAGTTGGACCAGAATTTCAAAAACTTATTTTTGGGTCCAATATCATGAACCCATAGTAGTATAACCACATCAAAACAACATTAATTCAAGAAAAATTGGAATTTATTCTGACTCATTCTCCCATAATATTTGAGAAAGAAAATATAAAAACCTTTCAGAATATTCACCCAAAAGCATTTATGGTATCACTAGAATAGCAATTACCAAAGTAGAAAAAGAAGCATTATCAATGAATATATCCAAGTACTCCACCATAGTAAAGGTTAATGAAGCCATTGAATAGCCTATAAAGCAGTGGAAGGACATCAATATCTAGCTAATAAATTCAGTAGAGACTTGGAGTATAATATAAACCAATCAAGTACAATAACAACAAAATCATGCATAAAAGGGTTCCAGAAAAAAAAATTGATTACCTTAATTAGTCATTGAAAGCAAGTACCAAAATTCTCATAATCTCATGAGAAGTAGGAAGTATTGCAAAGAATAAAATAAATAAACATCAATCTAAAACATCAGCAATGAACTGAGGTTCCTAACATTTTAGTTTGGGTTATAGCCCTATTTGGTAATCACAAAGTCCTCAGAATGATACTTTTAAATTAATAAAAATATAGGATTAAAGAAAAAACAATTATATGGAAATACAGTTACAAAAGATTAACCTAATCAAGTTCATGCACCACCGGTTAAAGTTCCTTGTTTTATAGTCTTAAGGATCAAGAAAAAAAAATTAATTCCTCTTGAAAAGAATTTCTAGGAATATATTTGGTCTCACGAAACCTACATAATGAAAAAGAAAGTTGGCTCAAACATAGAGGAAAACAAAATCAACTTGTGCACAATTAACATAATAAACAAAAGAAGAATTCTGTGAAGAGAAGGAACTATAAATCATTCATGTTAAACTAAAATAGAAATGGAAACTACTAATCTATACATAAGAATCCAAGTGGCTATGTATTGGCTTATTTTTAAAATCTAACATCGTATGGTTTAACAGATAGATGGATAGATAGATAGGTAGATAGATAGATAGATAGGTAGATAGGTAGATAGATAGATAGATAGATAGATAGATAGATAGATAGATAGATAGATAGACAGACAAATGTTTTCATTTGCATGTGTATATACACAGAGAGTCACAGAGAATGAAATCATTATATCATACCTTAACAGGAAAATAAATATTTAAACAAGACAATACACATGATCAGAACTATGAAAATTGATTGTAACATATTTGAAAGCATCCTAACAAAAGGACATACTTTATAATTGGACATATGACCTATCATCCCAAGGCATATATGGAAATATGACATTTCCTTGTGAAAAAGGAGAAAGGGGATTGATTGATTAATAGATGTTCATAGAATCCATGATGAAACGTTTAAAAACTTCCAGTAATATACAATAGGTAAACTTGGAATAAGTGAATGGCACTTCCTCTGGCAATGGTGAAGAACAATCAGTTGACAAGTATTTCATAATCCTATGTTCCAGGAAATGTGCAAGGAACTGGATATAAAAAGGCAATATCTGAAATAAGCTATATTCATAAGGACCTTATATTATAACAAGGGGGGCAACAAAGAGATGGAAGAAGGGATAAAGGGAGAAAAAGAGGAAAGAATGGACAGAGATAAAAAACAGTCATATATACATATTGTATATATATAGGCATAAAAGGAGAAGGAAAAAGAGGAATAAATATATTTTAGAGTACCTAATAATAACTACACATTGTGTAGTTATTATTAGATACTTTAAAATATATTGTGTATATTTTGTATATGTTCAACATAGCCAACAATGGTTGTAGAAGAACTGGATTTATCAAATTGTAATCAGTGTTTCTCAAAATATAACAGATAGTTAGAGGAAACCATATAAGAAATCCTTATGACCTTAAAGGTGCTTCAAAGTCCAATCTCCACCCAGGCATAGAAAAAGAAAGAAAGGTTTCCATTTATTCTGTCAGGTTGTTGGGAGAAAATTATTTTCATCTCTAGAATTTTCATTTATAAATGTTTAAACAATTTTATCCATTTTACTTAGCCATAAAGAAAAGCAAGGTTAAAAAATTCTAGTGTGATGAACAGAGGATAGCTAGTACTACTAACTTCCCTGGGGAACAGAGGATGGACTTATTTCAGAAAGGTTGCAAAATTACTAGGCACCATCTTAACTGCTATTTTTAACAGAACGGGGAAAAGAAAAATCTATACGTGTCAATCCTGTCAAACTGACTTGAATATTTTAGATTTTTTTTTTTCCTCTTGGGAACAAGTAGTCAAGAAATAACTAAAGAATTTATCAGGTACAATGAGTCAAAATGAATAAAGTATAGATGCCCAGCACCTGTGCTCCCAAATCAAACAATGATATTACAATAAGGAAAAAACATACAGCAAGATCTATGCAATGATTTTTCAACAACAAATTTTATAGATGCATATATAGTTTTTCTTATCCCAAATAACATCAGTAGTAATGCTAAAATATTTTGGAATGTATGTGGAAACTGCATTTTCAGTTTTACTTAACAGAACTGACTCATGTACACAGATAGGTGAGAGAGAAATAAGAAAAACAAAGGGAGACAGATACAAAGACAGAAAAAGACATAGACAGAGACATAGAGAGATATATTTTAAGTCTTTTTTTCTAAGCCAAGTCCAACTTTTTGTGACCTCATATTTATAGGATTCCCTTGTCAAAAATGCATAGCTATATGATACTTAATTCTTTTCTTGGCAGTTCTGGATAAGGAAAAGTAGCAGAGAATGTTGATAAATATAAACAGTGGGGAGGAGAAAATGTAAGTATTAGAGAACAGAAGTAGGAATGAAAAAGGAACCATGGTGATGATACAGAGGGCAACTTGATTACCTTCAAGTTCAGAAGTTTTTCTCCTCTATGATAGTAAGTTATGTAGGTAATGATGAGTAAAAGAAAGAACAATAGCCAATGTTTAAATTATATCTAGTATCTAAAAGATGTAAAGGGTGAAAAGAATTTGAGTATTATTATTTTTATTACTACAGAAATAGCTCTGGAAATCAAGGTAAGCAATCATCTACTACAACTCAAAAAAGTGTAGTTTTGTCAACAACTTAATACATAAAACATTTTTATAGTGGACCTATGGTTTATATAGGATAAATATTATTATCTCCTTACAATTAAAATAGAAGTTATATGAATTACCCATGGTCACAGAAAAAATGTCAGAGATAAAATTTTAACACAAGTCTCCTGACTCCAGATTTAGTAAACTCTCCAAATCATCACATTTCCTCTGTTATAAAGTCACTATGCTGTTTCACAACACCCAGAAACATATTTACATAACACCTATTGTGTTCAGTGACTACTTCTAGGGACTTTGTTTTGTTTTGTTTTTTCCAAGGTAAGAAAGTAAACACTTAATATATGCAAAACACTGAACAGAAAGAGCCAAACAATTCCAACTTTTTAGGAGCTCATACTAATACAGGAGATAACATACAATCAAATACGAATAAACAAGTTATATGCTGGCGAAACTGAAGCTAATTGTTAGATAATTATTAATGAAATTACATTTTAATGTTTCAGGAAACTTTTTTTTTCTTTCTACTTCATTTGCTTTTCAAAATAAATTCTTAAGATTTTTTATGGGTATCAAAATATATTTTAAAAATAAAATAAGTTTGTGGAGTCTATATTAGATGCTCCTGTTTTCGAGAAAAAATTACTTTTTAAAATTTATTCATTTAATATTTTCCCCAGTTACATTCAAAATATTGTTTTTTCATATTTGTTTTTAAAATGTTTGAATTCTAGGTTCTCTCCCTTAAATCCGCCCACAATTAAGAAAGCACATGTGAAGCTATGCAAAATTTTCCATAAATGTCAAGTTTTGAAAACAGATTTCCTACCCTAATGAATATAAAAACCCTCAAGAAAAACTAAGTTAAAAATAAAGAGAGAGCCAGAGAGTGTAATACAGAATGCTCTGATTTATATTCAGGCTCAATCAGTTCCTTCTCTGGGCATGGATAGGGTTTTTCATCATAAATCCTTCAGAAGAGGTGTGGATTATTATATACTGAGAATAACAAAGCCATTTACAGCTGGTCAACCTGAATATTGCTATTTCTTTGTAATAATCTGTGTTCATGGAGGATGTTCTAAGTTTTTTTTTTTTCCTTGAGAGCATTCTGTTCATCAATTTCCAGAGAACAATACTATTCCATCAGAGAAATTTACTTCAAAATTTTTTTATTATTACTATTACTAATTGTATTTCTTCTCTCTCCCCTTTCACCTTGTCTCTCCTCAAAAGTGTTTTGTTACTGACCACTTCTTTCCCCAATATGCCCTCTCTTTTAACACCTTCTTCTCCTTTCCATACGCTATTTTCTTCCTATTTTCTTGCAGGGTAAGATAGATTTCTATATCCCTATTGAGTATGTACCTATTTGAGCCAATTCTGATAAGAGTAAGTTTCAAATACCTCTTAATTCTTCCTCTCCACTATAAAAGCTTTTTCTTGTCTTTTTTATGGCAGACAATTTTCATCATTCCACTTCTCCTTTTCCCTTTCTCCCAGTACATCCTCTCTCACCTTTAATATCATGATTTTTTTTTAAATATATATTATCTCTTTCACATTCAAATCACATCCATGTCCTCTATCTGTATATATTCCTAACTGCTATAATAATGAGAATGTTTTAATAAGTTGCAAGACATCCTCCCAAGTAGGAATGTAATCAGATAAACCTTATTAAGTCCCTTATGTTATCATGTTCCCGATTACCTCCTTATGCTTCTCCGGAGTCTTGTATCTAAAAATCTAATTTTCCTTTCAACTCTGGTCTTTTCATCACAAATGCTTAAAATCCTCTGTTTCATTGAATAACTACACTTTCCTTTGAAGCATTACCCTCAGTTTTCCTGACTAGGTGATTCTTCATTGCATTCCTAGTTCCATAGCTCTCTAGAACATCATATTCTAAGCCCCTGGTCCTTTAATATAGAAACTGCTAAATCTTGTATTTATCCTCACTGTAGCTCCAGTATAGTTGATTTTTTTCTTTCTGGATGCTTGCAATATTTTCTCCTTGAAATGAGAATTCTAGAATTTGGCTGTAATATTCCTGGGAGTTTTTATTTTGAGATCTCTTTCAAGAAGTGATAAGTAGATTCTTTCAATTCATATTTTACCCTCTGATTCTAGAATATCAGGATAGTTTTCTTTGATAATTTCTTGAAAGATGATTTCCAGGCTCTTTTTTTGATCTTGACTATCAGTTTGACCAATAATTTTTAAATTATCTCTCCTGGTTCTATTTTTCAGGTCAGTTGTTTGACCAATAATTTTTAAATTATCTCTCCTGGTTCTATTTTTCAGGTCAGTTGTTTTTTTTTTTTTTCTTTAATGACATATTTCACATTTTTTCTATTTGTTTCTTTTCTTTCTTTTTTTTTGTTTTGCTTTATTGTATCTTGATTTCTCATAAAGAGAATTTGCTGAATTCTATTTTTTAAGGAATTATTTTCCTCAGTGAGCTTTTGAACCTCTTTTCTCAATTAGACATTTTTGCTTTTTAAGGAATTCTTCTCATTAGTTTTTTTGTATTTCCTTTTACACTTCTCAATCCTTTCTCTAATTTTTCTTTTATCTCTTTTACTTAATCTTCAAAGTCCCTTTTGAGTTCTTCCATGGCTTGAGCGCAATTCTTATTTTTCTTGGAGTCTTTGAATGTAGGAGATTTGATTTTGTTTGGAGTGTATGTTTAGATTTGTCATCATAATAACTTTCAATGGTCAGAAACTTTTCTTTTCTGCTCATTTTCCTAGCCTATTACTCTGCTTTTTAACTCTTTGTTAAAGTAGGGCTCTATTTCCTGGGTGAAGGGTGCACTGTCCCAAGCTTCTGGGCTTTTGTGCAGTTGTTTTCAGAAACTCTTCTAGGAATCTGACTATAAGCATTCTTTTCTGTCCTGGAGCTGGGAGGTGGTCCCTGCCTCACTGTGACTGTGAGATCTAGTGTGCTGACCAAGGCTATGCTGGGATTGTACCAGACTCCCACACCATTGCCAGAGACCCTCTCCCCTGACCTTCCAAATCGTCCCTTTTGTTCCTGGACTGAGAGGTGCAGAAATCTCCAGCACTGCTGCTGATTCAGAATTCCCACCTTAATGATGCTGGGGTCCTGTCAGTAACTGAGACCAGGATGGACCTGCTCTAAGATTAAGTGCTGGATTCCACTCTGGTTCCACAGAGATTGTTGCTGACCTCTCCGGTCCTCTTTGGTTGTCTCTGGGCTGAGGGGTCTGGAAGCCCCCAGTACTGCTGCTGAGTAAAAGGTCAGGCCCTGCCTGTGCTTGTGTGTCCTTCCCCAGGACTTTCACCCTGAAGTCACAGACGTTTTCTGCTGAGCTTCTAAGTTGCCTTCAATTGGAAAAATATTCTACTCTATTTTGGGGGGTATTCTGATGTTCTAAAATTTGTTTGGAGCCATTATTTGAAAGAATTTGGGAGAGAAGTTGGGCAAGTTCCCGCCTTTACTCTGCCATCTTGGCTCTGCTTAAGATATTTTAGAAAAAAATATTATTATCGATGAGAAAATATCCATATGTAAAGATAGGAGAACATAAACCATACCATCATCTACTAACAAACATTTATTCAACTCCTACTGTATGTTAAAGACTCTTAGGTACCAGTAGGTATTAAAAGTTTAGCTAAAATATAATCCTTGCTCTCGTTAAGTTTATGGTCTAAGAGGGGATAAGACACAAGCATTATATGAGAAGATAGATAGATAAATGGAATGATAGAAAGAGATAGATAGACATAAAATTTCACAAGGCCAAGGCCAAGGGAAATCCTATGAAAATTCAATTAAAATGCCTTCAACAAATATTTTTAAGCATCTATTATATTCAAGACAATGTACAAGACTGGAAATAAAAAAATGAAAAAAAAAACTCAATTGTTAGAAAAAGTTTATAGTAAAGTAGAGGTATCAGTGTGTGTGTGTGTAAATATGAAATTTTAATTCAAGTTTTATATATATATTAAGTATATGGCAGAGGTCACAGAGTGAGTTTTATAACTCAAAATGACTTTCCCTCACTTTTAATTTATTCAATTGTCTTTGCTGATATACCTAGCAATGGACACACTTTGTCTACTCTTTTTTTAAAACCACTTTAAAATTTGAAACTAGATAACAACAAATTATTGAAAATTTGCATGGCAAATGGGCTCAGACTATGAATGAGGAACTCTTTTGTTAGTAAAATCAAAAAGTTTAGGGTAAGAGCTTTATGGTATCCTTTTTGAACATTCAGAGGTCTTTGCTTTATTTTTAATTTTTGGCTGTGCTCTAGATAAATGAGGTATTGTCTATTTTACCTCTGAAACTATAACCCTGTTATGTTTTGATTCTATTCAATTTAATTCAATAATCTGCAGGCCAATTGGATGGAATGTAAAGTATGTTCATGGCTACACTATTAAATAAGCTTTGAATAGTAAATTCTAGCAATAATTCAGAGGACCTTGAAATCCAGAGGAAAGTATTTATTTCAATTCAATAACATAATTCAAAGAACATATTCCTTTCAGGTGTGGACAATTTCACTCATTTAAAGGAAGGAGAAATATGGGCAGTTATAAGAGAAACACTAAGAATGTACCCCACAAAGTTAAAAGGCAGTGACAGGATAAAAATGAAAGTTCTAGCAATCAACCAACATTTGATATAATGATTTTGAAGTCAAGAAATCTGGATCCCTAGAGTTATATGGTATGATGGAGAAATTATGTTGTTTAATTGACAAAAGTGTGGCTTTTGATTTATCATTATGAGATTAAAGTGAATCATCTCACAGAAGGGAGCCAAGTTTGGATTAGATGAGTAGAAAGGGACTTATAGCTCAGAGGCAGACAGATGCCAGCCAAACTTCCACCAGGTTTGGGGAGAGATCTCAGATCTGATATTGCTTGGAAAAACATCAAAATGGAGGAAGATGGGCTTGGTTTATGTTTCCTAAAGCTTTAGGAAACAGTCTGGAAAAAGAGTAGGACTTTACTGCACTCCTCCTTAGTGCCTGAAGAATGAAGGGGAACCCTAGAAATTTTAGTAAAGAAAGAAAACCCAAATTTAGGTTTTCTATTTTTGCAACTCAGAAGATCAATAGCCACAGGGAAGCAACCAGAGAGCCCTACTCAATAGGAAAACAAAGCCAAAAGAGAAGTTCAAGTTCAGCAGCCATAATAACTGGGCAAGAAAGAGAAGAGAAAATAATATACACATAAATATACATATTTATATATATGTATGTACATATATATGTTATTTTTGCATACACACACATATATATATGTATATATATACAAATAGAAAGGCATAGAAAAGGAGATTTGCGTGTATATATATATATATATATATATATATATATATATAATACACATATAGATAGAGTAAAATTCTCTACCTAACACTGATATTATACACTTCAGTGATGTTTTCTTTTTATATCATTGGGTATGGGGAAGGACATAAAGGACTTTACTTCCAGAGTTGTGAGTTTCCCTGGGCCCATATTTTTCCTATATATGTGTATGTGCTCTGGTTCTGGATGTCTGTACTACCCATAAGAAATAAAGATGAAAATAAAGAAGAAAACATCTCTTTCCTCAAGGAACATAAAATCTACTGACAGTATTAGAAATAAAATCATACAATCAGTATATGATGGAAACAAGAAAAGATTCAAATAGAAAAGTCTGGAAAAAATTGAAGGAAAACACCTTCAATTTTTTTTGGGGGGGCATAAGTGTTTGGGGGTGATGGAACAGGAATATCTTTATCAAAAAAGTAGCAACTGAACTTAACTTGACATGGGGAATAGCCTTGCTACTGGTAATGGGAAGCAGAAGAACCATTAGTGTTTTTTTTGTTTTGTTTTGTTTTGTTTTGTTTTAATATGAAACAGATTGTGCATCAAGGGAAGTGAAGTTAATAAGATCTGAAAGGTAAATTGGAACTAGAATATGCAGGACTCTGAATTTCATGAAAGTGAGTTTCTATTTTATCCTAAAGAAAATAGGGATTCACTAAAATTGGTTTTGACTTCAAATGCTTTTTGGTTTTGTTACTCTGGGCAAATCAATCCTATTTGCCTCAATTTCCTCTTCTGTATAATGAACTGAAGAAGAAAGTGGCAAATCATTTTGTTATCTTGGTCAAGAAAACCTCAAATGGGGTAATGAAAAATCAAACATAAGTAAATATGAGTGAATTATGACAAAAACATGTTAGCTGTATTTTTGGGCAGAAATAGCATGATAATGCTAATATTAGTAGCTGGGATATATATCATGATTTTAAGTTTGTAAAGCACTTTATACACCTCTTATGTCATTTGATCCTTACAACCACTCTGTGAAAGATCTGCTACTGTTAATCCTATTTTATTGATAAGGGAATTGAGGCTGAGAGAGATTACTATGTTCTTTGTTCAGGGTCACACTGCTAGTAAGTCCAGGAGAAAGGATTTCAATTCAGATTTTTCTGAATTAATTCAATCCAGACTTTCTATCAACTTTGCCACTAAGATTACAACTGTGATAAAGATTATTTTGTCCTCTGTGTGGAGGATGCTTTCGAGATGAAAGAAAATGGAGGTAGAGAGAATATTGCCTTACAAGGCAATACTACAGAATTGTTGAAGATGGACTGAACTATCCAATTGGCCATTGGAGTGGAGAGAGGGAATAAATACAAGTGATATTATGGAGACAGAATTAATGGAATTTGATAGTGAATTTCAATATGAATGATGATTTCAGTGTTCTGACAAAGAGAATAGAAAAATTGTCGACAAAAATAAAGTTAAAAGAAAAGCTGGTTTTAGAGAGATGATGAGGTCATTCTTGGAAACATTAAGTTTAAAAAATCAACAGATCAATAAAATTTTGTTACCATTGTTTGCTTTTCTTTTCAGGATAGGGGACAGCTGAGAATATTTACAAGGAAGAAGAAGCAAGCAGTAGATAGACTAGAGATAAGAGACAGACAGACAGACAGACAGACAGAGAGACAGAGAAAGAGGTAGAGAGATAGTGACAAATTGGGAAGAGAGACAGAGACATACAGAGAGTAATCTAATCATTGAGAGGGAAGTAGATGGGGTTAAGGACAGAGTTTGATACATTAGCCTTGGCAAAGAAGATATCCCCTTCAACATCTAAGAAGAAAGAGCAGATTATATAAGCACACTCCGGTCCTCTAAAAGCTTTCAACCCAATAATTGGACGTGATTTTTTTTGTTATTGATTGCTTTATTGAAAAATGTTCTAAATAGAATGAGAGTGTCTAAACATCCATTAACATTCTGTACTTTTGTTAAAATTGAACTGAATTTAGAAGAGGCAGCATAGTAGAAAAATATGATTTCTTTAAAAAACCTGGGTTTGAGCTCAACTCTGGCACTTTTATTTATATGATATTGGGCAAGTAGATCATTTAATCTATAAGTAATGTAACCATTTTGGGTTTCCATTTTATTATTGGTAAAGTGAAAGAGTTGGATTGGATGAGTTATAGGATCCCTTTAATTTTAGATGAATGAGCTTTAATTTCTGTACTTGTTTATCACCCTCTACTAAAATAAAAAACAAACAAACAAAAAACCCTATCATCTCTACATAATATAATTGTTTCAGTTGTCAGTCAGTCATTTTTCTGTTGTATTAACTTTTCATGACCTCATTTAGAGTTTTCTTGGTAAAGACACTGGAATAGTTTTCCATTTCTTTCTCCAGCTCATTTTACAAATGAGGAACTGAAGCAAAGAGTTGTCACTTGTCTAGGGTCACATAACTACTTAGTGCCTCAGACCAGATTTGAACTCTTTAGATAAGTCTTCCTGATTCCAAGTCCTATGCTCTATCCACGAACTAATTACCCCTTCACATAATTTTCCTGAGAATCAGATCAGATGGTGTATAAAAGATGCTTTGTAATCATTAAAATACTAAATGAATATCAGCTAGAATGAATAGTTAATTTTTTTTAAATTTAATGAATTTTAAAAACTTATTGTAGCCACCAAATTAGCAACAATTCAGGGCTTATACAGATATACCATAAAAGATTTAGATGATATCCAGAGTTGTAGTCTAAATATATTTCCAGAAGAATTACTTATCCTAAAGATCTTCAAAACTTATCCAAATGTTATATTATTCATTTCATTGATTATAAAAACTTTATATAAAGGTCTTCAGCCATTTTTTTCATCAAGTTTGCAAATTGCTGGTCTGCTGATATTTAATTTTGTTCCAATTATTTTTTCAATATATTTGATTTAACAAAGCAAGTTTCCCCCCATATTTTTTTATTTTTTCAAGTATTATTTATCCCTTCTCTGAAATTTTTATAAACTTCTTAATTTGGGGTATCCCCAGAAATTTAATTTTAACTAGCATTTCCCATCAATATGTCACCTTTCTGATCATAACACTCAAGAAATAAATATTTACTGAATGCCTACCATGTGGCAGACAATGTTCCAAGTGCTAGAGATATAATTACAAATAATGAAACAATCACACTCAAGGAGCTTAAAATCTAATAGAGAATGCACCAAATATATATATATATATGTATATATATAATAGCATAAATATGAGAATAATAAATTCAATTATATACAATGTAGTTAAAATAACATAGATTCAGCAAGAGAGCGCTAATGGATGAGGACAATAAGAAAAAATTGAATACATAAGGTAAAGTATGAGTTCTTGCTGAAAGAACAGAGAGACTCTATGAGGTTAAGGTAGGCAGAGAGTGCATATCAGTCAGGAACCTTTAAAAAGGAACATAAATTCAGTATTTGCCTTAATGTAGAGTGCATGAATGGCAATAATATTCAATCACTCCTAACCTCTTATTTCTCATTTGTTATTCCATAATCAGTCTGCCCTCTACGACTCAATAACTTTTTTTATTTTTTTATATTATATTTTTATTAAAGCTTTTCATTTTTCAAAATATATGCATAGACAATTCTATGACATTAAACATTGAACAACTCATGTTCTAATCCTGTCCTCACCCCTTTTGCTAGATGTCAAATAGTGCAATATATGTAAACTTAGTAGAAATATATCTTAAATCCAATATGTGCATACATATTTTACAATAATTTTCCTTCACAAGAAAAATCAAATCAGACTGGGCAAAATGAGAAAGAAAGTAAAAGGTGAACAAAAAACAACACAAAGAGTAAAAATGCTATGTTGTGAACTACATTCAGTTCCCACAGTCTCATCTCTGGCTGCAAATAGCTTTCTTCATCACAAGATCATTGGAACTGATCTAAATCATCTCATTGTTGAATAGAGCCACATGCATCAGAATTGATCATCATATAATGTTATTGTTGCCAGATAAACTCTTGATTCTGCTCATTTCACTCAGCATCAGTTCATGCAAGTGTCTCCAGGCAGGCTTCTCTAAAATCACCCTGCTGATCATTTTTTACAGAACAATAACATTCCCTAACATTCCTATACCATAATTTATTCAGCTATTTTCCACCTGACAGGCATCCACTCAGTTTCCAGTTTCTGGCCACTACAAAAAAGGCTGTCACAAACATTTTTGCACATGTGGGTCCCTTTTCCTCCTTTAATATCTCTTTGGGATATAAGCCCAGTAGTAACATTGCTGGGTAAAAGGGTATGCACAGATTGATAACTTTTTGAGCATAATCCAAATCTCTCTCCAGAATGGTTGGATCCCTTCACAGTTCTACCAACAATGTACCAGTGTCCTAGTTTCCCCACATACCCTCCAGCATACATCATTATCTCTTTCTGTCATCCTAGCCAATCTGAGAGCTGTGTAGTCTTACTTCAGAGTTCTTCTAATTTGCATTTCTCTTATCCATACTGATTTAGAACACCTTTTCATATGACTAGAAATGATTTCAAATTCTTCCTCAGAAAATTGTCTGTTCATATCCTTTGACCATTTATCAATTGGGGAATGGCTTGAATTCTTAAAAATTTGAGTCAATTCTCTATATATTTTAGAATTGAGGCTTTTATGAGAATCCTTGAGTGTAAAAATGTTTTCACAGTGTATTGTTTCTCTTATCAATTATGTCTGCATTAGTTTTGTTTGCATAAAAACTTTTTAACGTAATATGATCAAAATTATCCATTTTGTGATTAATAATGATCCCCAGTTCTTATTTGGTCACAAATTCCTTCCTTCTTCACATATTAATGTTTGGCGTGAGTCAATGCCTAGTTTCTGCCATATTGGTTTCCAATTTTCCCAAAAGTTTTTGTCAAATAATGAGTTCTTATCCCAAAAACTGGGATCTTTGGGTTTGTCAAATATTAGTTATTATAGTCATTTGTTTTTTTGTTGTGTGAACCTAACCTATTCCACTGATCAGCTTCTCTATTTCTTTCCCAGTACCAAATGGTTTTGCTGACAGCTGCATTATAATATAGTTTTAGATTTGTACAGGTAGGCCACCATCATTTTCATTTGTTTTCATTAATTTTCTTGAAATTTTTGGCTTTTTGTCCTTTCAGATGAACTTTGTTATATTTTTTTCTAGATCTGCAAAATAATTTCTTGGGAATTTGATTGGTATAGCACTAAATAAGTACATGAATTTAGGTAGTATTGTCATTCTTAATATATTCATTTGCTTGTACTATCCAAGAGCACTTGATATTTTTCCAATTGCTTAGATCTCAGTTTATTTATGTAGAAACTGTTTTGCAATTATGTTCATATAGTTAGTAACTTTCCCTTGACAGGTAGACTGCCAAATATTTTGTATTATTAACATTTATTTTAAATGGAATTTTTCTTTGCATCTTTTGCTTCTGGACTTTGTTACTAATAAGTAAAAATGCTTATGATTTCTGTGGATTTATTTTGTATCCTGCAATTTTGCTAAGGTTGTGAATTTTTTCTAGTAGTTTTTAAATTTATTCTCTAGGTTTTCTAAGGATTCTCTAAGACCATTATATGATCTGCAAAGTGTGATAATTTGCTTTCCTCATTACTTACTCTAAATCCTTTAATCTCTTTTTTTTTAATTGCTAAGCTAATATTTCTATTGCAATATTGAATAGTAATGGTGATAGTGGGGAACTCCTGATATTAGTGGGAATGATTCTAGTTTGTCCCCATAATATATGATGATCTCTGATAGTTTTAAATAGATGCTGATCATTTTAAGGGAAAAGTCCATTTATTCCTATACTCTCATTACTAGGAATGAATGTTGCATTTTGTCAAATGCTTTTTCTATTTCTATTGAAATAATCATGTGATTTTGCTTAGTTTGTTTATTGATATGGTCAATTATGTGAGTAGTTTTCCTAATGATGAGCCAGCCCTACATTCCTGGTATTAATACTACATGGTCATAATATGGGTATGACTTCTTAGAATTTCTTGGGTAATATTTTATTTAAGATTTTTTCATCAATATTCATTAGGAAAATTGGTCTATAATTTTCTTTCTCTGTTTTAATCCTACCTAGTTTAGAAATCAGTACCATGTCTGTATGATAAAAGAAATTTGGTAAGAGTCGTTCTTTCCCTATTTTTTCAAATAGTTTTTTATAGTACTGGAGTACATTGTTCTTTAAATGTTTGGTAGAATTCACATATAAATCCATCTGGCCCTGGAGATTTTTCTTAGGAAGTTGATTAATACCATCTTCTATTTCTTTTTCTAAAATGGGACTATGTAAGTAATTTATTTCCTTTTCTGTTAATCTAAGCTACCTATATTTTTGTTAGTATTACTCTATTTCACTTAAGTTATCAAATTTATTGACATAAAGTTAGGCAAAATACTTCTAATTGTTGCTCTAATTTCCTCTTCATTGGTGGAAAGTTCTCTCTTATTATTTTTGAGACTAACAATTTGATTTTCCTCTTTCCTTTTTTTAATCAAATTAACTAAAGGTTTATCAATTTTATTGGTATTTTCATAAAACCAACTCTTAGTTTTATAGATTAATTCAATATTTTTTTTAACTTTCAATTTCATTAGTCTCCAATTTTATTTTTAGAATTTCATGTTTGGAATTTAAATAGAAGGTTTAAATCTGTTCTTTTTCTAGCTTTTTTGGTTGCAAGCCCAATTCATTGATCTTTTCTTTCTCTATTTTATGCAAGTAAGCGTAAAAACATTTCCCCTAATAACTGCTTTGGCTATATTGCACAATTTTTGTATGTTTTCTCATTAATGGCATTCTTTTGGTTGAAATTATTGATTGTGTCTATGATTTGCTATTTCATTCATTCATTACTTAGAATTAGATTATTTAGTTTCCAATTATTTTTTGGTGTATTTTTGCCTAGCTTTTTATTGAATGTAATTTTTATTGAATTGTGACCTAAAAAAATCATTTACTACTTCGGGATTTTATGCATTTGATTTTGGGGTCTTTATGGTCTAATATATAGTCAATTTTTGTATATGCTCCATGAAACATAAAGATAAAAGTATATTCCTTTCTGTCTCCATTCAATTTTTCCCAAAGATCTATCATACCTAACTTTTCTAAAATGCTATTTATCTCCTTAACTCCTTATTTATTTTGTGCATTGATTTATCTAGTTCTGAGAGAGCAAAGTTGATATCCCCCACTATTATAGTTTTGCTGTATATTTCTTCGTGCATCTCTCTGAACTTCTCTAGGAATCTGGATGCTATACCATTTGTTGCATATATGTTTAGTATTGATATTACTTCATTATCTATGGTATCTTTAAGTAGAGTATAGGTTCCTTCCTTATCTCTTTTAATTAGCTGTATTTTTGCATTTGCTTAATCTGAGATCAGGATTGCTATCCTTGCTTTTTTTTTTTTTTTTTTTTTTTTTTTTAATCTCACCTGAAGCATAATAGATTCTGTTCTAGTCTTTTTTACCTTTAGTCTGTATGTATCACTATGCTCTAAATGTGTTTCTTGTAAACAACATATTGTAGGATTCTGGCTTTTAAGCTAGTCTGCAATCCTTTTCCTTTGACTTTTGAAATATCAGATTCTAGACCCTTCAATTCTTTAAGGTGGAAGCTCCTAAATCCTGGGTAATCCTGATTGTGTCTCCTCCATATTTAAGTTATTTCTTTCTGGGTGCTTACAATATTTTTTCCTTGATCAGATAGTTCTGCAATTTAGCCATGACATTCATCAAAGTTTTCGTTTTGGAGTCTTTCAGGAGGTGATCACTGAATTCTTTCAATGAGTATTTTACTTTCTGATCCTAAGATCAGTACAGTTTTCTTTAATGTTTTTCTGAAAGATAATATCTAAGCTGTTTTTTTGTTTTGTTTTGTTTTGTTTTTTATCATGATTTTCAAGAAGTCCAATAATCCTTAGATTGTCTTGCCTGGATCTATTTTCCAGGTCAGTTGTTAGGTATTTTACATTTCCTACTATTTTTCTTTTTTAATCTTTTGTTTTTGCTTGACTGATTCTTGAAGTCTCATTCATTGACATTTCACAAATTCTGTTTATTTAGGGAATTATTTTCTTTTTCCACCTTATCAAATGTATATTTTTTTTCTATTTCACTAAATCTATTTTATCAGGAGTTTTCAGATAATTTCTGTGTTTCCTTTTCAAAAATCTCTTTGCAAAGTTCTCATGTCTTTTCTCCATTTTTCTTCTAGTTCTCTTTTAATATCCTTTTTAATTTCTTCTAGGAGAGCTTTGTATGATGGGGACCAAATTATATCACATGGGGCTTCATTTCCAAACAATCTGCTTTTAGTGACCTCAGGGTTTCTGTTATTCTCTTTTACTACAAAAACTATCTATGATCAGACTTCTTTTTGCTTTTTTCATCACTTTTTTAAAAGCTGAGATCTGCTTTTAGAGCAAAGGGGAGAGTGTCCAAGCTTCCTCTGCAAGCTGCACTGGGTCAATGCTGATTTACTCCCAGTGCTGGGTGGACTTGGCCAAATCCCAGGAGACTCCAGCATTTTGGGGGTTCACTATTGATCTTTTGTGTTTGTATTGGATGTTTCATAACTTCTCTGCTGATCTACTGGCTTGCAGCTAGGGCAGAGTGGCCAACGCTGCTTTAAATTCCTCCTGGCACATTCTCCAGCTCAGAGCCTACACTGCTGCCTGCACTTGGCCTGCCTGTATTTGGCCCGCTTCCCTCTGGGCCCCGATTAAAACACACCTTTTCTGAAGATCTTCGAAATTATCTTCTGCTGGAAATTTTTTAAATTCCCAATATTTGTGGATTTTATCACTCCTAAACCTGTTCTTGGATGTGCTGTTCCTGTGAGGGAGAGCACTCAGAAAAAGGCATGTTTCCCCTCCCCCATCCTGGCTCTGCCCCTCAATAACTGTTAACATTGATTCCTTTTCATATACCTCCTTGCTTCCTATTTATCTACATAGTCTTGGAGCTTTTTTGTATCATATCAGACTTTTTTTTTTTAAATTCACTAAACTTCATGTTACAGTGGACAAATTATGCTGAATTTGGAGAAAGAGGTTTTGGATTCTGTACTCTGCTACTTGAATGACCACTACAAGTCATTTAAACAATGGACATCAGTTTTCCCCTTTTAAAATTAGGTAGTTCAATGAAATAACTTCTAAAGCCCCTTCAGACTTGAAAAAAAAAAAAACAAAAAAACATGGCTCCCCTTGAGTTTTATGAAACAACTAGAAGAATTGAGCCTCTATTGGAAAATTGTTCACAAACAAATGTAACCATTTATATTTGTACTATGGTAGCTATATATATATTGAACCTCGGGAGTTTGCGGAATAAGATTGAAGAGACCCAGGGTTCTCCATATGGATTTGCACCTTGACAGAAACCAGGTAACTACAAAGCTGATGAGCATATTTTCAATTTCTAGATTCAAATCATCAATATATATATATTGAAAAGACTGACCTTTAAGCCCCATCTCTGTAGGAAACTACTCAATAATTCCTCCCAGCTTGATCCTGAACTATTGATAGCTCCTTCTTAGATATGGCCTTCAAATCAGCTTTTCTACTGACCTCATGATAGCATTTTACTCTCTTAGCTTGCACATTTCTCATCTTAAACTAGTTTTCTATGACAAATACAATAGCTAATATCATCATCAGATATTGCTGAACCATAATTATTCTCTGTTCTAAGAAGCCAAATGCCATCAGCACTTTTTCTATTAATATATTTTTTATTCAATGCAGAGCAATACAGTTTTATTGAATCATTGCATTGTGACTGTAATTGGCACATCTCTCAAGGGAATTTCAGAATGTTGCAGAAGCTAGAAATGCATGGCCTCAAGAAACTGCTCAAATTATTTTCAAAGATAATTTGAAATTATGAAAGAAAATTATTTCTGTTGTTCATTAAATTGAATTAAATAAATACTAAGTGCCTACTATGTGCAGGTTTGCAAAGATACAATGATGAAAAATGGCACAATGTCTGCCCTCAAGGAACAATTCTAACCTGTCAGTCATGTAAATGATTAGCTAATATATACAAGAAAAAATATGTGAAATATTTAACTAATCTGTAAACATATCACTGTGGGCACAGATCAATCAATGGTACAGATAGCAAACCACAGAAAACTTCATAATATTTTGATTCTTGTCTTTGTCCTCTCACAGTCAATCAATTCAATGCTCTGACAGCCTTCCTGATCTAATGGCATTGCAAGGGCATAAATGGAGCATATTGTTTCTCCAATAGTACTTCTTCATTCTCATTATGTATTTTGCAAAGTGTGAACTGAGAGATAAATCTTACAAGTTGGACAATACTGAATAATTCATTTTATTGCCTCAGTTTCTTCATCTGTGAAATTTAAAATTATGGAAGAAAAGTATTCATTATTAATCAATTATTAAAATAAGATTTGATAGTATCTCTTATTTTTCAGGCTGTAAAATATGATCCTAGGAGACTTTTCTATTCTTACTTCTCTTGAACAACCTTTTGTACAACTTCTGATATACTTCATCATTAATATTCTACCTCCCATGCTATATCTCTTCATTGCCCTTTGCCTGAAGCACATATCTAATTCTTCAAAGACTATCATATCATATGAGTCACAATCCAAAGGAATATTGATATTAAAAATGTGTCTTGGATATATTTAATGATCTTAAAGGTTTGATTTCTCTTCTTATATTCACATATACTACCATGAAAAATTAGCATGTACCTGAGAGAAACAAACCTTTAAACAAAAAATTACTTCAATAAGAGTAGAACACAAAACAGTTTTTAGTAACCTCAGGATAAATGTGTGCAAAGTATAATTACTTTTTTAAAAAGGTTCTCAGAAATTCCATTCTACAACAATAGAAAATTTAATCCTATTTAAATAGCAAAGTGAAAAGTTAATATTGCAACCCAAGGGAACCCAGGATGAGAGATTTTAAAGACATCTGGGGATATTAAAAAAATTCTCTATCTTCAAGCACCATATCTATTCCTTATTCACAAATGCCCACAGCTATGTAAATCCTTTGTTTTTGTTTTTTTTTTCAGCTTTTCTTACAGCACTGTTTTTGTTGTTATTTAACCTAGATCTTTACTTTGCCTTTTTCAAAGAAGCAAAAGAATTGAAGATTCATATTTGGTTCAGAGTGTTCCTGAAAAGGATATATGTTTAATATGGAAATATGTTTAAAAGAATTGCATCTCTTTAACCTATTTCAGATTGTTTGTCATTTTGGGAAGAGGGGGAAGTAAGAGAGGGATGGAGAAATATTTGGAGCACAACGTCTTACAAAAATGAATGTTGAAAATTATCTTTACATGTATTTGGAAAAATAAAATACTTTTGATTTAAAAAAAATAAATAGGAATGTTCTTTCCTTTCTACAACATACCTAGGTTATATACTTGGTATAGCCTGTACTTGGAAATCTATATTAACTGGAAAGACATGCCTGTGGAAGAAGCTTCATTTTATTTTATTTAGATTTATTTATTTTTATTTTTTATTTATATGTAGATGACATTTTCTTTCTCTGCTTCCTCCAGCCATTGTTGCTAATTATGTCCTTTTAGAAAGTCAGTATGATGAAATAAATCCTAGAATGGGGCTGAAGCACTATGAGACCTGAGACATTAGCAGAATCCAAATGCCCATTGGCAAAGGAAAGTGAGATTTTATTTCTGCAGAGACAATGGGAGCATATCTAAATAGAACATTCCAGTGTTCAAGAAAGGTTCTAACACAAATCAGACAGGATAGTTAAAACCAAGTTGTAACAAGGTCGATGATAATTTGAATTGGCAAAGTTCCCCAGGTAGAGCAACGTCAATAGAAAATATTCTAATCAAGAAATATAAGGAAACCTATAACATGTTTCAGGTTTTATTGAAATGACACAAAAGACTCCCAAGGAGCACCTTAAAGATACCACAATAGAAAGTTCTTTAAATATGTCAGTGGGAGGAAGGAAGTTGGAGAATCAGTGGGGAGCCACAGTGATCAGGATACAAAAAGTTGAACTTAAATAAAATAGCCCAGTGATTTAATAAATTGCAGTTGCCTAGAGTGTGGAATGGTATGGCATAGGCCCTGAAAATTTAAAGGAAATTACTGTGTCACATAGCTAATACATGCCAGAGGCAGGATTCAGACTCAAGTTTTCCTGATTCTTTGATTTATTCTATCTTCATTATACCATACTGCCTCTCACTTAAGTGATGTATTGATATAAACAAATAAAAAAGACTTGATGGCATCTATATGAATCTAAAGGGAACATTCTTTAGTAAGAATTTCTTTCTTTTTTTGCAAGATAATTGGGGTTAAATTATTCCCCAGGGTCATATAGCTTCAGTATTGGAAGTGAGATTTGAACACAGATCCTCCTGAATCCAGGGCCAGTGCTTTAGCCACTGTACCATCTAGCTGCTCCCATCAATAAGGACTGCCAAGAGAGCTCTGAAATGAGAAAATCAAAATGACTCACTCCAATAAAAGAACAATTAATGGAATTTGTACAAAGGAAATAAACTGAGGATATAATCAAACTTTTTATTTTAAACAAAGAGGAATTAAACTTGACTAGTTAGAGTTCTTTGAAAGAGAGGGGCAAACATTTGAATAGAGAAGCCAATTTAGCATTAAATTTAGTATTTCTGAAGTCTTTCCATGATTTTTCTTAGAGTGACAACTCTATAACAATTTAATATTCAAAGTTGGTGCTGATCTGTCTGTGCTGATGATGGAGTTTCCTTATCAACATTTCCCTATACCAATGTAATAGAATTCAAAAAATTGCAATTTATTGTCAGGATATTTCTTATTATATATATATATATATACACATACATACATACATACATAAATATATGTAATGCTCCTACTTATTAATTATATTTCCCCACAGTGATACAAATTCCATTAATTTAAAACAGACATTAAATGAGTGATGTCAAGTTCTATATTAAAATGTTTGACCCCAAAAGGAGTAAAATAAATCACTTTAGTAACGAATAATACATTTATGAAATAAAGAGAAATGGCAAAAAGGGTAGCATTAGTTTGTACTATATGCTCATCGGTAGATTATTATAAAAATAGATGATATAGTATATTAAGAGTATCAGTTACTCATAAAAAGGAAAAATCATTGAGTATATAAAATCAGTTTTATAAAAGAATGGCAGAGACGACTGAAAAAATACATAAGAATGAAACTTGAAGGAGGCACGCATATACAAATTAGAAAATTTCTATAAATAACATACATGTGTTTATTTCATAGACATTACATATATTTGTGTCATAGATATATTTGCTAAATATACACATGTACCATATACATGTACATGCACATGCATGTGTATGCATATAAAACTATTTTCATCATCCAAGTCAACAAATCTAGCATCACAACTTAGATGCATATATAGGACCCTAATAGAATCATAGAAAAGATCTTAATCTTAAATCCACTCATTTTACATATGTGAAAACTGAGACAGAAAGATTAAATGATTTTCCAAAAGTTAAACAGGTAGTGAATGACAGAGTTGGGATTAGAACGCAGATCCTTATTTCAGATTGAGTGCTCTTTTTATAGCATTGTGAAAACCATAAGGAAAACACATAAACAGAATTGAGTGTGCACATAGGAAACCCACTCTTCAGATATAATAGGAAGGTCACTGAAGAATTGATTCTCAAGGTTTCTGGGGAAGAATAAAATACATAAAGGAATGGAAAATGTTATTCTTTCTCAAAAGTGTCAAAAAGAACATCAGCTACTATATTCTTACTTTCTCATATAAAGTAGGTCTATTACAATAAAAAGTACATTCAAAATAAAGTTAGGGATAAATAAACCAGAAAGTAATTGGAAACTAAATAATCTCATCTTAAAGAATGATTGGGTGAAACAGCAAATTATAGACACAATTAATAATTTAACTCAAGATAATGACAATGAGACATCATACCAAAATTTGTAGGATGCAGCTAAAGAAGTAATAAGGGGAAATTTTATATCTTTAGAGGCTTACTTGAATAAAATAAAAAAAAGAGAAATCAATGAATTGGGCTTGCAATTTAAAAAGCTGGAAAAAGACCAAATTAAACCCCCCAATTGTAATGTTCTGTTGTCTCCAGAAACTGCTGATCGCTCTCTGGGAGGAGATCTGCTGTCTCAACTCAATCTCCTGGCCAGACTCTTCTTCCTGTAGAGAGCTATCCCAACTCTGACCTACAGTAGACTCCTCCAGATCCAATGTTGCCCTCCTTTTATCCTCCCAGAGAATGGGCATGTGAGAACTCAACTGGGCCTGGGGAAATACTTCAATCAATGAACTTCCTCCTCTTAAAGGTGCAAAATTCTTTTAAACATGTAAGCTACACCTCAGAATTTCAAAGGTGTAAACTCCCTCTAAAGGCCTGAACCAAGGGTGTGAACTCCAAGCCAGAGAACTGTCCAGACAACCTGAGTTCTCACCTAACATCAGAGAATTATCCAAACAACCTGAGTTCTCACCTTGTAATCCTAACATCTCCCCCTTTCTTTTGATTTAGAACATAGGATGGTCATGACCTTGAAACATAAATCCATCAATATGGGAGGTATTACACATAATTACATAAATTACATAAACACATAGTAACATAGTAACATAACACATGCTAGAAGTATGTAACAAATAAAGATCAAATAATCATAAATTGAGAATTTATAAAGGTCCATAAGTCCATTGTCCATTAGTCTCATCTTATGTTAGGAAATCCAATGATTCCTGCTGGTTTTAAAGTTCTTTAACAGTCTTCTTATTAGCCATGCTCTTTCAGTGTCAGATGTTTCTTAGATTTTCTCTTTTGTTTTGAGGTCTTTCTCTTTTTCTGTCTCTCTCTGATGGACAAGGCGAATACAACTCATTGGCACCCATCTGATTCCTTCTCCTTCTGAAGAAATACAAGCAAACCCTCTCCCCCAAGCAGTTAACCTATCTGGTCCTTTCCATTTACCATTTTCTGGGTCTCTCCACATCATCTGGTGATTATCTAAGGACAGGGGAGCTGCTCGCACTGGACAATGCCCTTCTAGTGGGTTATAAAACCTGTCTGCCAGAGCCAGTGCATCTTTATCAAAAATTTAAAAATTAATGTTATAGAGAACTAAATTTAAAAGTTCTCTAGGGTTACCTGTGGCTCTCCCTTTCTTTTGTTTTTGGAGGAATGTCTTAATGTCTCTGTTTCTTCTCTCTTCTACTGCCTGACCTTGAGGATTAAAAGGTATGCCAGTGGTGTGTAAAATCTTATACTGCGCACAAAAGTGCGCAAAATGTTTAGAACTATATGCAGATCCATTATCTGTTTTTATTTCTTGTGGCACACCCATAATTGCAAATGCTTGGATAAGGAATTCAGTGACCACTCAGGCTGTCTCTTTTGCTGTTGGCACTGCAAAAGTGAATCCTGAAAAGGTATCTAACACCACGTGGATAAAAGACAGATGACCAAAAGATTTATAATGGGTCACATCCATTTGCCAGATTTCACTGGGTTTCAAACCACGAGGATTCTTCCCTGGAGGGAATATAGGAGTGTGGAAAGGAAGGCAAACTGTACAGCTTTTTACTATGTTCCTAGCTTCCTCTCTTGTTACTCCAAATTGTAAATGTAAAACTTGAGCAGCCTGATGATATTTAGAATGAGATTCTTGTGCTTCCTGAAATAAAGGAGTAATGGCTAACATAGTTAAAAGGCTATCTGCCTTTGAATTTCCATCAAAAATAGGACCTAGAAGTCCACTATGTGAGTGGACACACAAGATATAAATCTTGCCTGGATGCTTTCTCATTTGCTCTTGAAGTTCCTTAAAGAGCTGATAAATATTAGAGGCTGCAAATTTTATTTGGGCTGTGGAAATTCTTTATACTACATCTACTGAATAGGCTGAATTAGTAATTATATTTATGTTTCCTGGGTAATAAGAGCTACCATGATAGCAAATAATTCATTCTGCTGAGTGGACTGAAAAGGAGTCCTGACTACTCTCTTTATGGTTAAAACATGAGAGTGTACAGCACAAATATTTTCTTTGGAGGCGTCTGTAAAGATTGTTGGTTCTTTAAGAGGAACCTTAGAAACCTTTTCTTCAAAAATTCATCGCCAATTATGTAGTAGCCAGGTTATCTTTAATGGAGACCCATGTGCAAAATTTGGAGCTGTGGCCAATAAAAATTGCCATTCTGGGATGGTCTCACAGCATACATTAATTTGGGCATTAGTATAGAATGTGTATATTTTTTAAGGACTTATCCCAGATAATTGTACTACTCTCTTAATAGCCTTTAATAAAATTCTAGCCCCAACACTGGATAAGGAGTAAGGCTTTGTTCTGATTGTGCTGAGAGGTTCATTCACTCAATCACACTGTCTCCTTGATGAAGGACTGCTGTGAGTGCCTCTTTTACAGCAAAAACTGATATTTCCAAGGGTTTTTGAGTGACTCTTTCAACCATATTGGATAAAGCCAGTTCAACTTCTCTCAAAGCCTCTTGTGCTTCTTTTGTAAGTTGGCATGGTGAATTTAAAGCACTGTCTCCCCTTAAAATGTCATATAGAGGTTGCAGTTGATTGGTAGTTAAGCCTAACACTGGACGCATCCATTGGATATCTCCTATTAATTTTTGGAAATCATTTAAGGTGTTCAACTTCTCTGTTCTTAAAGAAAGCTTTTGTACAGTGAGTATCTTAGGATACACTTCATATCCTAAATATTGAAAAGGAGCATGTCTTTGAATTTTTTTCTGTAGCTATATGCAGTTTGTAGTACTTTAGTGTTTCCATAGTCTTTTGTAGACATGCTTCTAACATCTGTTCCTCAGGTGCACATTTCAAAATATTATCCATTTAATGTAACAATATTACTTTTGGAAATGCTATTCTTACTGGAGCAGGAGCAGAAGCAACATACATTTGGCACATAATAGGGATGTTTTTCATTCCCTGTGGCATAACTGTCCATTCATATCTTTTATAAGGCTCAGCCAAATTAACACTAGGCACTGAAAAAGCAAATCTTTTCATGTCCTCCTTAACTAGAGGGATAGAATAGAAACAACCCTTAATGTCTATAACCCAAAGAGGCCATTCTCTTGGCAACTGACTAGGAGATGGAAGTCCCACAGTTTCAATATGTTCATTTACTCTTCTTAGATCAGTTAACATCAACCATTTTCCAGATTTCTTTTCACCCAATCAAATACTAAACTTGAAATTCTAAAATTAAAAGAGAAATTAATAATATTGAAAGTAAGAAAACTATTGAACTAATAAATAAAACTGAGTTAGTTTTATGAAAAAACCAATAAAATAGATAAACCTTTGTTAAATCTGATTAAAAAAGGAGGAAAAACAAATTGTTAGTCTTAAAAATGAAAAGGGGGAACTTTCCACCAATGAAGAGGAAATTAGAGAAATAATAAGGAGTTACTTTGCCTAACTTCATGCCAATAAATTTGATAACCTAAGTGAAATGAATGATTACCTCCAAAAATATAGACTTCCCAGATTAACAGAGGAGAAAGTAAATTCCTTAAATAGTACCATTTCAGAAAAAGAAATATAACAAGCTGTTAATCAACTCTCTAAGAAAAAATCTTTAGGACCAGATTGATTTACATGTGAATTCTACCAAACATTTGAAGAACAATTAGCCCCAATGCTATATAAACTATATGAAAAAATAGGGAATGAAGGAGTCCTACCAAATTCCTTCTATGACACAGACATGGTACTGATACCTAAACCAGGTAGGTTGAAAATGGAGAAAGAAAACTATAGACCAATCTCCCTAATGAATATTGATGTTAAAATCTTAAATAGGATATTAGCAAAAAGACTATAGAAAATCATCCCCAAGATAATATATTATGATCAAGTAGGATTTATACCAGGAATGCAGGGCTGGTTAAATATTAGGAAAATTATTAGTATAATTGACCATATTAATAAGCAAATTAATAAAAACCATATGATCACCTCAATAGATGCAGAAAAAGCACTTGATAAAATTCAACATCCATTCCTATTAAAAAATACTTGAGAGTATTAGGAATAAATGGACTTTTCCTTAAAATAATAAAATCATTTAAAACTATCATCAAGCATCATATGTAATGGAGATAAACTGCAACCATTCCCAAAAAGATCAAGAGTAAAACAAGGTTGCCCACTATCACCATTACTATTCAATATTGTATTAGAAATGCTACCTTTGGCAATAAGAGTGGAGAAAGAGATTAAAGGAATTAGAGTAGATAATCAGGAAACCAAATTATAATTCTTTGCTGATGATATGATGGTATATTTAGAGAACCCCAAAGACTACTAAAAAGCTATTAGAAATAATCCACACCGATATCTTCAACAGAAAGAAGATCCAACTCACTTCCAGTTGATCAATGATGGACAGAAATAACTACACCCAGAGAAGGAACACTGGGAAGTGAATGTAAATCGTTAGCACTACTGTTTATCTACCCAGGTTACTTATACCTTCGGAATCTAATACTTAATGTGCAACAAGAAAATGGTATTTACACACATATATTGTATCTAGGTTATATTGTAACACATGTAAAATGTATGGGATTACCTGTCATTGGGGGGAGGGAGTGGAGGGAGGGGGGAGATAATTTGGAAAAATGAATACAAGGGATAATATTATAAATAAATAAAAAATAAAAAAAAGAAATAATCCACACCTTTAGCAAAGGTGCAGGATACAAAATAAACCCACATAAATCATCAACATTCTTATATGTCACTAACAAAATCCAATAATTAGAGTTATAAACAGAAATTTTATTTAAAGTAATTACCAATAGTATAAAATATTTAGGAATCTATCTGCCAAGGGAAAATCAGAAAGTATGTGAGCAAAACTACAAAACATTTTCCACACAAATAAAGTCTGATCTAATCAATTGGGAAAATATTAAATGCTCTAGGATAGGGTGAGCAAATATAATAAAGATGATAATACTACCTAAACTAATCTATTTATTTAGCACTATACAAATCAGACTCCCAAAAAAAAACTATTTTAATGACCTAAAAAAAAAAAAAATAACAGCAAAGTTCATATGGAAAAACAAAAGGTCAAGAATTTCAAGGGAGATAATGAAAAAAAAAATCAAATGAAGGTGGCCTAGCTGTACCAGATCTAAAATTATATTATAAAGAAGCAGTTACCAAAACTATTTGGTATTGACTAAGAAAGAGACTAGTTGATCAGTGGAACAGGTTAGGTCCAAAGGACAAAATAATCAATAACTTTAATAATCTAGTGTTTGACAAACCCAAGTACCCCAGTTTTTGGGATAAGAACTCAATATTTGACAAAAATTGCTGGGAAAATTGAAAGTTAATATGACAGAAACTAGAAATTGACCTACACTTAATACCATACACCAAAATCAGGTCAAAATGGGTTCATGACTTAGGCATAAAGAATGAGATTATAAATAAAGTAGAGGAATATAGGATAGATTACCTCTCAAACCTGTGGAAGAGGAATGAATTTATATCCAAAGAAGAACTAGAGATCATTATTGATCACAAAGTAGAAAACTTTGATTATATCAAATTGAAAAGTTTTTATACAAACAAAACCAATACAGATAAGATTAGGAGAGTTACAATAAACTCGAAAAACATTTTTACAGTCAAAGGTTCCAATAAAGGCCTCATTTCCAAAATACATAGAGAATTGACTCTAATTTATAAGAAATCAAGCCATTCTCTAATTTATAAATGGTCAAGGATATAAACAGACAATTCTCAGATGAAGAAATTAAAACTATTTCTAGCCATATGAAAAGATGCTCCAAGTCATTATTAATCAGAGAAATTCAAATTAAGACAACTCTGAGATACCACTACAACCTGTCAGATTGGCTAGAATGACAGGGAAAGATAATGCACAAGGTTGGAGGGGATGTGCGAAAACAGGGACACTGATACATTGTTGGTGGAATTGTGAATACATCCAGACATTCTGGAGAGCAATTTGGAACTATGCCCAAAAAGTTATCAAACTGTGCATACCCTTTGATCAACAGTGTTTCTCCTGGGTCTATATCCCGAAGAGATCTTAAAGAAAGGAAAGGGGCCTGTATGTGCAAGAATGTTTGTGGCAGCCCTCTTTGTGGTGGCCAGAAACTGGAAACTAAGAGTATGTCCATCAATTGTAGAATGGCTGAATAAATTGTGGCATATGAATATTATGGAATATTATTGTTCTGTAAGAATGATTTCAGAAAGGCCTGGAAAGACTTACATGGACTGATACTGAGTGAAATGGGCAGGACCAGGAGATCATTATATACTTCAACAACAATACTATATGATGATCAATTTCTGATGGACGTGGCCCTCTTTAACAATGAGATAAACCAAATCAGCTCCAGTAGAGCAGTAATGAACTGAACTAGCAACACTCAGCAAAAGAACTCTTGGGAGATGACTATGAACTACTACATAGAATTCCAATCCCTCTATTTTTATCCACCTGCATTTTTAATTTCCTTCACAGGCTAATTGTACACTATGTCAAAGTCCGATTCTTTTTGTACAGCAAAATAACTGTATGGACATGTATATATTGTATTTAACATATACTTTAACATATTTAACATATATTGGTCAACCTGCCATCTGGGAGAAGGGGTGGGGGGAAGGAGGGGAAATATTGGAACAAAAGATTTTGCAACTGTCAATGCTGAAAAATTACCCATGCATATATCTTGTAAATAAAAAGCTGTAATAAAAAAAGGAAATAAAGTAGAGAAGTCAGGAAATATAGGAAATAAAAGATATAAGCAAGCATCAAATGAGGATTAGGAGTACAATTTATTATGTCAAAAACAGGTATAGTAATCATGATCTCAGACAAATTTAAGCTAAAATATATTTAATCAAAAAAAATTAGGGAAATTACACTATATATTAGCCATATCAATCAGTATGTTTTCCTACCTTTTAATATAATTAGACAATATAAGATTGGAATTTTGCTGTGGTATAGGAAATGATGATTTGGTAGAGTTAGAAAAATATGGAAAGACTTGGACTTATAAAGGAAGAGAACCTTCAGAGAAATAGGATAAACTAGCATATCATGGTATTACTTAGATGAATATGAATGTATATGTGTATATATGTGATATCTATGTAGATGTAATATATGCATTGCATGTGTGTATGAATTTGTGTATTCATTTGTGTACATATGTTCATGTTCAATTATGTTTAATTGTAGCCTTTGGAGGGAGTGAAAAAAAAAGGGGGGAAAAGAAAAAAAGTAAAAAGTGAACAACACAGAACAAAAGAAAACTTGTAAGGAACCAAAGAAACTATGGACTATTCTGAACACAACATGTAGTATTTATTATACAGGTTTTTTTGAAAAGAAACTTTTTACTTTATATTTTGGATTCTTTCATGTTTTGATATACACATAATATTTTTTCCTATTTCTTTTGTTTATTTTAAACAAATAAATGAATGAATAAAAAGTTTAAAAATAACATTTAACAAATAAGTAAATAAATATACATTTTTAAAAATGTATTTGATTTGGTAGAACAAAATACAAGAAAGCTTATCCCCAAAATGGCAAAATTGAGTTTTCTATGTATGTGTGTGTGTATTTATATATATATATATATATATATATGTAGCATAAGATTCTCAAAATACCTAAAAATATAAAATCCTTTATGTGTCAACTAAATTTTATTTGATTTCTTAATACCTCAGTATCTTAGAAAGATAATATTTTCTATGCAATGTGTAATAATTGCTCATTCTATGTAAGTATTGGTACAAATATTTTGAGTTTTATAAAATGTTGAGTTAAACTTGCATAATTTAGAATATTGGAGAGAGTCTTTTTTTCTTGTTATTATTGATCCTTAAATTTATAAAAGATATAGGATCCCAAAAGTCTATTGCTTTTCAAAGGCAGAAAAGAGGCATAATGACTAATTGAGAAGTTTTTAAGATGATACCTCAATTTCGTGAAAATAAAGAAAATTAACTAAATTATGTGCACATAATATCCATCTAAATAATATGTAAATATAGTATTTCAGTTCAATTTAAGTAATTTTCACAAGTATTTATTAGGTTCCTCCTTGATAGCAGACACATGATAAAAAGACAAAACCAAAACATTTTCTATCTTAAAGAAATATGTATTCTATTAGAGTTCACCCACATCTTCTGTTATTCACAGTATCATATCAATATCTCTAAGGGCTTTAGTGACAGAGGATTTTCTACCATATTTATTGGAGAGTTTTATTCATATAATAGAATTAGTTTCTCATCGATCTAATCATAGTAAAGAAGTCTGATACCAAGTTGTGAGATTTTTTGAGATATAAAGGCATGTGTTCCATTCATAAGGTATGAATTAGTTACTTGACTGATCAAAAAAGTGAAAACTCTATGGAATGAACACTAATAGGATAAAAGTTAGGTCAACTTTTAAAAGTCACTTTGATGAGTCCAATAGATAGATTCAAAGATGAACTCAACTCCTGATGGGACAAGGGGAGGGGGCAGAAAAGCTGAATATGAAGAACAGCAAAGTGTAAGGAGAAACATGAAGTTGAAAAAGCTTAAGTGAAGTCAGAATTTGTTGCTACAAGGAAAGGAGAAAAAACATTTGGAGAAAATCTACTTGGGGTCAATTAGGTGTAAGGTATATACAGACAGATTCCGTTTAGGTGAGACCCCTGAACAAGAACATAATCCTGTCTTTTATTTCTGTTTTGAGCTACTTCATAGCAGCTCAGGGGAAAAATCTGAAGAAGATGGTATACCTTCTTTTATTAAATGTTCACTTTGTCTTTATAGTATTAATCACTGATAACTACAACTTAAGGTTGTATTTACTAAAAATTATGTTGGAAGAAAGCAATATATCCAGAGAAAAAAAAATTAAGAGATTTAACATTGAAGAGTTTTGACAAAAGTGTTTCCTTTGCCTTGGAGCTTAAAAGCTAACCAAAAAACAAAAAAACAAACAAATAAATAAATGGAGTGGAGGATTGTCACCACTTTCCAGCCTGGAGAAAGGAAATTTATACCAGGCAGATAAAGAAAATCTCATAAGCAATCCCCTTTAGCACTCAACATGTATAGGGGTGTACACATACATACATGTTTGTGTGTATATCTACATATACATTATGTGTATAATAGGAAAAGGAGACTGAGAAGTACAATACAATGAATAAATCTTACATAATTAAGAGTCAGATAATTAATTATGAAATCACTTATCTACTACTGGAAGAAAGTGCTGTTTGCTAAAGTCATCACAATAATAGAATATCTTATAGTTATTTAATTAATTTCCCAAATCAGTAGAATATAGGAATACTTTTTTTTCATTTCTCACCTATTTCCTAGAGGGTTTTTACACTGTTAAGAGTACAGGTGCATTTTGTGATGATATTCAGCTTCCACTTTTTGTTAATATTCACAATGTTACTCTTTTCAAAATTGAGGTTAGATTAATATGATTATGGTATTAATTATGAAAAATAAAATAACAGATTTGGAAACCTAATTAACTCATCAAACCTTGGGTCACTCTATAATAAATTATCTCAGCATTATTTTTTAAATAAAAGAACCTGATAGAATAATAATTTTTTTAAAAAATTTGAAAATAAATTTTTCAGACCAATGTTGTAGGATACAAGTTGGAAGTCTTTGAGGGAGGGGGTAGAAGTCATATATCTCTGAAAAAGCTACTCCAATCATGAAATGAGTAACTTTATAGATAAATGATAGATATTCGGTCTTTAAAATGTAAATTGACTTCATGTAAACGAGCACTAAATATAACATAAGAAGCCAATTCTGCGGTCACCATGGCAACTTCCAAAGTGTTAAGCAAGAGTTATGTGATAAAGTAATTAAAGATAGCTTTCCTTTTGCCCATGTAATTTATTTCAGAGTAGACTCAATCCCTGGCATGTCTTCAGAAAGTTCTATCAAGTACACCTCCAGTAGATAATTTGAAAGTCTTTCATTTGTGAGAGGCAGATCAGATTAATAATCATGGAAAAGGAAATGTATTGCTTTAATTTAAGTAGAATCAAGGACTAATCTCCATATTAGAAAGGATGTGTGCATGTATTACTTCAGGCAGCTACAACACAAGATGAAGCTGCCTTAGGAATAAAGGAGGAAAATCTTTTATTCTCTTATGCCTATTCCTTGATGATAAATGAGGTTCATTATAATTTAAACCTTCTTACCACTGGATATTTGTAGAAAGAATGCTTCATTTACAGTTAGGGGACCTAGATTCAAATTCTGGATGTGGAGAAAAAAAAAACACAATGAAATGAAAATGAAAAATGCATCTGAAGTCACTGGACGGGGATTCAAGCACCATGTCTGCCATTTATTAAATCACTTTGCCTCTCTGAATTTCAATTACCTGATTTATTAGTTTTCAGCCCTCAGTCTGTAATCCCTTGACTTCCTTGTGCTTTACTTTCCTCAGATTGTCAAAATACAAGTGTTCCATGAATTTTAAAAGTAATTAATCAAGCTGCATTTATTTGGTTATTTACTAGGTACTAGTACTAGGTACTAGGTACTAAATATAAATAGAAACTGAGATACTTTTTGGTTTCATGGAGTATACATTCTACTAACATTGAATCTATTACATAATCAATCTCCTTCCCCCCCCCCCCTCAAAGAAAAATACTCTTTTCTTCACTTATCTATTTTGTTTGAGATGATAATGGCGTTTCACAAATATAAAATCCCTAATGGCAAAACTCTTTACAAATAATCTTATTCACTCCTTTAGTCCTCATGCAATATAAGCCAAGCATATGTTACTTATTATGCTATTTGACTGTAAAGAAACTGAGACTGAAAGAACTGAAGTAATTTACCCCAAGGACTTGACCCAGGATTCAAACACAGGGCCCTTGAATCTAAGTCCAATATCCTTTCCACTATACCACACAATCCTCCTACTTTATTAGATACCACTTGAACTGTATACTTATCACCTGTCCACCAGTTAGATATATGCTTTTTTTAAATCACCTATCTCATCCCCTTGTATGTAATAGCATAGGCAAGTCACCCTGTTTGTTTCAGTTTCCTCATCTGTACAAATATGCTAGGGAAGAGAATAACAGTATCTTTGCTAAGAAAACCTCAAATGCATCATGAAGAGTAGTACAAAATTGAAACAACCAAACAGGGGCAGCTAGGTGGTGCAGTGGATAGAGCACTAGCCTTGAGTTCAGGAGGACCCAAGTTCAAATCTGTTCTCAGACACTCAACACCTCCTGGCTGTGTGACCCTGGGCAAGTCACTTAACCCCAGCCTCAGGGAAGAAAAGAAAAAGAAATAACCGAACAACATCAGTGAAATGACTAATTAATCAATGTTAAATGGGTAATCTGTGACCAAGGAAGAAAATTATTTCTGCTCCATAAGAGAATTAAACTTTTAATGCAAGTTAACAGAATGTGATAAATATCATGTGGTATTTTCATCTAATTCAATTGAATTCAAAAGTAATTATTATTTAGAATAGTTTGCCAGGCAAACTCCCTCAGAAAGAGGAAGCAGTTAGCAGACTGGATTAAAAGTCAGAATCCTACTATATGTTGTTTACAGGAAACACACCTGAAACAGGGTGATACATTCAAACTAAAAGTAAAAGGGTGGAGCAGAATCTATTATGCTTCAGGCAAAACCAAAAAAGTAGGAGTAGCCTTCCTCATCTCAGATCAAGCAAAAACAAAAAATTGATCTAATTAAAAGAGATAAGGAAGGGCATTATATCCTGCTAAAGGGCAGCATCAATAATGAAGCAGTATCAATATTAAACATATATGCACCAAGTGGTGCAACATCTAAATTCTTAAAAGAGAAATTAAGAGAGCTGCAAGAGGAAATAGATAGCTTAACTATAACAGTGGGAGATCTCAACCTTGCACTCTCAGAATTAGATAAATCAAACCACAAATTAAATAAGAAAGAAGTCAAAGAGGTAAATAGAATACTATAAAAGTTTGATATGATAGATCTTTGGCGAAAGCTAAATGGAGACAGAAAGGAGTATACTTTCTTCTCAGCAGTTCATGGAACCTATACAAAAATTGATCATATACTGGGGCATAAAAACCTCAAAATCAAATGCAGTAAGGCAGAAATAGTAAATGCATCCTTTTCAGACCACAATGCAATCAAAATAACATTTAATAAAAAGCCAGGGGAAAATAGACCAAAAAATAATTGGAAACTAAATAATCTTATACTAAAGAATGGTTGGGTAAAACAGCAAATCATAGACATAATTAATAACTTCATCCAAGAAAATGACAATAATGAGACATCATACCAAAATGTGTGGGATACAGCCAAAGCAGTATTAAAGGGAAATTTTATATCTCTACAGGCCTACATGGATAAAATAGAGAAAGAAAGGGCCAATGAATTGGGCTTACAACTAAAATTGCTAGAAAAGGAACAAATTAAAACCCCCCAGACAAACACAAAACTTGAAATTCAAAAAATGAAAGGTGAGATTAATAAAATTGAAAGTAAAAAAACTATTGAATTAATTAATAAAACTAAGAGTTGATTCTATGAAAAAACCAACAAAATAGACAAACCCTTAGTAAACCTGATTTAAAAAAGGAAAGAGAAAAAGCAAATTGTTAGTCTTGAAAACGAAAAGGGTGAACTCACCACTAATGAAGAGGAAATTAGTACAATAGTTAGGAGCTACTTTGCTCAACTTTATGCCGATAAATTCGATAACTTAAATGAAATGGAAGAATACCTTCAAAAATATAGCTTGCCCAGATTAACAGAGGAAGAAGTAAGTAGTCTAAATAGTCCCATCTCAGAAAAACAAATAGACCAAGCTATTAACCAACTTCTTAAGAAAAAGTCCCCAGGACCAGATGGATTTACATGTGAATTCTACCAAACATTTAAAGAACAACTAACTCCAATGCTATGTAAACTATTTGAAAAAATAGGGATTGAAGGAGTCCTACCAAATTCCTTCTATGACACAGACATGGTACTGATACCTAAACCAGGTAGATTGAAAACTGAGAAAGAAAACTATAGAGCAATTTCCTTAATGAATATTGATGCTAAAATCTTAAATAAGATATTAGCAAATAGACTTCAGAAAATCATCCCCACGATAATACACTATGACCAAGTGGGATTTATACCAGGAATGCAGGGCTAGTTTAATATTAGGAAAACTATTAGTGTAATTGACCATATTAATAATCAAATTAATAAAAACCATATGATCATCTCAATAGATGCAGAAAAAGCATTTGATAAAATCCAACATCCATTCCTACTAAAAACGCTTGAGAGTATAGGAATAAATGGACTATTCCTTAAAATAATAGGGAGCATATATTTAAAAACTTCAGTAAACATCATATATAATGGCAATAAACTATAACCTTTCCCTGTAAGATCAGGAGTGAAACAAGGTTGCCCACTATCACCATTACTATTCAATATAGTTCTAGAAATGCTAGCCTCAGAAATAAGAGCCGAGAAAGAGATTCAAGGAATTAGAGTAGGAAATGAGGAAATCAAATTATCACTTTTCGCAGATGACATGATGGTATACTTAGAGAACCCCAAAGACTCTGCTAAAAAGCTACTAGAAATAATTCAGAATTTTAGCAAAGTTGCAGGATACAAAATATATCCACATAAATCCTCAGCATTTTTATACATTACCAACACAATCCAACAGCAAGAGATACAAAGAGAAATTCCATTCAAAATAATGGTCGATAGTATAAAATATTTGGGAATATATCTACCAAAGGAGAGTCAGGAATTATATCAGCAAAATTACACAACACTTGCCACAAAAATAAAGTCAGATTGAATAATTGGAAAGACATTCAGTGCTCTTGGATAGGCCGAGTGAATATAATTAAGATGACAATACTCCCTAAACTAATCTATTTATTTAGTGCTATACCAATCAGACTCCCAAGAAACTATTTTAATGACCTAGAAAAAATAACAACAGAATTCATATGGAACAACAAAAGGTCGAGAATTTCAAGGGAAGTAATGAAAAAAAAAAAATTAAGTGAAGGTGGTCTAGCTGTACCTGATCTAGAACTGTATTATAAAGCAACAGTCACCAAAACCATTTGGTATTGGCTAAGAAATAGAGTAGTTGATCAGTGGCATAAGGTTAGGTTCCCAGGGCAAGATAATGAATAAAAATAGCAATCCAGTGTTTGACAAACCCAAAGATCCCAAATTTTGGGATAAGAATTCATTATTTGACAAAAACTGCTGGGAAAACTGGAAATTAGTATGGCAGAAACTAGGCATGGACCCACATTTAACACCACATACTAAGATTAGATCAAAATGGGTCCAATATTTAGGCATAAAGAACAAGATCCTAAATAAATTAGAGGAACATAGGATAGTTTACCTCTGAGATTTGTGGAGGAGGAAGGAATTTGTGTCCAAGGGAGAACTAGAGACCATTATTGATCACAAATTAGAAAATTTTGATTACACCAAATTAAAAAGTTTCTGCACAAACAAAACTAATGCAAACAAGATTAGAAGGGAAGTAACAAATTGGGAAAACATTTTTACAGTTAAAGGTTCTGATAAAGGCCTCATCTCCAAAATATACAGAGAATTGACTTTAATTTATAAAAAATCAAGCCATTCTCCAATTGATAAATGGTCAAAGGATATGAACAAACAATTTTCAAATGATGAAATTAAAACCTTTTCCACTCATATGAAAGAGTGGTCCAAATCACTATTGATCAGAGAAATGCAAATTAAGACCACTCTGAGATACCACTACACACCTGTCAGATTGGCTAAGATGACAGGAACAAATAATGATGAATGTTGGAGGGGCTGTGGGAAAACTGGGACACTGATGCATTGTTGGTGGAGTTGTGAAAGAATCCAACCATTCTGGAGATCAATCTGGAATTATGCCCAAAAAGTTATTAAAATGTGCATACCCTTTGACCCACCCATACTACTACTGGGCTTATATCCCAAGGAAATACTAAAGAAGGGAAAGGGACCTGTATGTGCCAAAATGTTTGTGGCAGCCCTTTTCATAGTGGCTAAAAGGTGGAAGATGAATGGATGTCCATCAATTGGAGAATGGTTGGGTAAATTATGGTATGTGAATGTTATGGAATATTATTGTTCTGTAAGAAATGACCAACAGGAGGAATACAGAGAGGCTTGGAGAGACTTACATCAACTGATGCTAAGTGAAACGAGCAAAACCAGAAGATCATTATACACTTCAACAATGATACTGTACGAGGATGTATTCTGATGGAAGTGGATATCTTCAACATAGAGAAGAGCTAATCCAATTCCAATTGATCAGTGATGGACAGAATCAGCTACATCCAGAAAAGGAACACTGGGAAATGAGTGTAAACTGTTATTTTTACCTTCTGAATCCAATTCTTCCTGTGCAACAAGAAATTCGGTTCTACACACATTTATTGTATCTACAATATATTGTAATATATTTAACATGTATAAGACTGTCTGCCAATTGGGGGAGGGGGTTGGGGGAGGAAGGGAAAAAATCTGAACAGAAGTAAGTGCAAGGGATAATGTTGTAAAAAATTACCCATGCATATGTACTGTCAAAAAAAAAGTTATAATTATAAAATAAAATTAAAATTAAAAAAAAAAAAAAGAATAGTTTGCCAGGCACCAGCAAAAAGGCAAATTTGAAACATAGCATAATCCCTTTCTTAGTACATTAATTTTTCTTGAAGATTCTAATTACATTAATTATTATCTGTATGGGACAAACTCTCAGAGGTACAAAATTTTCTTGATTATTTTGTGGGCTATTATTTCTTTTTCTGAATTGTCCTAGATCACCACTTCTTAAAGAATATAAAGATTTTGGGTTGCAGGGAATTTGAAAATTATCTAAACTAACCCATTCCTGAATAAGTTTGCTTTAGTTCTATAAAATCTTTGACAGGAACTCATTCAGCCTCTCACTCTGACTTCTCCTTTGAAGAAGCCTATTACTCCTCCTGAGGCAGCCCATTCAACTGTGAGCCAAGTATAGCAATTAGGAAGTTAATAGTTATATAGTTATATCAAGCTAAAATGTAATTTCCGTGAAATTCCTACCCAAAGCTTCTGGTTCTGTCTTATGGGGCCGTGCAAAGCAAAAAAATAAACAAACCAGAAAAGAAAGAAAGAAAACTAAAATCCTTTAATTTCTCTTTTGGGAACTCATCAAATACTTTAAGAAAATGAGCATTTTACCCAAGTCTTCTTTTCTTTGGACTGAATGTCTCCAGAATGCTTGACTGTTGTATATATGTCAGTTGTAAACATACTTAGACATTCTTCAGCCTGCCAATATTCTCAAGTCAGAGCCCCAAAACCAAATAAAATCCTCCATATGTGATCTGCTCAGAATACAGTCCAGTTTGAGTGCCACTTCTTATATCCTAGACACTATTTCTTTTAAAATGAAGTTTCTTATCATAATGTGTTTTTTTTTTTTTTGACACATTGCTTACTAGCTGTTCTGTCTCCTAATTAATTGTTTCTATTTAATAGTTCCACTCTTCCTACTTAATAGTTGGAAAATGTTCTAGACTGGTTTTATATACAAGGAAAATTTTAGCATTTTCTTAAATAGTTGTTTTAATGTGTTTAGAAACTCCTTGAAAAAATTTAAAAGAATGTTTCCAGATTTTTCTGAATAGAAAGAAATGTGCAGTTTCCAAAACTTGAAGTAAAAGTGCCATATCAATAAACTCTCTTAAGAACAATATTTCACATATATGGCCCATTTATCAGTGGTGGGGCTGTTCTTTTTCCTTTACTAGTACATACTAAAGTACATATTTATCAACATTGATGCATTTTGATATGTAGTTTGTCATCACATTAAAAATAATTGTCTTTATGTTCCAGAGTTGACTTTCCTAACATTGTGTTTGTTGACTTTCAGTATGTTTTGAAAGTAATTTGTCCCTTAATATAATATCCATCTTATCAATAAATTGATGCAAATAAAGTTCAAATTTACTACATGGCATGGAGAGGTAGGACCAGACTTTTTCCATCTTTTGATCTTGTTCCCCCAAAATTTATATTTCCTTAGTCAGATCCTTTGATTTGATATATACCAGCAAATGATATTAAAAATTAGTTATGCTCGCTATTTATTTATTTTTCAGTTTAAAAAAAAAATGTTACTTTGAAAGAAGGGTTCCTAATTGGCAGATTGCATGATAATAATGTTATAATGCAGGGGGAAAGAAAAGCATACAATATCCCTATCCTGTCTCCCCAAAAAAGATCCATAATTCTCCTAACACATCTAAACCATATCCTGTAAAAGAAGACAAAAATAGCTTAAATGAAGATCACATCGTAGCTCAATTCACTTGGTGAATTGGCAAACTCTTTTCCCCAAGGCCTTATCACACTTGCAAGATGGTAGTAAATTATCTCATCCTGACCCCAAAGGTTAATCAATATCAACTTTTTTTTTTCATAATCACTATTGAGTTACTTAAGAGATAACGAATCAAAATACCTCCTCTTTTCCAGTGACAATTTAAAGCTAATACATCTTCTACAGTGAGGGTAATAGGGAAGGAAGAGTTGGCTAGGTGCATTTATTTATTGTCTTCTACATCCCAAACACTATAGTAATTAATTTTTTTTTTTATAAAATTTTATCTCATTTGAAAAGTAAGAATAAAACCTATAGATCACTGATTCTCAAACTTTTGTTCTCAGTAAATTATACCATTAAAAATTGAGGATATGGCCAAAAAATTTTGCTTATGTGGATTGTATTTATAGATTTTTACCATATTAGAAATTTGAAAAATAATTTTGAATTTGTAGACCCTCTGAAAGGGTTTCAGAAAACTCCAGGATTCTCTGACTCACTTTGGGAACACTACTATACATAACTAGGCATTAGAGATCATCAGGTCTAATCCCACCTTGTTTTTATAATTGTTAGTTGTAACAGTTTAGTCACAAAGATCAAGTGTTTTCCCTAAAGTCAGAATGCTTGGTGGGGGCAGAGTATAGCTAGAATACAATGGGAATCTCATATCCTTTCACATTGTCTGTCTTCTTTAGGTCATAGTAGATGGAATATCAAACTTGGATTGAATATCAAACTTAGATTCAGGATTTCATGTTATGAGTACCACCATAGAGAGTTATAAGTTATTTAGCCCTGGGCTGGTCAAAGAGTGAATTTCAGTTTGCCTGTCTATAAAATAGAGATTATAGTAACACATATAACACAGGGCATTTGTGAGAAACAAATGAAAAAAAATGTATATAAAGCATTTTGAAAACTTATATAAATGAATAAAATTTCACATGGCTATGTACAGTTGATAAGGTCAAAAAATTCGCGCCCAAGATATTGGGAGAGGTTAAAAGGAGATAACTTGAGGCACAAATGATTAAGAGAAATTCCTATCTTATTTACAAATATCTCCAGAAACTCTTGGATAACATCCGTGCAAATGTTGTTTTATGACCCTGGTTATGTATAAAATGAAGTTCTAAAAATGTAAACCTCACACTCAGTTTATACCTGCCTTGTGCCCTCCAACTGGTGTCCCCTTGCCAGGCAGTTTGGCCTTTCTGCAGGCCAAATGCCTGTCTATCCCTTTACTATAAATAAAGACTTTGTTTTAAGTACAGCATTGATAGTGAATTCATTTGCTATCGGATCTGCCCTTGGGTTACTTTGAGGAAGGAGAGAGAGGTAATCAGACCAAGAGGAAAAGAGCTGATCCATCGCAGCTTAGAACCCAAAATTCCTCCTCATCACAGTTATTATTTTAAGATATGTATTTATAAAATAGAGCTCTGTTGTTTGCTAATTATTGTTCTTTAACATTAATTTGTTTTTTTTTTAATTTTGAGATCCAAATACTCTACCTCCCTCCACCTTACCCACTAAAATGGCAAGCAATATAATATAGATTGTGCATGTGAAATAATGCAAAACATATTTCCATGTTGTCCATGTATTTAGTTAATTTGTGAAAGTGGAAGGCGTCTAACACATAATTCTAGTGCCTAAAGTTTTATGTTTTACTACTCAGTGGGTGCTAAAAAATTTGCAGCCTATCCATGGCCTATTGCAATTTCTAGAGTTCCTTTGCATAATCACAAGTGGTGGTAACTTAAACAGATGTTGGTTCAGTTCTATAAATTCTTTGGTATACAAGTATTTCTGGTGCAGAAACTCCCCCCAGTGATACAGTCTGAGAATTCTAATAAGGTAGAGTCTTAAAAAGTTTACTGAGGCACTGATTTAATGGTGAGCACCAAGATGATGTATCAGACAGAAAACCTAAATTCTGATCTTGCCGACTTCAATCCACCACACCACATGGCCTTAAAAATTATGATTCCATCATCAAAGTAAAAACTGTTGCTCACAATCACCTTGAAAAAAAACATTTAAAATGTAAGAATATCACTTGGCAACAAGTATTGCCATACCAAATGCTCTCAATGTCCAAGTGACATAAAGAATTGTCCATAAGAATTCATAATTAGGTGGGGAAAGAGTAAGGTACAAAATTTTCCTGCTGCCCAATGTACAACTTGAGTTGTCAGGAATAGGCAGACAGAAGATTAGCTTCTAGCTCATCATCTTAATATTTTGGTTCAGTTATGAAAAAGTAATTATTTTACTTATGTGGACAAAAATTAGCAAAATATCAAATATGAAAAACAATAGCAGGATTGGAATTTGCTCCTGACTTTCCTCTCTATAATTTCCACTGGAAAAAAATGAGCATTTTTGCTTTGAGGTTTGAGGGCTGAATTATTTTTGTTTTTATTATATTTTTACTGCTGTTTATAACAACTGAGGAAGTAGAAAGGAGAAAAATGAATGTAAAATAAACATATTTATTTAAAAATGTTGAGAACCAGGGGATAGAAATATTAGTATTGCTATTGATGAAATGATTACTACATTGTTGCCACTGAGCAAAATGAATACAGCATAGCACCGGAAAAAAGGATGCTGCCCTGGGTTACCTCTGAAAGGAATCATTTTCACCCAAAGAATGAGTTTATGTTAATACTTAAAGTCATCCAGTCATTCAAAGACTCATTAATTCCCTACCCTGTACAGGTCACAGTAGCAATTTCAGCAGTCAAGTGTTATGAAGTAATTGTAAGCTACCAATGAAATAGGAATCTCCTGGATGGCATATTTTTAATGAATATGACCTTTGAATGAATGTACTAAGTCTGTGGGTTGATTGTCCATTTGAATGATATTTTTTTCTCATAGAGATTACATGGGAGAAGTTCATATAAATAAATTTTGTTCACTTGCAGAGAATCATATAATCTTCTCTATTCTTCTCTAGTGAACACTGAATAAGAAAAAAAAAAAAAAACAGTTTAATACCATGAGTTAATTTAGGTTACATATAATGAAAGATTTCTTGACAACAAAATTGTTTAAATGAATTGCCAATGGAGAAATTAACTTTTAAATGGGTCATTATGTGAAATATAGGAAGGTACTTCAGCATAATGGCAAAAGAATGGATCCTAGATGGCTTTTTCCTTATAATCCAAAAATTCAATAATCATCATAAAATGCCATCTATTGAATATCTACTAGCTCCAAATGTCCTTGGCCAACTCTAGGTAAAACATTATATTTTTTCTTAATCTGTTGTATAAATTAGTTTTGTTCATTCAGAAAATATATTTTTTTAACTGCAAACATTTTTAATTATGAGAAATCTCCTCTTCATTAATTTATTTCTTAATATCTTCTATTTGTCTTTCATTTGAAATCTTTATTGCAGAATAAGAATTTTCATTTAGTTCATACCATATCTAAACAAAAACCCTCTAAAATTTACCTAAGTATCTAGCCAATTTTTTTTCCTTGAACACCTCCAACAAGGAGGAATTCACTAACTTCCAAGACAGGTATTTAGCTTGTGAATAGCTCTAATTTTTTTTTTTCATAATTTGAACCTAATTTTTTCTCTATGCAATTTCTACTTATTGCTTATGGTTCTGTCTTCTAATGTTAATCCTATTTATCTATGACAGTCTTCTAAATACTGAACAATAGTTTTGACACTTTTGCTTTGAACTGGCTAAGCATTCCAAGTACCCTTTTTTCAAAGTGGTATTTTCCCCCAATTACATGTAAAGACCATTTTTAGCATTGATTTTTATAAAATTTTGAATTCTGAATCATTATCCTTTATTTAGTGCCCTCCCCTCTTCTGAAAATGGCAAACAATTGATATAGGTTTTTCATGTGAAGTTTTGCAAAATTTATTTCCATATTAGCCATGTGTTTATAAATTTATGAAAGTCATATGCTTCTAGCTAATAATTCTTGCCATCAATGTATGTTTTACTATTCTGTGGGTGCTAAAAAAAATTTTAGCCTATACATGGTGCATTGCAGTTTCTAGCATTACCTTGCATAATCACAATTCCCTGCATAAACAGATATTGGTTAGTTCTGTGATTTCACTGGCATGCAAATATTTCTGATGTAGACATTCCCACTGATAGTACAACTTGGCAATTCTATAAAAGCACAGTATTGGAAAGTTCACTGAGGCACTGAAAGGTTCAATGATATACCCATGGACACAATCATTTCTGACAGAAGGAAGACATAAATCCAGATCTTGCTGATTCCAAGCACATCTAATCCATTAAAACATAAAGCCTCAAAAATTATGATGTCTTTAATCAAGACAAAATTGTTCTTTACAATCACCCCAACAAAACATTAAGAATGTAAGGATATTATTAGGAAATAGGTGTTGCCACATCAACTACTCTCAATCTTCAATCCATATGGAGAAAAAAAGCTTTCGAAATATGGAAATTTAGCTGAAAAAATCAAATCTACATGAGAGCAGTATAAGATATGAATTATTCCTCTTGCCATGTGTGCAATTTGAGTTGTCAGGAAAGTGCAGACAGAATATGAGCTTCCATTTTATCATCCCAGAATTTTGATTCAGTTTAAAAAAAGCAATTATTTTATTCATCTGAACAACAATAAGCAGAATATTAAGCATGATAAACAATAGGATAGGAATTTGCCCCAGAACTACCTCTACCAAATTTCCACTAAGAAAGAAGAACATTTTTAATTTGGAGTTTTGGAGCTGAGTTGTTATACTGCTGTTGTTTCTGTTTATGAAGAAAGTAATAGAAGGGAGAAAAATTAAAAAATTTATAAAATAAACAAATTTCTTTAAAAAAGAAAAAGTATGAGAATGAGATGACAGAAATATTAGTATTGCTATTAATTAGATGGTCTCTATTACACTGTTGTAACTGAGCAAAATGAGTACCACAGTAACAGTGAAAGGATGTTGCCCCGGGTTGCTTTGAAAGAAATTACTTTTATCCAAAGAATGAATTTGTTAATACCTAACATCATCCAATCATTTAAAGACTCACTAATTCCCTACAAGTATTGTGAAATAATTGTGAACTTCCAATGAAATAAGAATCTCTTAGATGGCATATTTTTAATGAACATGATCTGTGAATGAAATGTGCAGGGTGATTGTCCATATGAATAATTTTTTTCCTTAGAAAGATTATATGGGATAAGTTCATATAAGTAAATTTTGTTACTTGCAAAGAATCATACACTCTTCTCTATCTTTTTCTAGTGAACACAAAATAAAATAATAAAAAAGCAGTTTAAACCATATCATGAATTAATTTAGAATCCTTATTAGAAAAGATTGCTCAACAACTTGAATTGGTTAAATAAGTTATCAATGGAGGAATTCCCTCTTAAATTAAATTTACATGGAATATAGATTTCCATATATATGGGATATATTCCAAGATCTTGGTAACAGAATGAATACTGGATGGATTTTTCCTTATAATTCAAAAATGCAGTGATCATCATAAAATGCCATCAATTGTCCATCCACCATCTCCAAATAATCATTACCAGCTCCAGGTGAAACATTATATTTTGTTCTACACTATTATAAAAATTAGTTTTATTCTTCGAGGAAATAATTTTCCTGAAAATATATCTCTTCTCCATTAATTTTTTTGATATCTTCTATTTTACTTTCACTAGAGAACTTCATAACAGAATAAGAATTTTCATTTAATTCAAACCATATCTGAACAAAATTTCCTTTAAAAGTTACCTAAGTATCTATACCTAAGTATCTCCAATGAAGAGGAATAAACTAACTTCCAAGGCAAGCCTTGGAACTTGTGAACAGCTCTAAATTTTAGAAAGTTTTTTTTCATTATTTTGAACTAAATTTTCCTCTTTGTAATTTCTATTCATTGTTATTCAGCCCTCTGATCCTAATCCCATATCTATGTGTCAGTTCACTAAAAACCAAACAAACAACAGTTAGAATGTTTTTTTTTTCTCCTGACTAAGCATTCCAAGTCCCCTTATTTTAATAGTATTTTATTTTTTTCTTAATTGAATGTCAAAACAATTTTTAGCATTTATTTTTACAAAATTTTCTGTTTTAAATTATTCTTCATCCTTGAGTCCCATCTCATCTTCTGAAAATTGAAACCAAATTGATATAGGTCATACATGTAAAGTCATGCAAAATGAAAAAAGAAACATATCAAAAACACACACAAACACAAGAATAAGGTATGTTGTAATCTTCATTCAGCATTCATCAGTTCTTTATCTGGATTATAAAAAGTGTTTTCTTTTGTAAGTCCTTTGTTTTTGTCTGGATCATTGTCTTACTGAGAGCTGAGTCACTCACAGTTGATCAATCACACAATGCTGCTGATCCTATTAGAGAATGTTTTCCTGATTCTGCTCATTTCACTTTCCATTAGTTCATGTAAATCTTTCTGTTTTTCGTTCTGAAAGTGGTTCATTATTTCTTATTGTACAATCGTATTTCATTATATTCATATGCACAGCTTTTTCAGTTATACCCTAATTGATTGTCATTTTTCAACATTTTTTTCAAACATTTTTCAACCATTTAAAAAGAGGTCCAATAACTATATACATGTATGTCTTTGCCTCCTTTGTATGGTCTCTTTGAGATGATACAGACTTAGTAGTGGTATTGCTGGAACAGATATTATGTATGCGTAGTTTGTTTGTGTTTGGGGTATAGTTACATTGTTCTCCAGAGTTGTTGGATCAGTACACAACTTTACCAAAAATGCATTAGAATCCCAATTTTCCATATTCTCCATATTCTCCAGCATCTATTTATTTTCCTTTTTGTCATATTTGCCAATTTAAAAGGTGTAAGGTGATATCTCAGAACTGTTTTAATTTGTATTTCTCTAATCAAAAGTAATTTTAAGTACTTCTTTATATGTCTATAAAATTATTTTTTTATCTGAAAACTGCTTGTCCATACCTTTGATCATTTAAGATCTGAGGAAAGATTTGCATTCTTAAAAATTTGACAGTTTTCTATATTGGAGAAATGAGGTGTTTATAAGAAACACTCGCTATAAAGATTGTTTTCCAGTTTTCTGATGTCCTTTTAATCTTTGTGGCATTGATTTTATTTGTGTAAAATCTTTTTTTAAATCAGAATTCATCTTACATTTCATAATACTCTCTATCTCTCATTTCATCATGTATTCTTTTCATACAGATAATAGGAAAACTATTCCATGCTTTTTTAATATGCTTTTGATGTCATCCTGTATTTGAAGAAAAAATGTACTCATTTTATTATTCATCTTTTTAGTTTCTTTCTTGTTTATTTTTAGTTGGATTTATCATGTTCTGAATCAGATGCGATTTCCAACTTATAACATTTTTCTGCCTACTTCTTTTAAAACTTGCTTAACTTCTTTGCTATGAATTGCAATGCTATACCTCTTGATACATATATACTTAGTATTGATATCACTTATTACTTTTGGTACTTTTTAGCAAGATGAATTTTTCTTCCGTATTTCTTTTCCTTGGGTCTATTTGTTTTTTACAATGAGTTTTTTTTTTCATTCCTTTAATTTGCTTAATTTATTCTTGATGATTCATAGAGTCCTTAATTTCCCTTTGCCTTATTCTACATTTTAAGGAGTTCTTGAATAGAGTTTTGTTTCTCTTTTCCAGTTAGTCAATTCTACTTTTTAAGGTGTTGTTTTCTTTTTCCAAGCTGTTCACTTTCTAAAATAATTCTCTTGAATTACTCTCATTTTTTTCCAATTTTTCTTCTATCTCTTTCATATAATTTTTAGTTCCTCTTTAGTTCTTTCATGAATTATTTCTGGGCTTGAGACCACTTCCCTTTTTTTTTTTTTTTTTTTTTTTTTGGGGGGGGGAGGCTTTCCCCATAACTGTTTGACATTTCTGACTGCTTCTTAGTTTGTGTATTGATCTTCCCTATCACCAAAATAACTTTCTATGGTCAGGGTTTTTGTCGTTGCTATTGTTGTATTTTGCTCATGTCTTTTGATCTTTTTTTCCTTTCTTTTAAATTTGAGCTGTGGCTATGGTGTACGGGTACTGTCTCAGGCTTCTTGTGCAAGGAACTGCAAATCTAATATTGCACTCATATTACCCTGAGATTCATAGAGGATCCTTTGGCACTTAAGTTTTGGGTGGTATAGGACTGGTGATCTGGATTCCATAGAGATCTGGCAGCTTACCTGGTGTTGAACTATGGTCTTAATATTGATGTCTGGCATGTGGTGAGATCAGTGGATCTCACTGTTTCCTCAGGGTTACAATGAAGCACCTGGTGGTCCAGCTACTAGCAACTGTTTGTTTTTCCAGGACTACGCTGAAATATATAGCAGTCCTGAGACCTGGAAGCCTGCCCAGTCCCCTGATTTATGCTGAGGCACGTAGATGGTTCCTGGTGTTGGTGTTTGCCTGCTCCACCATACTGGGGCTCAAGACCTGTTACTGGTTCATCGCTGGCTTGATGAGATACTTCCTGATCTAGAGTAGGTTCCCCTTTTACCCAAATGAGGCAGACCTCTCTTTCTTATCTTCCAAGTTTCTTAGGGAAACATTTTGTTTTGTTCTATCTTCTTTCTTCTTTCTGGTTCTTCTGTCCCAGATTTTATTTAGCATTACTTATGGTTACTTAAGAAGAAAAGGAGAGGTTTACTCTGCCATGTTGCCTCCTGAAGTTTTCCAGTCCCGTTCACTAAACCTCATGCCACATGAGCTCATGGTCTCCCACCATCCTGGTTGTACATCTCTAAATATGCTCCAGCTTATTAATATCCATCTTAAAATATCAAATTCAGAATTGAATGCCATATTACAACTTTGATTAGAATACAGTAAAATTATTGCCTCCCTAATCTTTGACTGTCTTAATGTAAGCTAATAATCACACTATCACTTTTTTGAACTATATTGAGCATGAAGACAGCATGACTATCTTTTATCTAATAAATAAGCTTTATACTTATTCATGGTAAAGGTAGAAGTTGTACCTTTAGGCCCTTTGTGTCTTGAATCAATATTTTTTATGATATTCTATTATCACCTTGTTAACAAGATACAATATATGAAAATGTCTAGGGATAAACAAGATGGTGAAATTATTGGAACTATGACAAAGCCTATGGAAAGAATGGGGTATGTTTGATACAGAGAAGATAAAACTTTAGGGAATTCATAATTGTACTTCAAGAATTTGAAGGATTTATTTGGAAAGAGGAATAGAATTGTTCTGCTTGACCCAGGAGAGCAGAATTCAGGCCAATTAATCAAGAAGTATTTACCAAATACCTACTATGGACTGGGTGATAGGAAATCAAGTACAAAAAAACAAAATTTAAAAATCCTCCCTCTTGTTATTTATTCATTCTCTAATTGAGATAGTAAGTACATTTAAAAGAAAAGAGCATAAATATAAAATGTATTTAAATTTATACATTATATGTAGGTAAATATATACATATCTATATATACATATATAAATGCATTGTAATTAAATAGCCGGTACTTTGAAAAGGAGGACATTTTTAGTCACAAGAGCAGGGGAAATGCTTCAGGCAGTAGATGCTGCCTGACTGGCATCTTAAAAAAAGAGAGGAACAATGGATGAAAGATTCTAAGATGTGGAGTTCAACTTAACATGACTAAACTTAACAATTAAAGCATTGCATTGAACAATGGGCAGTTTTTTTTGTTTTTTTTTTTCATCACTATAGGTATTCCAATGTAGTCCAAATACATCATTAGTGACATTATACAAGGGATTACTATTTAAATATAAATTGTAGTAGTAGATGGCCTTTGAATTTCTTTTTATTTTATTCCCTGGCACCTTCTGACCATTCTCATTCTCTCCTCCCTGCAATCAATCCTCCACATGGCTGCCAAAATGATCTTCTTAAGGCAGAAGTATGTCTATCACTTGCTTGCTCAAAACTACACAGTGTGTTCCTATTGCCTCTAAAATAATTTATAACCTCAGGCCAGAATTTAAAGCCTTCAATAGTGTAATAGTACAGTAGAAGCAAAGAGTATTGGTTATGATGTTAAATTACTATGTTGGACTCAGCTATATAATATTGGGTTAGCGTCTATTTTCTTAGCAAAATCGGGGGTTGGATTGGATTGCCTTTGGGTGACTTCAAGCACTGAATCTTTGATCCTTGCTGTACTTATTTCATTTTATTTCTGAATTTCCTGAAATTTACTAAAATCTATATTTCATCAAAGTTACCCTATTAGTTATTCCCTAATTTCAGGTTCCATTACCTGTTTCCATCTTCGTATCTTCATATAAATTGTCAACAGAAACTTTTATCTTCCATAATCTTTGAGTTTAGATGCCACTGACTGTGCAAGATATTTCTTAATACCATTTTTTTTTCCTTTTTCTCCTACTGCCTGTTAGCCATCCTTTTTTTTTTTCTTCAAATTACCATTTATTTACATATATGTTCACAAACAACTCCCCCATGGGTATGCTGGTTCATATTTAACTAGCTCTTCAGAAAAAGAAAAATCATATATTAAAAATGCTGTTAAGTTTCATCTGAATTATTAATATTTTCTCTGTTACTCTCATAAACCTAAACAGACAACAACAACAACAGTAAATTAAGCCTTGTTTTTTTTTTTCATTTCTAATGGGTAAATGCTGACACCAAAATTTAGCAATCACTTCTTAAAAGAGCTCTGGAGAGTTGGTTCTTATTTTTTTCTCCCCATGAGAGTGTAAGCTCCTTAAGGGAAGAAATGGGTTCTTTGTGTTTGTTTTATTGTTCTTATCTTTGCAAACCAAGTCTAATATAATCCTACTCATAATAGTTGCTTCTTATACCTTGGTTTCAATGATGTTGAACATTTTATATTTTAGTTTGATGAAAATTAGTAAACCTATACCAACTTTTAGTGTTTTTCTAAGTGAAGAACATTTATGCCTACTATTCAAATATTTTTGACACAATATGTTTTCCATTATTATTATTTAGTAGGATCATTCCTACATGCTTTTCTCTCTACAGCTTATATGTATGAAATCTTATACTTGAGTCACTTTAGAATCATCAAATATTAGAGTTAGAAATACATGTAAGAGATCATAAACCCAACTTCTTCATTTAATAGTCCCTGAAAGATCAAGAAGCATGTCTGAGGACAAGGCTAAAACACCCATGTTCTGATTGGGCAGTATTCTTTTATTTATTTATTTTTTTAATCCACTTTCTAAATAGGTGGAAGAAATGTTTGCTGGGCAAAAACAACAACAACAACAACAACAAAAATTCCTGTTTGTCTTTATTCTTTAAGTCCTCTCCCCACTAATCTGGATTTCAGAATGGCCTTCCCTTCATTTGAGGGATGAAAACCCTCAGTTCTAAGTATTTTAGAAAGTGAAATATGTTCAGTAATGAGATAGAGTTCATTTATTCTAATGAAGCCTCTCCATGCACTGTAACTGATGAGCATTATGAAAAGAACTTATTTAGAATCATTAAGGGAATGGTGCTAAAAATGGAACACCTGTTACTCATTTTTATCCTTGAATTGCCCTAAGGTAACTTTGAGTATGTGTATATGTGTGTATGTGTTTGTGTGTTTAAGCATGTCATTTTTGCAGAGAAGGGTCATAGATCTTATTTATTATATTTAAATATAAATACCATGTTTCTGGCCTAAGGTCATCTCCTTTGCTGCACATTTCACTCTATGGACATAATTCTTAATCTATTCTATTAGTCTACTTGTCTTGCAGAGCAAAGAGACTGACAGGTAATAGATTTTGAAAGAAAAGGAGAGAAGTATGTGTCTATATAAAGAGAGATTACATATGTTCACCATGTATATATAGGTATATATATATATATATATATGTATATATATATATATATACCTATATATATATATATATATATATGTGTGTGTGTGTGTGTGTGTGTGTGTATGTATTTTTATTTTTATTTCTGAGGAATTCACAATATGGGAATTCTCTCCACGTACAGAGGCCCAAAATTGCTCTTTATGACATAATCTTACAAAGTGGCCTGGGGCCCAGAGTCATGTAGCCAATAAGAGGCAAGATTTGAGCCTGGGCTTCCCTGAGTCCAAGGCTGATGTTCTGTCCACTATGCATTAATGCCAATCATATGCACACACACGTGTGTTTATATACATACATGCATGCACAGGGAAATTCACGTGTAAACAAGTATACATGCATATCTATACCTATACATAATATATGGGAAAATGTAGCATAAATATACATATATACACTTGAGTCTGCAAACTAGAATTTTTTTTCTAATTTACAAATGAAAGCTAAAAGAACAGCATAAATATACACAATTACCTCTATTAAATTTAATATATATGTGTACAAATAAGTATATACCTGTATTTATTTATAATTTACATTTTAAAAGAAGATTTTATAAGGAAATACAAAATAAATGGTTTTATTTCTTTTCAAGGTAACCTGACTCCATTCCCAACATGTTAACTTTTTGTTCTCCTTCCAAGATCCAAGGCCTTGTAATATTATGCACATTATACATTCTCAAATGCTAGAATCTAAATGATTATATTTTCAAGAATTGCCCTTTATGCTTTCTTCTCCAAACCCTGGATTTCAAGTGAATAGGTGTCAGGTAGAATCTCAGTTCTGCTGCTCTCTTCATAAGTATTTTTGGACACAACAGATCTTTTTAAAACTAAGGATGGGGCTGGATCATCAAGAATATTACTTCTTTGTCTTATGATCTATAATAGAAGGGAGGAGGAAATAGAAGTGGGGGAAAGGTACGAGGAAAGAGATAACAAAACAAATGAAAGGCAAAGAAGAAAATGGTGAAAGCAATAAAAATATGGAAATGCTCACAACAGAACATAAGAAAGACCAGCAAGAAAATCAGACAATGCAGACAGCTTTGAAAGTTATATAACATATGTATTATAAAATCATATATATGAAATGATATTCAAGTATTATTCTGCAACTTTATATTATATTAAATTATATTATTGAATATTATTAAATTCAATATTCCATTTTAAAAATCAAGGCAACAATGTGTAATAGAAATGTTTAGTTTCATGTATAATTATTTTCTTTCTTACACTGTGTCCATGGAAATACTTGGATTTTTTTGGTTTGTTTTAAATATAACATTCTTTAAAAAAATTAAAAACCCAATAAATTCTATGAACTAAAGTATATTTCTTTGAAGAAGCATATTACATTCCATGGGGTTCTCATTGATTTAGAATTTTCTTTTAAAAAAAATATTGATAGCTAGGGGATAACTTCTATAGTTCTAAATGATAAAAATCCCTGGTCCTTAATACATTTTGAAAGAACACACACAAAATATATATCATATATACATATATATATATATATATCATATAACATAATGTTTCATATAATACATTGTTATAATATGTATATACATTTCTATATATTTATATGTATTTTTGTATATATGTAAATGAATATGTAAATATATGTGTTAGCTTGTTATTTTAATATAGATATGTAGAAGAGACAATCATTTATGACTACTAGGAAGTGGATCCCTGTTAAGTTAACAGGAAATACTTTCCATTTGTTTTAATTCTTTAATCATGATTATAGAGGACCTCATATACTATTTTTATTCTTTCTTCTTTGCTTCCATACAGTGTGTTAATGCTCAGCTATAATTGCCACTTGTGTCAATCTACTAATCAGTGCAAATGAGATGAATAAAACTGAACTGAAAAACAATTTGAATGAAATCCAATCTGGAGCCCTAACTAGGAAGAAGTTTGAGTTCTCAATGAACCTTGTGTCAAACCTACATTCATGAAGATTGCTAGAGATTAAAGAGATTGTTCCCTTTACAGAAGCAATAAAGGGAATGACCTTTTTCAACCACCAGAGACACATTTTCAAAACTAGTAAACCACCCAAAAATCACCCAAGAATGTTAGATAAAGAATGGTATCAGCTTGTTCTTATTACTCAGAGGTTGTGGATAAAATATATTTTGTGTAAATGGATCAAATAAAATGTGATAAACACATAAATGTTAGAAAAGAGATGTTATAGAAATCAGGCAATTTATTATTTTTTTCCTGCACAATTCATCTACTAACTTCATAAATGTAGCCACTCTTTTAACCTGAATCTCAGTATCATCATCAGCAAAATGTGGAGAATGGTACTTTCAACCTATTTTTCAACTAAGAAATGGAGATTAAATTGATTTATTCTCATTACATAGCTATGAAGAACAGGTTACAGGATAATACAGATGTGTAAATGTAGCCTAAGCATCATTACCCACCTAAGCCAGTGGTGCATAGAGAAAGAACATGAGCTTACTAAATACCAGGAGACAGACAAAGGAGACTTCCCTACCAAAACAGTAAAAGAAAAGGGATATGTAATACAGGAAGCACTAAGTATTAATTTCAATAACTTGACTATTTTGCTAAAGGCAGGCAGACTGCTGACATCTATCCTATGAAAGGATCCTTCTTCAAAGAAAGCATTAGGATATTTTTGTAGAAAATGATAATTACTCCTTCCTTATGATCCATTGCTTTGGGGCTACTGGACTTCATCTCTGAACTAAGGACTTTTTTAGCCTTATTGTTATTCAATCATTTCAACCAGTTTTCTTGGCAAAGACACAGAGCAATTTGCCATTCCCTTCTCCAACTTATATTAAAGATGAGGAAACTGAGGCAAACAGGATTAAGTGACTTGTCTAAGTATATACAGCTAGTAAGTGTCTGAGGCCAGATTCGAACACAAGATGAGTCTTCCTGAGTTTGTCCCAGTACTCTGTGCACTGTGGCACCATCTATCTGTCCTGTTAATCTAGGTCCATAAAGTTATATATATATGCATATATAAACAATATTTTGACAGAATGACAGAATTGTTTTTCTTTGTAATCTTAAGAATTTCATTTTATGCAATTGAAAAGTATTATTTTGAGAAGGGATCAATAAGGGATTAATAGGTTTTATCAGACACTGCAAAAAAAATCCATCAAAAATTGCATTGAGTTACTTCTTTGACTGGTTTTAAGAAGGAAAAGAGAAAAAGCTGGATTTGAAACCCTGTTCACTCTCCATACCTCAGAGAATTCTTTCAATCCTAAGGATAAACTAGAGCTTTTTGTCATATAAAATCCATATCAACTAATTAAGAAAATATATTTGGGAGAACCAAATATGAAAGCAGTCCCAAAATTAGAAATTGACTATTTTTCTCTTAGTTCATTGGTAATCCAACTGGTTAGAACTTAGAACAAATTTCTCAAGAAAAAACATGATAACTTTGGTTTTCTAGGAAATCCTCAGAACACCATCATGTAATGGAAGTGTAGCATCACACAAATGGTACTAGAGTAGCAAATATAATAGAGGCCGCATGAGGCACTGGATAGAGTGTTGTTGGACTTGGGATTGAGAAGTCCTAAATTCAAATCCTAACTCAGACATTTCATAGCTGTTTTTCTTTGGTTAAATTATTCAATCTATCTGAACCTCAGAATCCTGAATTCTGAAATTTAAAAAAAATGGATGGATGTGATGACCTTTGAGATTCTTTAAAACTCTAAATTAAAGCACCTCTGAACTAGGAGAGGCAGCTATGTGACAAAGGGGATAGACTTTGTCTGGACTGAAGTCAGGAAGTCTCATCTCACTTCAGATATTTATTCACTATGTGACCTTTAGCAAGTCATTTAATCCTATTTTCCTCAGTTTCCTCATCTGTAAAAATGAGCTGAGTAGGGCACTGGCCAACCATGCAATATTTTTGCCAAGAAAACTCCAAATTGGGTCTCAAAGAATTGGACATGATTGAAATGACTGAATGTGAAATATGATTCCAAGATATTATTTCAGCTAATTTTTCTGAAGGAGAATATGTTCTGTATTCTAGTCATTCAGAATATCTTAGACTGCCTGAAAAAGCTAATACTGATTAAGTCATGCTGGTTACCCTTACAAGACTCACAGCAACAAAATAATTCAGTAGTACCAGAAATCTTTCTTTCTGACATAATTATGGCAGCCATTTCCACTTCTTAACTACAACCTAGCCACCATCTAAGATAAAAGAGGTATCAGAAGAAACTTTGCTCATTGGCTCTTAATGCAAGAAAGTTCCTTAGTTATATTACCTCTCACATGTACAAATATTCTTAAACCAGCTGCTTATAACCCATTTTCATATAATAATCAGAAGAATAATAGGAGAGTCAGTGTTTTGCATGGAAAGACAACTAAAATTCTAGTTAGGAACCAAGCTTTAGGATACAAGCTGTGATATTAATGAAATCACTATGTTAGTATGGGCAAAATCATTCAATTTCTCTAAGGCTCAATACTAACCTTACAGGACTGGTTTGAGGCAAAGGCAGAGTGAGGAGCTTTATAATGTAATGACACTATAAAAGTAAGGATTTAAATTATCGTTTTAATTATTTTAGAGCTAATAATGTAGGAAAATACATTTACGTCACCAAAGTTTTCATTGACTTCATGAATTTGTAAGGGAAAGGAATCATAAAAACATTTGATCAATTTTAAATGATTGGGTAAATTAAAAATTCATAACATGTATATTTCATGGAGTTTTCCCACTCAAAATGCAAAAGAAGCGATTAGCATGAATTATCCTATTTTGCAGGTTCACAAACTTGCCTATTTTTATCAGTAATTCATTTCAATTGAACAACCATTTATTAAATGCCTACTATGGTTTTGTTTTTTATGTGCTTTGGAATCTTTAGCATTGTAGAATTTAATAGAAAGCTAAAGCTCTCTTATCTTAAGGAGACTAGAAAATGGGATAAGCTCTTTCATTAGAAAGGCATTTACTAAATTTCTATTGCAAGCTAGTCTGTAAAACAAAATTAGAATGCATAATCTCTGAAACCTAAAAGTTTAGAATCTCGAGGAGAAAGTAAGGCATAAATAGATAATGAAATGGGATGGAGAAGTCTAAGGTAAAAGATGACAGTATATGAATACAATAGATACAGTATCATAAATTCTAAAGGAATACAAAATAAAAAGACAGCATTACAGACTTAGGTTACTCAGAAAAGATTTTTAGATATCAAGCCTTAAATTATGTAGGATAAAAGCATTAGGTATAGACAGAGAGATGAAGGAAGAACATTTCAGTAAGGAGGAAAGGAAGAAAGGAAGCAATATAATTTTATGTATATAATATGTGTGATTTAATAATATTATAACAATATAATTTTAATGTCTTCCTTTGATGGATGATTCCTAATTTATTCTGTATACAATTTTTTTTTTGTACACAGTTGTTTAAATATTGTCCTTCCTGTTAAACTGCAAGTTTTTTGAGATCTTATATACCCAGCATAGTGAATGGCATATAGTACATGCTTAATAAATGTTTATTTAGTGAATTATTTGCTGAATAAGATATTTATGTAAACTACAAAGTAACTTCAGATGAGTCATACTGGGAAAATCCTAAAGATCTTAATTAGAGAAGAAACAAATATAGGAATAGTGGAGAAGACCAGGTTTCAAATTCTGGCGCTTTTATTTAGTGCTTCACTGACCTCAAATGAAACACATCACCTCTCTGAGACTCAGTTTCCACAAGGATAAAATGACAGTTGGATAAGAAAATCTGTAATACCCCTTCTAGTTCTAAATCTAAGATCCTATGTAAATATAATAAGCATGAGAATTAGGGATAAACATTATGCTATTAGGGATAGATATCAAGCTAATGATTTAAAAATGACATTATGTATAAAATATGAAATAAGTTTTTTTCAATATCAACCCATATGTATATAGTTGATGAATGAATATATATATATATATATATTATGCTTCTATATAGTGAATCCATAATCTAATGGACTGGAAGATTGAAGAACTCCTTTCACCAATAAAAGTTATAGCCCATTCATGCCCTTACTTCCTCTTTTATGTCATAGCTATTAGTTCTGTTCAGTTACCTATTCATTATCCCTCATGCTCACTAGAGAATCACTTCACCTCCTATCCTATCTGTTCTTCATAATAATAACACACACCATTTCTTATGAATAAGTCATTTTGAAATTATAGATGGTTGGTTCAATGATGAATATATACACAAAACTTATCAGTATAAGCTCACGGTTTTCAGATCAAGTTCTACAGAACACTAGGTACCATAAAAGTATTACAATAACTCACAAATAAAAAACAACACCTCCCCCACCAGCTGACAAATTTAGAATACAGTTCATAGCAATTGTCATGTTGAATAAAACCTCTAAGACGCAGATTTTCAGCTAATTAATTATCGCTATATTAATTAAGCCAATCTGAAATCAATAAATTGATGATTTCACTTGGTAATTAAAGATGCAAAGGGAAGGCTCTATATCACTTCAAATCAGTCGTGTGCCTTCTGACAAGGAACTCTCCTGATAAGTGAAACTCAACCCTGATTGGTGAACATTTAATGAAAAGCTGGACTAAAAGTCTTCATCTCCTCCTGTGGCTTAATCTTCAAACTCATAAACCTCAAAGCTTCTGGGCAGGGAAAGTCATTTCTATCAGGACATTTCTGGCTAGTTTTCCTCTTCATGAGCTGTGCTGCCCTAAATGCTAGTGGAGGGAAGCAAGGACAGGGGGATTCTATCCCAAGTTCCTCCTGAAGTGGATTCTGTTTACACTCTGAACTGAAAGTAGGTTTCCCAACTGGTTAGGGTCCTGCTCAATCAAGTTAAAGAGCATGTACCTTGGGGAGTTTGGAGTAATCTCATCACATAACCATGCCCCTCAGAGACTGACTGACCTTTTCAGAGATTGTCTTAATAGAAATAAAAGGGAAAGAGTGTTTTACCTATTAATAATTAATTAATATAATAGTTTAATATTAGTTTTTCTCATTAGTATACCTAAATAATGTATAGATTGTCATGAAAAGGAAACCATCAGAAACTGCTTGAAATTATACCTGAAAATGAAGATCAGAATTATAAACTGAGATCCATGGCCATGGGAAAATTTCAGGGTGTGGTGTGTGTGTGTGTGTGTGTGTGTGTTTGTGTGTGTGTGAGAGAGACTGTAATCAATGTCTAATTATGACTTGAATGGTAACATTCCCATCCTTATTTTCATTAACCTCTGAAATT